>NC_064629.1:472886571-473248238 GCF_023864275.1 Schistocerca cancellata | reverse complement strand
AATCCATCCTTTCCCGGCGCATCCATCTCCACCTCCACCAAAACCACCTCCTCCCAAACACCCAATGTGGCTTTCGACCTTCCTTCTCTGCTGATGACCAACTCCTCCGCCTCACTCATCTCCTCTCCCTCCAGCTTAACTCCCGTCGCTCCGCCATTTTTGTCTCCCTTGACCTTGAAAAGGCCTACGACCGTGTCTGGCATCCCGGTCTCCTGTTTAAACTCCAAACCTACGCCCTTCCTATCAACTACATCCGTCTGGTGGCCTCCTTCCTCTCCCGCCGCCCCTCCTACGTTACCATCCATCATGCCAATTCTCGCACCTTCTACCCCTCTGCCGGTGTGCCCCAGGGCTCTGTCCTCTCCCCTCTCCTCTACCTCCTGTACACAGCAGATATGCCCCAACCCCCCCCTCCAGTGCACCTCTTGCAATATGCTGATGACACCGCATTCCTCGCCCTCGCTCCTACCCTCCAACGGTCCCAACGCCTTCTCCAGAATCACCTTGACCTTTTTGCTGCATGGTGTAACCAATGGCTCCTGAAACTCAATCCTTCCAAGACCCAGGCAATCATCGTAGGTCGTACCACTCGCTCCTTCCGGCTCCTGGATTTCTCCCTTACTGTCTGCGCACGTCCTGTCCGTCTCACCCCCACCCTCACCTACCTTGGCCTCACCATTGACCGTCACCTCACCTGGATCCCTCATCTCCGATCCATCCAATCCAAAGCCCACAACCGCCTCCGCCTCCTCAAACTCCTCTCTGGCCGGACATGGGGGTTGCACCCCTCTACCATCCTCCACACCTACAAATCCTTAATCCGTCCCATCCTCTGTTATGCCAGTCCTGCCTGGATATCTGCCCCCCCCAAATTCTATCAGTCCCTCCAGATCCTTGAGCGTCATGCACTCCGCCTCGCCTTCCGTATCCGCCTCCCGTCCCCCACGCGGATCCTCTATGATCTCATTCCTTTCCCCCATCTGCTCCTCTTCCTCGAACATATCCGCATCCTCTACACCTCCCGCCGTCTTGACCCCCCTCACCCCCTGGTTGCTCCTCTCCTCTCCCATCCTCGCCCCCTGCCCCGTCTTCACTGTTGTGTCCCCCCTACCCTCCATCTCTACACCCTCCATCTCCTTTCCCAAGGTGGCTTCCGTCAACTCCCCCTCCCGGATGATGCCCTCTCTCCCTCCATTTATCCTTCCTATCAACTCTGATCCTCCCTCCCCCTCCTTTCCTCTGTCCTTTCCCTGGGCTCCCTCTTCCCCCCCCCCCTTCCGTCCTGTTTCCTCCCCACTACACCTCTCCCTACCTCCCTTCTCCCCCCCAGTCCTTTTGTATTCCCCTCCTCTGCCTACCCCCCTCCCTGTCGCGTCTGCCCCCCACCCCTCTTATGGGTTCTCATCCTCCATCAGCTCCTTTCCCGGTTTCCCCCCCCCCCCTTCGCTTTTCCTCTCCTTTCCCCCCCTTTTTGTTTTCCCATCTCCTGTCCAGTTTCCCCCCACCTGCTCTCGACTGTGGTGTCACCTTTGCCGACTTTTCGTGCTGTGTTCTAGTGGCTATTCAGTGTTGTGTTGCGAACAGAAACCATGCTGTCGCTGGGTGTGCATTTTTATATACTTTGCGAACAGAATCCAGACTGTCGCCGTGTTTTTTTAATTGTCTATTGTTTCCCCAGTCTGCTCCGTATGTATTTTTATTCGCTTCATCCTCCCTCTGTTGTTTGTTTTAATTTCCCCATTTTCTTTTCACCTGTTTACTCACTAAGTCCCCGATTTTATCGCCTGTTTTTTATTATTGTTTATTCTCCTGCTTTTTATCAGAAAATCTGTAGGCTGCAGAGCGGCGTCCTAAGCTGCTGCCAGCCCGCCCCCTTCGGGGGGAATTGAAATTCAATAAAGGAAAAAAAAAAAAAAAAAAAACCGTGTAGCGAGGACGCCGTCGTCATGGTAGCAGCTAGTGTGTTTGTATGGTGTTATCTTTGCCCTGGCCACGGCGTCCGTTGCCGTGTAGCGGTATGTCATGGCTCTTCATCCACAGAGAAGCTGTCACTTATTTGAGATTATGGAAATATCGATAATCTAGGACAACCTAAAAAATCTAAAGATAGGATAAAAGTTTACGACACGTTTGTAGTACCCATTAAAGGAATTAAAGTATTAAAATAATAAAAGGAAAAGTAGCATCATTGTGTACAAATAAATTTTTCTATAGCTCGAAAATTTTTTTGTTGTGACTCTCTATTTGTTCATTCAGCATCGCTGCCGGATTCCGTTTATTATGTATAAAAATTTCCAGGCTCTCTACAAAATCCATCACAGGTCCTTTTTGGCTTACATGTAGTATCTTCAGATTTTCCTTTATATTGATTTCTGCATGTTTTTCCATATCTAAATGCTGTCCGAAGAGTGATTTATTACGTGCTGTTCCAGTAGTATGTTCTTTAAATCTGGTATTAAAACTTCTCCCCGTTTGCCCGATGTAAATTTTGCTACAATCCTACAAGTCAATTTATAAATTCATGATTTAGCAAGCATCTTTTTTTTAACATCTCCTATACTATGCCTAAGACTATTAGCTATGGTATTTGTAGAGAAAGCAATCGTAACATCCGAATTCTTGAACAGTTTGTTTATCTGATATAGTCCCCATATACAGCATCTTCGCAAAAGTTCTTTTTTCGGGTATTTTCGCCTGTCTGACGTGTATTTTCTGTTGTATCGTCTCTATTATATTTGCGTTATATCCATTAGATATCGCAATTTGCTTTAATATGTTAATCTCCTTCTGTCTCTGTTCCGGTATTAGTGATATTCTACTCAACCTATGTATCATTGTGAAGAAGGAAGCTTTTTTATATCTATTTGGATGGCATGACTTTGCAGGGATAATGGTATCTGTAAAGGTAGGTTTCCGATACATACCAAAGTTGTGGTATCCATTATCGTTAAAAATAGTTAGGTCTAAATAATTTCAAGATTTATGTAGTTCATGTTCAACCGTGACAGTAAGTTTCGGTGTATCCTGTTCAACATTTCCATCAAATTATTTATCTCCTCTATTGTACCGTCAAATGATATTAGAATGTCATCAACATATCGCTTATAGTATATAATTTTCTGGCGTATGCGCGGATGATATTTCAATAACGTAACTTCTTTATTATTGACGAAAATGTCGGCTATCGTTCCTGCCAGTGAATTGCCCATAGCTAGGCCGTCTTTCTGCTGATATATCTGATCATTAAACGAAAAATAGTTAAAACTTAAGGTTTTCTCAAGAAGATTCATTAATTCAGTTATTTCACCATAATTAAGGACCTTATGGCTTATAAGGTTGTCTCTAATAATTTCGATTGTTTCTGCCACCGGAACACTGGTATACAAGTTTGTAATGCCTAATGTGGAAAATCTGGCTGTTATCGGTGTGGTAATATTATGTATTCCTGTTACTAACTCATAAGTATTTTTCACTGAAAAATTCTCGTCATATGTATAGTACTGTTTTAACAGCATATTCAGTTTCTAATTAAGATTGTAAGAAGGGCTTCCTATGTTATTAACTATTGGTCGTATAGGACAACCTTGCTTGTGTAATTTTATTTGGGCCCTGAGGCTAGGCATTTGTGGGTTCATCACTTTGAGAAATAATTTCTCCTTAGGGGAGAATAAATTTTCATTTTCGTCCACCATTTTACGAATTCTGGCTTGAAATTTCAATAAAGGCTCTTTATTAATTACACTTTATAATCCATCGCATCGGCGTCCTCACCACAAGGAGTAGAGGGCTTTGTAGTCCTTCAATATTAGCCATTTTAGTAAATTGACTCAAATGTTTTCTACGTAAATGTACGAATATATATATTATAATACAAGACGACACCAGCTCTTGTGTGTCACAAATTGTTTACTTGCACATAATGAAATATACTTTTACATATTGTACGAGTTGACTATGGAACATTTGGTATTATTTTATAATGGTTCAAATAGCTCTGAGCACTATGGGACTTAACTGCTGAGGTCATCAGTCCCCTAGCACTTAGAACTGCTTAAACCTAACTAATCTAAGGACATCACACACATCCATGCCCGAGGCAGGATTCGAACCTGCGACCGTAGCGGTCGCGCGGTTCCAGACTGTAGCGCCTAGAACCGCTCGGTCACCGCGGCCGGCTTATTTTATAATTAACACTATAATTGTAACTCTTTTTAAATGGAATGGTTCCGTTTTCTGTTATTTACTGTCACTTAAATTTATGTTAAACCAAGGTGACTAGTAATTACATATAATAAACTGTATTAAATGCCGTTGATCGCCGTTAGGGGTGTTGCCGTCTATTCACGTGATCTCAGCACGCTATTTAAGCCCATAAGAAGGGTTAGTCTCTCACAGTTTCCTGCCGTTATGTAGACAGGAGTGACACCACCAGCAGTCGACCAATGGGTAACGTATTTTAAATTTACGTAATTTTAGCTGTTGTATAATGGAGTCTTTCTGACGGATATCTGTAATTTCACAGTGTAAACGACCAGGAGATGACCCCTACGTCGGGTTGAAATCGGTTGGTGGTATAATAATAATAAATGCGAATGTTTTTGAATAATTCATTAATCATACTAATCGTTGCTTCATCTTCACAATCATGCTGTCCAAAAATCTCAAACAGCTTTTGGCAGAACCTCTCGGCACTGTGTACGTTAATATGCAGCCCTGTATGCCACATTTATGGCCATGGGCCTCCGACGTCAGCCTCATCTAGTGCAGTGAAGCCAAAATAATAATTGGGTGTAAAATGGGGCATCACTCTCACTTTTCATGGGTTATAGGTGACATGAGTTTGCCGCTGAATGGCGAGAAACATTTATAAAGTAAACATCGCCACTCGCAACTTCATTCAAAGGCCCATATGGAAACCATATGGAATAACGAATGCACAATTAATCTTATACCCAGGTCAGGTATTCTAAGATATACCGTGTACTAGTTTAACATCTTTGTTTGAATAAACACAAACATTAATAACAAATTTGATAGTTTTAACGTATACGATTCCCTGGTAGACACTTTCATTCATATTACTTGTATCTAATGCTATAAATATGGCCGCTGATAATTTTCTTAGAGTGGTCTGGTGTCCAATCATTAAGAACGGCTGATAGGAGAGGAAGACTACTACATCCAATCACAGTATCATCACCAGTCACCATATCTTTCTTCACAGGTCTTTCGCTCTTTGCTCTTCCACTCAGTGGTGTTCTGTTCTGATAAGCTTTTTTTTCATTCTTTTTAGAAATTTGCTGTGTCGGTGTTTCCCATGATTCAGATTTGTGCATCGTGTCTTTCAGTCGAATTAGTCTCGCTTGTAATTTGGTATGTGACCATTTTTTGTTGTCATTTGAAGTTGTTTCCCCGTGATACTCAGAATTATGCGCTCTGAGATGTAATGTGGCTCAATCGCAGTTTGTAGCATCCGCTCAATATCCCAGCGATGACTTAAAAACTATATGAAGTAGCGTGTGCTCTTCCAACCAAGAAACGTATTTACCAGGGCCTTGTCGATCTATATTTCGAACAAGAGATAGGGAATTCAAGATTATATGAGCTTATCCCGTAATTCTATGTAGGCAGCCATTATGCGGAAAGTGAAAGAATGCTTTCTGCCATCAGAAAAGCTGAGTTAAGAGTTAATAGTGTCCCTTTTGATACTTCTTACCTTAATGGGTGCAAGTAAGGTGGTTTGAAATATTAAAAACTGTTTTTTCTGGCATCCATTTTGAAAGGAACTTTTTCGACTAGGGTTATATGAACGGATTCTACAGATTTAATATAGGAGCACAAGAGTTAATTAAGATAACCGAAATGGGAAACAGCAATTTGCTCTAGCGCCGGACACAACTACTTTCAGACAGTTTTGTGAAGTGGCCTTTGTTTGTATGATAGTGATGAATTACTGCTGCAGTGAGTGACAATATTAAAAATACTAATGCAGGTGGTAACCCAGAGAAACTGTGTTCCAGTTTTGAAACCACACTGCAGTCTTTTTAAAATTGTTTACAGAAAATCTACCTTCACACTCGTTTCATAACAGCACCACTTACTGGTGTCCTATCTCACACTGTAATCAGGTTTTTCGTTCTGCTTGAATATAAGAAATGTTTCGCGTGACCTATATCAGGTGACGGTTCATTACTGAGCTAAGTGCGTTTTGTCTCATAATTAGTAATGCTATCTGGACAGCATGACGTGAGCGCCAGTCGTTAGTTGAAGGGTTGCGTAAGCGTTATCGCGAGTGACGTATTTTTCAAACTTCAACTCTTGTTCTACATTGAGCTTCCCAACAATCCTCGGGTTGTCCATGATAGAAACTGACGATGAACCAAGATTAACAACCATTCGATAGAAAACTATCAGTGTATTCTATTTGGAAAATATTCTCCTGGTAATATGATATACGGCACAGTATACTCTAATTGTTATTCAAAATCATAGCATTACAAGCGCACACATAATGAATTTGTACTGCGCTGCATGACTCGTCAAAAAACATTCTTGCAAAGGGTGTTAGTAGCCATCAGAGGTTTGTCTCTGACGGATAGAATCCGTGAGGAAATGTTATTTCGTATAAAATTTAGGAATATCAAGAAAAAAATATACATGTGCAATTAGGCCTAGTATCAGAATTAGAAAGTACCTCACAGTATAAATAAATTTATAGTATTTTCATTTCCTGTACGTAAGGTAATTATACATTACCGATTGATGCAAGTAGTGTTGAGCCGAGAAACATCTTCAAGCGTGTACGAAAAGGTTAAAACGAAAGTACACAGAAATGTTGCTTGACCCACGTGAATGTTAAACAGATGTACATCAAAATGTGAACTGCCAGGCATTTTCAGAAAACACCAAATATACTGCGAAAACGTACTAATGGATTTCCAAGCCCTGTTTTCAGTGTGTAATTTACTAAAATATTATAGTCCATTACGGAAGCGATCACTCCCAATGTGTGTAAGGGGAAGAGCACTCACACGTATGTTGTGCAAAGAATGCGTTTTACTCGATACAATGAAAGTACCATCTATCTTGCAATTAATCTTAGTTTGCACAGTATAGATGTAGACTAAAATAGAAAGGGACATTGAGGACTGGAGTGATTGCTGAATCATATGACACTGACTTTATATGTAATACAGTTACTGCATATTAAGAAACTGAAATTGCCGGCTTTAGTGGCCGAGCGGTTCTAGGCGCTACAGTCTGGAACCGCGCGACCGCTACGGTCGCAGGTTCCAATCCTGCCTCGGGTATGGACGTGTGTGATGTTCTTAGGTTAGTTAGATTTAAGTAGTTCTAAGTTATAGGGGACTGATGACCACAGCGGTTAAGTCCCATAGTGCTCTGAGCCATTTGAACTAAACTAAAATTATGTGATGGGGTAAACATTTGTCTTGAGAAACGGACCGAAATGAATCTACTGATCGCATTAATGTGTCGGAACCATGTGCTTCCTTCCGTAGTTATGCCTCAAAACTACATTCCTCATACTTGTACTACACAAAAAATAACGATCCACAGAGACTGATAAAGGAGACGATGTCCCTCATAAACATAAGATATGAGTTTCGACTGCATCTCGTAGAGCGTAGAATTGGATAGTGATAACTGAGGAAAAAGAAAATTTCTTATATGAAATGCGCTGAGTATGCGCTGATATGAAACTTCCTGGCAGATTAAACCTGTGCGCTCGACCGAAACTCGAACTCGGGACCTGCTGGCGCAAGTAAAGCTGTGAGTAAGAGCCCTTAGTCGTGCTTGGATATCTCATTTGGTACTCGTCGGCGGCTGCACTCCATTCCTCTGACGGATGACCCCTTGTGTCAGTCGCCGATTGGGATGCGCGCAGCATGACTTGCGACGCGACGGGCGACTGCTGGCGGCTCACACAACGCATGCTGACATTATTGTTCCGGCAGTTGACGGAGTCTATCTCCCCTCACGATATATTGCACCCAACAGCCACGACGAGGCATTGCTCTTTACTACATGTTTTGTGATGCGCACAAAATACACTCAACTTTTGGTCCGTACTGATGACGACACAGCCCCCAACCGAAGTCCAGGACCCACTTAGCTAAATGTTTAGGTTCATCATTTGTGGACACTCGTGCTCACTGGAGCATTCCGTGGAGATCATTCCTGGAGCATATTGATCTCCTACACACGGAATATGGAATGACCCCTACCAACAGACGAAAAGGTGGCTCGGACTCTCGTTATGGCGGTATTAGGAACTTCAAATAATAATAATAATAATACCTGCTTAATTCCCTCCCTTCTCCTGAAGCCGTTTCCGCAAAAAAAAAAAGGTAGAGAGAGAGAGAGAGAGCGAGAGAGATAGAGCGCTTGCACGCGAAAGGGAAAGGTCCCGAGCTGAAGTCATGTCCGGCACATAGTTTTAATCTGCCAGGAAGTTTCAAAAAACGTTAATAGTAAATGCATGGTAAGAAATAAAAGAGCTGCCAAAACGAGCACAAGAATGGTTACCATGTGTTTAGGTGCATCTGGGTTCCAAATTTGACTCCCTCTCTTGATTTAGGTTTGAATCAACAACTTTAAGGGAATGCTTATGTGTTAGCCGTAAATGGATACGGTAGACACATTCCGCCATCTTCGTAAATGAGATAATGTTCGATGCTTAAAGAGATGGTCAAGATAGGTATTGTAATGATTAATAGACTAGACTTGCGTACTAAAGGAGCATGATTGAAAATTACGTTTAGTCACTTGTACTTTAGAATTTCCGTCATCTCGGAAAACCAGAATAGTTCAAATGGCTCTGAGTTCTATGGGACTTAAAAGCTGAGGTCATCAGTCCCCTACAACTTAGAACTACTTAAACTTAACTAATCCAAGGACATCACACGCATCCATGCCCGAGGCAGGATTCGAATCTGCGACCGTAGCGGTCGCGCGGTTCCAGACTGAAGCGCCTAGAACCGCTCGGCCAAACCAACCGGCCTCGGAAAACCACGTAAATTCGAAACTGGTATAGTTCCCTGGATTAGAGATGGAACAACCGACTGCCTTAACAGTTGGCCAATCGATTTTTTTTCCTTGCGTTTAGTTTTTTCAGTCGAATGAAACAACCGAATGACACTAGTCCCCGCGCCCACGTCAACTATATGAGTATCTTTCAGTCATTCTTCGAGTTTGAGTGGTTTCTCGCTTAATATGAGACAACTGACTGACTGAACTCTGACGATTACATCAGTTATATGAATATTTTCACTCAGTCTCTGTGTTTGAGTGATTCCTCTTACATACCTTTTCAGCCTTTACAATTGTTATTTATAAAAAAAATGTTCAAATGTGTGTGAAATCTTATGGGACTTAACTGCTAAGGTTATCAGTCCCTAAGCTTACACACTACTTAAGCTAAACTATCCTAAGGACAAACACGCACACCCATGCCCGAGGGAGGACTCGAACCTCCGCCGGGACCTGTTATTTATACACCATGATTAGTATTGCCAACGTTTTTAGGGACAAATCGCAAGGAGAAGTGAATGAAAACTACATTTCTGAAAATATTAATTAGTTTGTTCCGGGAAAACTTCATTCTACGTGTTTCACATCAAGGAACTCTCAGCAGACCCTTGCCGGCCGTTGTGGCCTAGCGGTTCTAGGCGCTTCAGTCTGGAACCAAGTGACTGCTATGGTCACAGGTTCGAATCCTGCCTCGGGCATGGATGTGTGTGATGTCCTTAGGTAGTTAGGTTTAAGTAGTTCTAAGTTTTACGGGACTGATGACCTCAGATGTTAAGTCCCATAGTGCTCAGAGCCAGTTTAGCCAGTCAGCAGACCCTTACTGGACACTAGTGGAACTATGATGGTCGACAGATGTGCTGAGAGCTGCTTGATATGAACGGAAGCTTACTTACCACACCAGACCTTGACTAAATCACCCTTCCTCCCACTCACTCCATCCGAAAATTTACGTGCTTGCCGCGCAGAACGAAGGGCAGCCAGTCTTCTAATCGGTCAAGAGAGCAGCCGAACGTGGCAATGTACGTTGCTGCTGTAATAACAGATGGTTGCAGCCATCGGGTGATTCGCGTCACATCTCCGCTGCTTCTGCTGCCCTGCACGGCACGCAAATTGAGACACGCTTAGCGGATGTGGCGAGGCGCAGGACAGAGCGCATTTTTGTAATTTAACGGGTTCAAGTGGGACAGCGCAAATTGGGGCCCGACGCTATGGTGAGGCGACACGATCCTGCGCCACGTCGCGTGGCAGTTCCTCGCGCCGCGCGACACACTAGCTAGTTGTTCTGTGGGAAACATGAGGCGGGGAGTGGGAAAGCAGTCATCCCATATACTCCTTTCGGTACCATGCATGTGGACACTGGTAGTGTTGGCCGTCCGAAAAATACTCCCTTGCAACTGAACTTTATTGTCATTGAGTAGCGTTTTGTTTTCCTCCATTTAAGGTTCAAATGGCTCTGAGCACTATGGGACTCAACTGCTGAGGTCATCAGTCCCCTAGAACTTAGAACTACTTAAACCTAACTAACCTAAGGACATCACACACATCCATGCCCGAGGCAGGATTCGAACCTGCGACCGTAGCGGTCTCGCGGTTCCAGACTGTAGCGCCTAGAACCGCACGGCCACTCTGGCCGGCCTCCATTTAAGCTCTCGATCTTTTTTTTTTTTGTTTGTACGCTATATTTTTCAGTTATTTCTATGTGTATAGTCTTGCGTTTTTGCTTCGTTATTGTTTTTCTTTTGTAAAGAACAATGCACATTTCAGTGACTGGTGAGCCATTAACCAATGGGATTATATCTTCTGCCTCCACAACGTCTTCAAATCGCAAGAAGGGGCAGACGATTCATCGTGAGGGTAATGAAATAGGAAGTAATATTATAAAATTACGTGATCAAGAAGCAAGGCAGGAAATTTTAAGTATTATATAATGAAACAAGGTTGTTTACGTGCTGCCTATGGTGACATTTCTGTACGATCCGTTATAAAAATTCGAAAAGTGGGAATTTCTATAGATGTATCCCCTTTCTGTTCCTGCTAAAAAGAGTCCAAGATCTGAAGTATATGAGTTTCACTATGATTAATTAAATATGGATGTAATAAGAGACTTTATACTACATGCATGCAGGCATCACATTTTCAATGTAAGCTAGAAACAGTCGACAAACAACCCTGAATGGCAATGCGTAGTGACGAGAAAAAGCATTTCAGCGCTTGCATACGCGGCGTCAGCACCGATAGATTAATTACATAACAGGATACACAAATCAATAATGCGGTCATCTTTATTCCGAAAGTATGAGAATCTTGAAAGAGTCTAGTGATACAATATGTCTAATTTGCTGAAATGTATTGCTGACAAAGGCAGGCCTACATTCATGACAATGTTTTTTCGAACGACGTGAACTCTTCCCCATCCAAGGCACACCTGGCTAACTTCGGCATTCCCGTCGCTTCTCAGCTGCTGGCAGTAGACTGGCCACCTTGTTGTGCGATGGATCAATTCTTTACTTTTCTCAATAACGATTATTATATTCGAATCACACATTGTCGGTTTGGCGAGCCGTAGGTGAGTAACCAGCGTCTGGCTTGCGCGCGTCACTAATCCTGAAGGACATACTCATCATTATTTTAATATTGCTCAGATGAAGGCCAGGAATAAAATTCTTTGGTAAGCTTCCATTCCAGTCGTTCGGTGTTAAAAATACAATGGATTACATGGATTCCACAAAAATTGCAACAGAACTGGCGATCTGTTTTTGTGTGAATTGTTAACGTTTTCTCATTCGAAGAAGCATCAACATTTACGAGTAAGGCTACACTTCTCTTGTTGACAGGTTTTTTGTGCTTCTTTTGCAAAAAAAGCCAGTATAATTTGCACAAACCCACCTTTAAGCTACTATTGCGGCAGAATTCTGGAACAGAATGTCTCATTAAACAAGCAACTGGCAACCAGAGAGGTCAATATCTTACGGGAAACCTCATTGTGTGGTTTGCAGTAACTTAAGAGAAGAAATTTCATGTTTATTTTCATACCATGAAACTCTCGTTTCACAAACTGTCGATGACTTAAAAAGTTTCAGTATTGTAGTGAAAAAATAAAATAAAAACTATAGCTTTTGATATATCGCCATAGATAACAAAGTTCCGTGTGTTAACGATTTGGCAAAAGCTCTCCTCCTTGTGTGGTATATTTGGCAAAATACTCTCCTCCTTATGAGCTATCATTTGCCAAAATGAGATATGTGGGACTTTTTACATATTATTTATTCAACATGCTGCATTACAATACTACATACCACATATTTAGATACCAAGATATATAAAGAAGTCCAATTACAATGAGTCACAATAATATGGACGAAAGGTAATCACAGCAGAAAACATCTGTTTGCCCGAAGTTAGGTTTCCAGGTAGAACATGATAAAAGTATGCTAATAATTATATGTAGAACAGTAAAATTCTGTATGATCGATATAAGGCTTTCAGACAGAACACAATTTTTTTTTTACTTTTAGGAACGTAAATATTCATATGCTGGGACACGTTACTAAATTGCAAAATCTGTGAAATTTCTTCACGTATAGTTTTACTAAAACTGGTTTATCAACGGGCCAGCTGCTTCCCTTTCCTGCAATAGTCTTCCCTAGGGCATCTCCCTTTCTATTAATTTCGCGACACGTCTATAACAGGTGATCTACTGTTTGATTAGCTTGTCCGCCCATACAATCAGCACCTGGGGCTGGCCTGGGCCAGTGGTAGTAAGACATTAATTTTCCATGTCCGGTCAGCATTGGTGTAAGATTAGATGATTGCGGTAACTTTATGGAAAGAAGGAATGTTGAACAGTCGGCAAAAAGTCTTTTGTGATCGCACCTTTTGTAGTTTCAGCCCATTCTCTTTACGAAGAGATTCTGTTGTAGCTTTCTGTTGCGTTTTCTCGAGCTGTTCGTTGAGACGATTCAATAGCACGCTGGAGGTTCGAGTCCTCCCTCGGGCATGGGTTTGTGTGTCGTTATTAGCATAACTTGGTTTAAGTTAGTTTCAGTAGTATGTAAGTTCAATAGTCCGCTCATTTCCGCGAACGTTCGTAGTTTCGGTGTTGACAACTGACTATAGCGCCGCGCTGTAACCCTTTAAGGAGCTCACCATGCTGACGAACTGTAACAGTTGCTTTAAATCACTATTTGAAAGAATTTTGCGACGTAAAACGGACAAAGTGTTAACGTTCGTTGCTAGTCAAAGATCGTGAGTAGAGGGATGTTATGAATATTTCGTTTCGCGGCCGTGCAATTGGGAGTGAACGCGCTACATGCAATCCATTATCTCGAGATCGGAGACAGATACAGACCTCCTCCCAAGTCAAAACACAAATTCAGTATGTTAGTTAAATTTTAGACCAAGCAACATATGGTGTAATATGCACCAAATGCATAATCATAGCGACCACTAAACTTCAGTACATGCTTTTCGAATTTTTGCGCAGTGTGTCACTTAGTTATGTGTATCACAATAAGTATAACCATTAACGAGATTAAGGTCATTTCGCCACGATGATGACATATAACGCTACAAGTAACGCAAAAATCGAATGTTTTTACCGAGTAGTTCCTGTAAAATCGCTTGAGAAAGATTACAGGGCGCGCGCTTCGGTTCGGTCAGCGCGGGGCGATGCCAGCCGGCGCGGGCAAAGAATCTGTACGCGTCTCAACATACTAAGGACCTGCGCGGCACGTGCGGTACGAGAGCGTCGCGCTGCATTGTCGGGTCGTTTAACACGTGAAATACACACCTCGATTTGTGCTTAGCTTTAACACGTCACTCCCGGCTGTCTGAACGTGTGCCAACGTGGGTAGTGTCAGACGGTTTACCTTGGTGGCGAGAGATAAGCTTAACTGTGAAACTGAAGTACCTATTATATATGAACGTTAATAGTGCCTCTTCATGACCCTCCGCAACGGAACTGGCTAGGCAGTTATAGAAAAGGTGGAATTGACGGTCGAACTGCTAGGTTCCAGTGTTACATGAGTTAGTCGGTGGCTAGCGGGCAATGGATGTGCATTTTGTGAAGTGAAAGAGACGAGAAGAAATGCAAGATCATATAATACAGCCTCGTAAGCGGAAGTAATGCGTCTTATTATTCACGGAATACCTTTGTTAGCTCTGTACTATGGAAATCCGACGCTAAGAAGAGAATTTTCAGGGCTCCTCAAACAGGAAGAGCAATGGATAATTTTGGCGCCCTTTTTTGTATAGCACAGGAGACCGACAGTGCCACCACCTTTATCTCACATTAGCAGTTGAGAGCCGTATGAGCCGGCCGAAGTGGCCGTGCGGTTAAAGGCGCTGCAGTCTGGAACCGCAGGACCGCTACGGTCGCAGGTTCGAATCCTGCCTCGGGCATGGATGTTTGTGATGTCCTTAGGTTAGTTAGGTTTAACTAGTTCTAAGTTCTAGGGGACTAATGACCTCAGCAGTTGAGTCCCATAGTGCTCAGAGCCATTTTTTGAGCCGTATGATTGCATGGACCAGTATGCGGCTTCATTTTCATTAATAATTTTGTGTTCTGTTAGCTTTGTGTTGAACCACAGTATTTGATCCTTAGTCATTTACCTAGACAGGGTGCTGCCCCAAGTGCTACGATGAATCCGAGTATCCTGTTTTATTGAACTGAAAAGCACATATTTTCCTTAACAAAAATTAACAAATCTTGTGGAGTTGTAAAGTACACAATTATTTAGTGAGCATAAGTTTTGAAATACTCCACACAGTTTCCATGAATGGACAGTTAAAGAATTCATTTTAAGATTCTTTTAAATGAAATAGTAGTGTTTACAGTTAAAGAATTCATTTCAAGATTCTTGTAATTGTAAT
This sequence comes from Schistocerca cancellata, assembly GCF_023864275.1. Classification (NCBI taxonomy): domain Eukaryota; kingdom Metazoa; phylum Arthropoda; class Insecta; order Orthoptera; family Acrididae; genus Schistocerca; species Schistocerca cancellata. The sequence continues at coordinate 473,233,316 of NC_064629.1, read as the reverse complement.
AATAGTGTTTACAGTTTCTTGTGTAATGACCAGTGCTTCCCATTTTGTGTTGTGACTAAAGTATTCAACCACGATTTGTAACTATTGATAAATTAGGTTCTGGGTCCCCATGCTGGTTGATGAGCCAAGTTTAAATGTCATACACAATAACAACAATCAAAAATAATCAATTGACTACAATTATTCAAACTATGCTAGATGCAGGTGCCACATATTCCCTTTGAGCTAATTAATACAAGGCAGTGATGTTCCTTGAAAAACGCAAATAATAATCAGTACAGAAGGTACTATTAATTCGTAACTGTTTCAATAGTAATGATTTCCTATTATCATTAACCGCATTAAAATCAGTAAACCGATCTAAAAGGTAGATGAAAAAGTAGGCGATTTCAGTACTGCAATCAAAGACATGAAACTTGAAATAAGTACCAATGTGGCAACTATGTGGGAGCAGGTCAATGATATCAACGAAAGGTTCGATATAGAAATCATAAAGATGCAAGAAACGATAGAATCTTTGGAATTAACGAAAGTGGATGAAAAACTTTTCCGTCTGTAAATCGAAATTGTTGTCGAATGAAGAAATGAAATATCGCAATTGAGAGAGACTGTGGTTGATTCTGTAAATTAAATATGCAAGGAAGCAAGATGTTTGTGCCTGTACCACCTTAGGGTGCTCAATGGAGGAGTCTCTGACACTGCTTATTTTATTAATTTGAAAATATATCATAGATTGGTGAATTACATAGCAGTTTGGAGAAACGCTTCTACTTCGAAAAATTAGTCGTATATCAGCAGTGACTAGAAAGAGATCCGCGAATGCATGTCAATTTCACACAATAATTACAGAATGTAAAAAAAAAGATATACGTTAATTGCCTGAACATATACTTGCCAGGCAAATATCATTGCTTCACAGGTTTTCATAGAAATTTACTAATTGTGTTTGCAAATATTACATAACAGAAGTTCGAGCATTAGAACGATCTGCCTGTCGGCAAAAACTCAGAGTTACTCATATCTCTTATCGACCGCAATTACCTCTCACTTTCACATATTTTATTTCCCTATTTTATCTCGTATCAACATTAGTAACTTGTCGTTCGATACAGGACTCGCCGGGAAATAATTTATGAATTTTTTCGGGTTCTTGGTTCTCATTTAATAGTAAATTAACATGTGTCCAGGCGCTCCTTTCTTTTCTACCATTCCCAAGTCCATTTCCTATTTTTCACTGCTTACTGTTGTTTGCAAGTTTTAGGTAATATAATTGCAGCACACGCAAACTCTTGGATGTTCAACATGTTAACTTTGTAAAACCACGTTGTCAATAGACAATTTTTGTCAATATTATCGACGGTGTCAGGTCGCTTCAGTACGCTGAAGGTGTGACAGAACTAGTATCGTCAATATATATTGAACATTTACAGGGCCGTTAATACTTCTGCCTTCATTCTAAAGATATCACTGGCTGCAAGATGAACAGAATGGAAAAGAAGGGAAGAAGACAATAAGCCACTAACAAAATGAGCTGCGCTTTCCTGGTGAGGCTCTGTAGTATTCATATCAATTTTGAGGTTCATGAATTCTTTACAATCATGTTTTTTGTATGAAGTAATAGCTACTGCCCGCCCCCTCCTCGCCCCCATGAACCATGGACCCTGCCGAATGTGGTTAGCTTGCGGGTCTCAACTGTACAGATAGCTGTACCGTGGGTGTCATACAACGGAGGGTTTATCCCTGGAGAAGCCAGACCAGCCTATGACTCCTAAAGAGGACAGCAGTCTTTTCAAGACTTGCTACAGTCTGGATGATTGATTGATGTACCCTTGTAACACTAACGAACATGAACTTACTGTGCTGGTACTGCGAACGGTTGAAACAAGGGGAAGATGTTATTTTTCCCGATGGCATGCAGCTCTGCTGTATGGTTAAATGGTGATGACACACTCTTGGGTCAAGTATTCCGGATATAAAATAGTTCCCTATTCAAATCTCCCGACGGTGATTATTCAGAAGGATGTTGTCAGCAGGATAAACAAAACTGGCATTCTATTGGTCATGACATGAAATTTCATATCCCTTGATAGGGTAAAAATAGGTTAGACGGTTTAAAAAGGAAAATATGTTGGTGTCGGATGTAATGGGAGATAGTGAAATGCGACAGCAAGCAGAACGCGACTGCTGGTCAAGTCAGTACAGGGTTATAAATAAAAAATCAAATAGAGGTAACGCAAGAGTATCTTCAATAGTGAATAAGAAAGTACGAAAACGGTTAAGGCAGCATAGTGAACTCATGACTGTGCCAAGACCGACACGAAGAACACACCCACCACAGTAGTACAAGTTTACATGCCAGCCAACTCCGAAACGAGGGAGAAATTGAAATACTGTTTGATGACATAAAAGAAAGTATTCAGACAGTCAAGGAAGACGAAAATTTAATTACGATGGGGGATAGAATTCGATTTTAGGAAAGGGAAGAGAAAGAGTAACAGTAGAACATTGAATCGGGGGCATTTTGCACAGAGTACCGGTATAATTCAAAGTTAACATTTGGCTTAAGAATCATGTATGAAGGTTGAAGATCTGAAAGAGACCAGAAGACACTGCAAGTTTTCAGGCTGATTATATAATGATTAGACATCGATTTCGTAATCAAATTTTAAACTGTAAGATATTTTCAGGGCCAGATGTGGGCACTGACCGTAATTTGTCGGTTATAAACTGCAGACTGAAACTGAAGAAGGTGCAAAAGGGTCGGAAATTAGGGAGATGGTAACCGAATGAACTGAAAGAACAAGATGTTGTTGAAGGTTTCAGCAGGAACATTAAGGAAAGAGTGAGTGAAATACGAGATAGGAATCCAATGGAAGACGATTGTGTAAATACGAGAGCTGTACTAGTGAAGGCAGTAGTGGGCCAAATAGGTGAAAAGACAGGGTCTGGTAGAAATCTAAGGGTAGAACATTAAGTGTTGAATTTAATTGAGGAATGGGGAATATACGAAAATGTAGCAAAGAAAGCAAGCGAAACAGAATATAGATGTCTAAAAAATAGGATTGACGCAAAGTGCAAAATGACTGAAAGGGAATGGCTAATGGACAAATGCAAGTCTCTAGAAGCATGCATGACTAGAAGAAGGCTAGGTGCCGCCTATGGGAAAATTAAAGTGATCTTTGCCGAATGAGAAGCAACTGCATGAATATCGAGAGGTCGGATCTTACGCCAGTACTAAGCAAAGAAGGGAACGTTGAAAGGGAGAAGGTGTACAGGACGTTTAAAGAAAGTGTCTCGTATTCTTACAATAGATACTATTGGCCAAAACTAGAAGATAAATTCCTTTAATGATACGTCTTAGACCTAATATCTGTTGAGATATGGATGATGATGATGATTGGTTTGTGGGGCGCTCAACTGCGTGGTCATCAGCGCCCGTACAAAGTCCCAATTTTTACACAGTCCAATTTTTTACTCAGTCCAATCTAGACACTGTCACGAATGGTGATGATGATGATGATGATGAAATGATGAGGACAACTTAAACACCCATTCCGCGGACAGAGAAAATCCCCAACCCAGCCGGGAATCGAACCCGGGAACCCGTGATCCAGAGGCAGCAATGCTAGTCTGAGATATGGATCATTGAAGATCCGCAGACAACAGCAAGCATGTTATTTACAGACGAGGCAGGATTCGCAGGAGATGGCAAAGGAAATTACGCTCTCGTATACACGTGTTGGTAGATGCAAATCATCGACCAATCTTGGATCTGAGGCATCAGAACCGCTTCAGTATCAACGTATGGGCAGGAATTGTCAGTACAGATTCATACGGCCATACACTTCTATTAAACAGATTAACTGGTGCTGAGTATCGCCTATTTCTGGACGACGGATTAGCAGGACTATTGGAGTACGTTGCCCTTGCATAAAGACGACTGTGATTTATGCACGACGGCGCACCACCCCATTTTCTATTACTCTTGCGTCAGTACCTCACTGCAACGTTCCGTGGGCGATGGATTGCTCAAGGAGGTCGATAGCATGGCCACCCTTTTACTGGACCGGAATCCGTTTGAGTTATGGCTATGGAGACACTTAAAGTAATTAATGTACGCCTAACATATCGACAACGTGCTGTCGTTACAAGACCTTTTGACCAATGCATGTGAAACAATTCGAAATGAGCTAGGGATGTTTAAAAACCTGCGTGATTCACTGCGAAGAAGGCCTGAAGGATGTGTCAAAATACGTACCTATAGCGTCTACTTCTACGCAAGAGACAGATGTAATGAGAGGACAGACTGGTCCATATATCAAAAGGTATTGTTTGCTGGACGTATGATTATCGGAACTTTTCTTCTAGTTTTGACCAAATCTACCACCTGTTGGTGTATATGAAACATCCTGTACATAGAAGGGCTATATAATAGAAACGCTCTTAAAGGCAACATTATAGAAAGGGGAGAGGACATAGATGAATATGAAATAGGTGTTATGATACCCCGTGAACAATTCGACAGGGCACTAAAAGATCTAAATCGAAACAAGGCCCCTGGAACAGATAACATCCCCCTAAGAATTATTGATACTCTTGGGAGAACCAACCATTACAAAACTATTTCACTATGTGTGAAAATATATGAAGTATGTGAAATATCTCAGATATCAATAACACTGTAATAATTCCAGTTCCAAATAAGTCTGATGTTGACAGGTGTGAATATTACAGAACCACCAGATTAATAGATCATGACTGCAAAATACTGATACGAATTCAATGCAGAAGAATGAAAAATCTGGTAGATGCCGATCTCAAGGGAGACCAGTTTAGGTTCCAGAGAAACGTAAGAAAACGGGAGGCAGTACTTCACTTACGACTTAACTTAGAAGACAGGTTAAAGAAAGAGGAACCTACTTTTTAGCATTTGTAGATTTAGAGAAAACTTTCCAAAATATTGATTGGAATACACTCTTCGAAAAACTGAAGGTAGCAGACACAAGATAAGAGGAGTAAAAGGTTATTTACAATTTTACGGAAAGCACACTGCAGTTGAGAGTCGAAGGACATGAATGGGAAGTATTGGTTGAGAGAGAAATGAGACGGGATCGTAGCCTTTGCCCAATGCTGTTCCATCTGTATGTTGAGCTGGCAGTGAAAGAAACCTAGAAAAATGGGGAAAGGGAATTAAAGTTCTTTGAGAAAAAATGAAAGTTTTAAGGTCATAGTAATTCGGTCAGATACAGCAAAGGACTTGAATGAGCAGCTAAACAAAATGGATAGTAAATTATTATTTTTCTTTCCTCCTTATGCTTGCTGAAATTAAAGCGTTTGCGTCAGACGTATTTCACTTTTATTTAAAAAGTGTTTCCGGTGATCATTCTGGAAAGAAGGTACACATATATGTTTTATTCGTCTTGGTATTAACAGATTAAAAACAACTTTTCTTTGCAAATTTGGCGCAGAATTTACTTCTGTTGAGCCCGCCACTGTGGCCGAGCGATTCTAGGCGCTTCAGTCCGGAACCGCGCTGCTGTTACGGTCGCAGGTTCGAATCCTGCCGCGGGCATGGATGTGTGTGATGTCTTTAGGTTAGTTAGGTTTAAGTAGTCCTAAGTCTAGGGGACTGATGACCTCAGATGTTAAGTCCCATAGTGCTTAGAGGCATTTTACTTCTGATGTTTACATGTTCTGAAATACACTGCCTTTTCCTTTGTTGTTACCGGAGGTTGAGGTCGCTTCTTGCTCATTCACTTTCATTATTTTTCAGCTTTTATGAAACCTCATCTTCTTACACAGTATTTGCGTTTACCTCAACACTTCTGTTTCGTAAATTTCACAAGAGAAATAGCACTGTGATTTCACCTGTTCACTACTCAGCACAGTATTTTTGTTTATTCATTTGTTTTCAATGTTAGTTGTGAGAATTTCCAAGTTTGTGTACGCAAAGTTTTTTATACTATCGTACTTGTGTGTGTGTGTGTGTGTGTGTGTGTGTGTGTGTGTGTGTGTGTTTGCGTGAGAGAGGAAGAGAAAGAGAGAGGGAGAGCACATGTACACATATGACCACACGTCCACCTATGTCACTCATAATCCGTCATCCCCCCACTCACTTCTCGCCCCCACTACCTACTCAATTGATTTCTCTATCACCACTGCGCCACCATTCCCCTGAACTTTAGTAAGGGGTGGGGGTGGTGGGGGGCTGAAATTTAAGGTCACTGCCTACCGTCTTCCAAGGCACGTGTAAATGCCACTGCAGGTAGGGCAGTCGTTCGACTTAAAAATGGTGTGAAAATCAAGATCGCCTAAAAGTGGCGTGTCAAGGTCACTGCCTGTAGGGGTATTGCATGGCTCAAAACAGGTGGGAAAATGAATCTGGCATATGTCAAGGTTACGCCCACGCTTCTGGGCCACTTGTATGATATAAAACTGGCGGGAAAATGAACCTGGCACTGTCAAGATCACTTCCATGCCTCGAAGGCAATTTTATGATGTAAAATTGGCGGTAAAATGAAAGTGGCATGTGGCGTAGTAGCTCGAGCGCGTCTGGGACAATTATATGATTTAAAATTGTCGAAAAGAAAAGAAAACAAATGGGCGAGTCAGTGTCCTCTTGGTTGTTGGGGAAGGGGGAGGGGGAGGAGGAGGAGGGCAATTGATCGTAACTTATATAATTCAAAACTTAAAAATGACGTCAGGCACTTAAACACCACAATTGATGTGATATTTGCAGCACAGATTTTGCAGTTTGCAGAAGAGTATTTTGACTTATGGAACCTTCTGTGACACGTGACCAGCTATCATAGCTATTTACAGTTCTGGATCTATTTGTTACAAATTTACCGATTTCCCTCCCCCCCCCCCCCCAACACCATATTCAAAAAATACGCCTCTTTCAGGATCATCTTCAGAAGGAACCATAAACTCAAAGAATTTAAATTTTTAAGAAATACCAATACAGTGTTATATTTAAACAAATATACCGATGTCTCAAAGGTTAAGTTTAGTAATAGCACAGTGCATTATTTAAAGAAATAATACTACAACCTCCACCAAGCGCCGGCGAAAAGTTTTAAACACAAAATCTAATCGCTCAAGAGATATCGTTAACTACGTAGCTAATAATTGTATTAATAGAACCTTTGAATTTTATCTCCCATACTCTTGTAAAATTAAAGACCATCACTATTTCAAGGTGAGGACCATTGAACACAGAAAAATAACATAGGCAACATGACAGTTCAAATGAAGTACCAAAGACAATAAAAATAAGTTTCTGAATGTTAATTACGTATATAAAATTTGCTAAGATCGTCAGCAAAATGTTACTGGATTTTACAAACTACTATTAACCACAAATGACTATCACCTACATGAAAACAAGTATACCAGGGGCTTTGATAAGTTTTTTCCTCAACCAGTTTCAGCTGAAAAAAAAATGAGGAATTTATTGAGGGACATGGTGGAATTTTCCCGCTTCAGCCTCTATAGTTTCATGCAGTTCTCGTGTTGGCGCTATATGTAGCCTTCAAAACGGCGTCTGTGACATATGTGCGTTCGAGGCAGAGCTCTCATTGAGTTTGATTTGGCGGGAAACCAGATTATCGCAGATGTTCATATTATTTGCAGAACGTCTACGAAGACGTGGCACTGAACAAAAGCATAGTGAGTCGTTGAACGAGGCGTCTGTCGCAACAAGGTCGCGCAAACCTGCCCAGTTTTCCGCGTACGGGTCGGACGCACAAAGCTGTGACTCCTGAAATTTTGGAATGTGAGAACACTTTTATTCGAGGTGATCGATGGATCAAAATCAAACACCTCGCTGCTCAACTGGACTTTTCTGTTGGTAGTGCTGTCACACTTGTTGTTCAAATGGCTCTGAGCACTATGGGACTCAACATCTTAGGTCATAAGTCCCCTAGAACTTAGAACTACTTAAACCTAACTAACCTAAGGACATCACACACACCCATGCCCGAGGCAGGATTCGAACCTGTGACCGTAGCAGCCTCGCGGTTCCGGACTGCAGCGCCAGAACCGCACGGCCACCGCGGCCGGCTGTCACACTTGTGCACCAGTTGGTGTAGTCAAAGGTGTATGCGCACTGGGTTCCTCGCTGCCTAACACAGGATCATAAAGAGCAACGAAGGAACATCTGTGCGCAATTTTTTGCGCATTAAGAGGCTGATCGTGACAGGTGATGTGGGTGTTACTGATGCAGCAAGACGTCGCCTCTGACGTCGACCAGTAGAATGGTGCCTTGCGGACATACAGTAAGGTGGCGTAAGACCTTCGCATTCAACGGAGATTATGTTGAAAAATACACTCCTGGAAATGGAAAAAAGAACACATTGACACCGGTGTGTCAGACCCACCATACTTGCTCCGGACACTGCGAGAGGGCTGTACAAGCAATGATCACACGCACGGCACAGCGGACACGCCAGGAACCGCGGTGTTGGCCGTCGAATGGCGCCAGCTGCGCAGCATTTGTGCACCGCCGCCGTCATTGTCAGCCAGTTTGCCGTGGCATACGGAGCTCCATCGCAGTCTTTAACACTGGTAGCATGCCGCGACAGCGTGGACGTGAACCGTATGTGCAGTTGACGGACTTTGAGCGAGGGCGTATAGTGGGCATGCGGGAGGCCGGGTGGACGTACCGCCCAATTGCTCAACACGTGGGGCGTGAGGTCTCCACAGTATATCGATGTTGTCGCCAGTGGTCGGCGGAAGGTGCACGTGCCCGTCGACCTGGGACCGGACCGCAGCGACGCACGGATGCACGCCAAGACCGTAGGATCCTACGCAGTGCCGTAGGGGACCGCACCGCCACTTCCCAGCAAATTAGGACACTGTTGCTCCTGGGGTATCGGCGAGGACCATTCGCAACCGTCTCCATGAAGCTGGGCTACGGTCCCGCACACCGTTAGGCCGTCTTCCGCTCACGCCCCAACATCGTGCAGCCCGCCTCCAGTGGTGTCGCGACAGGCGTGAATGGAGGGACGAATGGAGACGTGTCGTCTTCAGCGATGAGAGTCGCTTCTGCCTTGGTGCCAATGATGGTCGTATGCGTGTTTGGCGCCGTGCAGGTGAGCGCCACAATCAGGACTGCATACGACCGAAGCACACAGGGCCAACACAAGGCATCATGGTGTGGGGAGCGATCTCCTACACTGGCCGTACACCACTGGTGATCGTCGAGGGGACACTGAATAGTGCACGGTACATCCAAACCGTCATCGAACCCATCGTTCTACCATTCCTAGACCGGCAAGGGAACTTGCTGTTCCAACAGGACAATGCACGTCCGCATGTATCCCGTGCCACCCAACGTGCTCTAGAAGGTGTAAGTCAACTACCCTGGCCAGCAAGATCTCCGGATCTGTCCCCCATTGAGCATGTTTGGGACTGGATGAAGCGTCGTCTCACGCGGTCTGCACGTCCAGCACGAACGCTGGTCCAACTGAGGCGCCAGGTGGAAATGGCATGGCAAGCCGTTCCACAGGACTACATCCAGCATCTCTACGATCGTCTCCATGGGAGAATAGCAGCCCGCATTGCTGCGAAAGGTGGATATACACTGTACTAGTGCCGACATTGTGCATGCTCTGTTGCCTGTGTCTATGTGCCTGTGGTTCTGTCAGTGTGATCATGTGATGTATCTGACCCCAGGAATGTGTCAATAAAGTTTCCCCTTCCTGGGACAATGAATTCACGGTGTTCTTATTTCAATTTCCAGGAGTGTATTTTATTCGCGATCACACATTGTCAGTTTGTCAAGCTGTAGGTGAGTAACCAGTATCTAGCATGTGCCCATCATTCCGCCTGAAGGAACGCTAGTCATTATTTTAATACTGCTCAGATCAAGAGAAGCAATAAAATTCTGTGGTAAGTTTCCATTCCAGGCGCTCAGTGTTAAAAATACGATGGGTTACGGGGATTCCACCAAAATTCCAACAGAATTGGCAATTTTTGTGTGAGTTGTTAACCTTTTCTCATTCGAAGAAGTATCACCGTTTGTGAGTAACGGCACATTTCTCTTGGTGACTGGTTTAATTGTACTTCCTTTGTCACAGTCTAATTTGGCAAACGCATCTCACAGCAGCTATTGAGACAGAATTCCGAAATGGAGTGCCTCGTTAAACAAGTAATTGGCAATCACAGACGTCCATATCTTGCGAAAAACCTCACTGTGTCGGTTTGCAGTAACATAAAAGAAGAAATTTCATATTTCAGAAAATGGTTCAAATGGCTCTGAGCACTATGGGACTTAACATCTATGGCCATCAGTCCCCTAGAACATAGAACTACTTAAACCTAACTAACCTAAGGACATCACACAACACCCAGTCATCACGAGGCAGGGAAAATCCCTGACCCCGCCGGGAATCGAACCCGGGAACTCGGGCGTGGGAAGCGAGAACGCTACCGCACGACCACGAGCTGCGGACAATTTCATATTTATTTTCATACTAGGAAGCTCTTGTTTCGCTAGCTGTCGATAACTCTTACAAAATTATATAAGTACTGATATATTGAAATAGATAAGGAAGTTTCGTATGTTTAAGAATTGGCAAAACACTCTCGCGCTACATGGGATCCATTTTCTCAAGATCGGAGGCAGATAAGAGACCTCCTCCCAAGTCTAAACAAACATTCTGCATGTTAGCTAAATTTCATACGCAGCAACATATGGTGTAATACGCACCAAACGCAAAATCATAGCGACCCCTAATTTTCGTTGCAAACTTTTTGAGTTTTGTGTAGTGCCTTACTAAAATGTGTACATCACAATAAGAATGGTCATTAGCGAGGTGATGGGCACTTCGCCACGAAGCTGACATATGACGCTACAAGTAAGGCAAAAATCATATATTTTCCGTGAATAGTTTCTGCAAAATCGTTTGATAAAGGTAACAGGTTGCGCTCGCTTCGGTTTTGTCAGCGCAGAGCGTCGTCAGTCGGCGAGTGCGAAGTACGGCGTACGCGTTGCAATATGCGTTGGACCCGCGCGACTTAGTGAGCGCCGCCAGACGGTGCCTTGGGTCGTTCATTCCGTTCTCTTGCCGCCGCTGCGCGGGCCATTGAGTACAACGGCCGCCTCCTCCTGCTTTCGGGGGATTCTCTCCCCAGCTGGAAGGGCGGCGCGGCTCATGAATGGACCAGTGACAGGTGGGTGTTGCCCCGCGCCGATGACCTGGTGTTGCGAGAGTGTGGGGTCTTCTCCGACCATTAGTGGAGTAGGGCGAAGTTGCTCCGGGCGCCTCTGCCTTGCCGACGTCACCTTGGCCTGCTGTAACCTCCGTGGCTACCGGCCCGTGCCACTTGCATCCTTAAATGCAGCGGCACCCAACCAGTTCATCTCGTCCGTGCATCTCGCAACATTACCGACAAAAAACTAAACTGTTACAGTATTTTAATACTCATTATACGAACATTGGTTACATGCAGAAAGCGACAGATAATTACCTAACAAATTGTCCAAAACCGTATATCTCTAAAATGAAATGACACACCCTTTTAAACTGATTTTCTGTACTTATGTATGTATTACCAACTTACATCTCTTATTTCACCTTAGCTCTTAATTATTTAAACACAAAATTCTGTACAGGTGCAACATGAACGCACAGCACTTTAGCGGACTACTTTCCTATCTAATCTTTCATAACAGCAATACTTTTACTTCTTAACTATGGTCAGTCCACTCTTGTGCTAATGACAGTACATGTCGTACCTCGTCAAAAAACAAGAAAGTATTCTCAGAAAAAAATAAGAAATATTTCTGTAGCTCATAAGCGCCTAACACATAATATCAAGTAGTAAACTGTTACAAAATCCTGTCACAACAAGTATTTTCAAACAATGGTACTAAATCTACAATCTACAGAGCACTTTTCTGCCAGTGACAGAACGAAGTGCTACTTCTTTACATATCATACATTTCATTCTAAAAAATACCTCTATAACACGTTTGTGCCTGACACGTAATATCCCAAAAACATTTGTAATGCACAATTATGGCTTACACATGTGACAATAGTCAAATACTCTCAAAAAAATATAATTAATCAATATAATTAATCAAAGCTATTCAAAAACAGAAACATATTCCCAAAGCACGATTATGCCTAACATATTATAATATTCTAGGGTAGATAGGTTGCATTTTATTTGTAGAAGTGCGTGTCTTGCAAGTGTTTGGCTCACAGATCACACTAGTCTACAGCACACATTCAGCTAACATCACACCGTCTTTCTCATTCAAACCACTGACACACCAACAGAATAGGTCTAGCAGTAAACTAACCGTAACACAGCATTCAATTACATCCTTTCACTCTGATCTAATTCTGTGTCGTCTTACATCTGCATTCACTTTACCAATTCAATTATGTGTTCTGCAAATCAACGGCTCAGATTAGCGACATTTTATCAAAGAACAAAAACACACCAATCATTCATCCTGCAAAGTAACGGCCAACATTATTTACCTTTAATTTAAGAACAACAAAAAAAGTGCAAATTCTTATGTTCGATTCGACACTACACAACGTTACGCACAACAGAAAAAATAAGTGCACTGACTAGCTACCATAACATGCCTACTTCCGATTTATCCTTACTTTTTCCACAGTTTGATGTTAGAAATGTGATGAAGTCCACGCGAACGTTTTCCTCTGATTGTTTCTGCCAACACAGTATTTTCATGAACTATCCGCCTTACTCTGAACAGTCCACTATACACAGTAAAGAATTTGTTAGTTTGGAACCTGTGCTTCTTTGATAATCGATGAGATTTTATTGGGATCTTGTCTCCTACTGCCAATTTCATCTTACGAATCACCCCTTTCTGCTTCTCCTGCCTGTTCTTAGCAGCCTTTTTGATACGCTCTATTGCAATCTTAACAATTTCGGTGTTCCTCTGTTTCCTTGTTGGCGGGAAATCTACCACCACCTCCCTGATTCGATCTAGTGGTGCTTCATTCTTTAACACTGTAATTGGTGATAAACCGGTTGCTCCATGTGGTAGCTCATTGAGGATGTCCTGAAAATCATTAAGAAATACACTCCTGCTTCTGTGTTGCCTACGGCAACAGATCCTACAGAACTTTCCTAGTTCCTTTACAACCCGTTCACTCGGGCTACTTGCGGCATGGTATCTGGATATGTATACTGGTTTTATCATTCTTCTCCTCAGTGTGGTTAGCCATTGTCTGGATCTATATTGTGGACCATTGTCCGCTACGAACTTTTCTACAATTCCTACTTCCCGCAAAAAGTCGTTAACTATTGCTGCTGCCACTGTCCTTCCCGTTACACGTTCCAATGGGGTAAAAGTTACGTATTTTGAAACCAATTCCTTTGCCACCAAAACATAGCTATATCCCTGTACTGACTTGGGAAGAGAGCCAAACAAATCTGCTGCTCCAAATTCCCTCAACCTACCTGGCACTATTGGAAAAAGCGGTGCTTTGCACGAGATAGTTAATGATTTTGCCTTCTGACACAATTTGCAACTGTTGAGAACGTTCTGTATCCTCCTTTCCATACTAATGAAGTAAACGGATTCTGTTAACTTCCTACAGCATCTCCTTGTCCCATAATGACCAAAACTTAAATGTGTATACCAGATCAGCTTGTTGACAATTTCATTTGGTATACATAACACCCAGTCCTGTGTATTCGGATTTTTCTCCTGTAGAAATGGATCCCATTCTGCATCGTATAGAAACGAGCTGTAGTGATATCTAACTTTGCTCGAACTTTGTCTCTCACCATTCTCCATGTCACGTCTTTATCTTGTTCTCTCGCCACATTCGCGAGTGCCAATCTCACCTATTTCTCAAACGGCATGTCCTGCATATACAGTATGTTATACCTGCTCTCATTTAGCTCCTCGTCAAAGCATTGACTATGTCCCACCAGGTTTCTTGACAATGCATCTGCCACAATATTCTGTGGTCCAGGAATATACATAACTGTGAACTAAAACTCCTGTAAATAGAGTGCCCACCTGGTGAGTCTTCTATGGTTGAGTCTGGCCGACATCAGAAACTGTAGCGACTTGTGGTCAGTGCAGAGTTTAGTATGTCTCCCATACAAATAGTAGCGAAACTTACTAAATCCCATACTACTGCCAAAGCTTCAAGCTCAGTTACCGCATAGTTTCTCTCAGCTTTGCCAAGCACCCGGCTCGCAGACGCAATTGGTTGTTGTATTTACCTCTCCTCCTCGCTGTTGCTCTCGGGACAATGTCACACCAAGTGCACTACGGGAACTGTCCGTGGCCATGCAAAACTCTTTTCCTAGGTCTGGATGCCGGAGAAGAGGTGCCGATAACAGTGCCCTCTTTAATGCCTCATACTCTTCCTGCGCTGTAGGATCCCAATTCCATTCAGTTTTCTTCCCAGTTAGTTGACGTAGTATGGGTGTCGCTGCACCCTCAGTCTTAATGAACCTCCTGTAAAAATTTATTAACCCTAAATAACCACATAACTGACGTTTTGTTCTCGGTATAGGAAAATCTCTGATTGCTTTGAGTTTGTCTGGGTTTGGCCTTATTCCCTCTGGTGTGTCAATGTGACCTAGAAACTCGATTTCTTTCCGTCCAAATTCGGACTTTCCTAAATTCACGGTTACTCCACGTTTCTGAAATGTATCGAGGAATATACTTAATGTTCTATTGTGATCTTGCCAATCCTTCTCTGCTATAATGACATCATCTACATATAGCGTCACTTTATCTTTTATTTCATCAGCAATGACAGTGTTTATTGCTCTACTAAATGCAGCGGATAACACATTTAATCCAAATGGTAGTTTCCGAAACTGATGTGAATGCCGTGTATTTCCTAAACCCGATATCTAACTCCACCTGCCAAAAACTAATCCTCAGATCTACTGAGCTAAGTACTCGTATCCCATGGAACCTTTGTAACAGTTCATCAAGCGTCAGTGACGGATCTGTCTCTGTCTCTATTATTTTATTGATTCTCCTTGCGTCCAAAACTAGTCTGATAGAACCATCCTTCTTTTCAACACAGACTAAGGGGCTGTGGTATGGAATGGATGCTGGTTCTATATGCCTTGTTACAGCATACTTTCGATTTCTGCCTCTACTCTTTGCTTGTATACGACAGGTATCGGGTATACTTCGGCTCTAAACTGTTTAGGAGGCTTGACCTTAAATCTATATACAAAATTCCTTATCGTACCTGCAGCCTGTTTGAACACACTTTTGTTCATGTAGGGGCGGACGACGGTTCAGTCCTGCGCCCGGCCATCCTGATTTAGGTTTCCCGTGATTTCCCTAAATCGCTCCAGGCAAATGCCGGGATTGTTCCTTTGAACGGGCACGGCCGACTTCCTTCCCCGTCCTTCCCTAATCCGATGAGACCGATGACCTCACTGTCTGGTCTCCTCCCCCGAATAATTCAATCTTGGACTGAATTGGATTCACGATGTTATTCTCATTACCGAGTTCCTGTAATAAGTGCTGAAATGATGCAGAGTCATCCAAACCTCTGCCTGATATTACTATGTCTCTACATAATTTCACCGGCAATTTCGTAATTCAAATTCTAATGAGCTCCTCTGGTTCGCATCGCGCGTCCAAATACCTGTTTCGTCTCAGCAATTCCTGATATCACTCAATTGGATCTTTTATTGCTCCTTCATTACAATTTGGCAACATCAATATACTTTGTTTAACTTGGTCCTGTTTACTTTTCGACCAGAACTCATTCAAAAACTTGTCACAAAATTCCTTATAGCTATGACAGTCCTTAATAGTTGCTAGCATTTTTGGTCTTGCCTCGTACCTCAAATTATTACACACAAACTTCATTTTTAGGAGCGCTCCCCACGATGAAAGTAAGGAATCTTGGAATTGGGACAGCCATAGGCATAGATGCTGGTAGTTGTTGGGACCTGGATAGCAAGTGTACGTCTGTACCGATAGAAAGTGCCTCCTACATTCCTCTTCTGCATGTATTTCTTCCGACCTTGGGATACATCCATTTGGGCTTGGCATCCATTCTATCTGACACAGCCATTCTTCTAACTCTCTAAGTTCGTCTTTCTCTTCATGTCTATTTCTCTCTTCTAAATTTACTCTGTAATCTACCTCGTAGTACGTTATGTTCGCTACTGTATACTTGTTGCAACTGTCTTAGCTCTTCTTTATGCCTCCTATTCATTTATAATTGCGCTTCTTTGAACCGTAATAACGATTGTACCTCTTCCTGATCTGCACCAACCTCTCACTGCGTTCTGTCAAAGCTTGTTTCACATCTTTCACTGGTCCTTTCTACAGCTGTATTAATCTTAGTCATTCCGGCCACTACCTCAGTAAATTCACCTTTGTACTCCATTAGCGCCACTTCTTGCCGCATGACTTGCGCCACCACGCTGCATAAAACCCCTTGCTTATCTGCAAATAAGTCCTCTACTATGCCTTTAATTCAAAAATGTTCAAATGTATGTGAATTCTTATGGAACTTAACTGCTAAAGTCATCAGTCCCTAAGCTTACACACTACTTAACCTAAATGATCCTAAGGACAAACACACACGCCCATGCCCGAGGGAGGACTCGAACCTCCACCGGGACCAGCCGCACAGTCCATGAATGCTGCGCCTTAGACCGCTCGGCCCTTTAATTCGGCAGCACATCCCTACATTCGGCAAGATCACTCTCTACCACAACTATTCGTACTTCCAAGTAGTATTGGAACAAGGCCAGTACCACTCCACTGCCGGTACCATTCCAAAGTACCGTTATCCATGACATCGCCAACAAACCACAAAAATCTAATCTAATTATACACTACTTTGTTCCCGGGCACGTTCTTCCGCTGCCGAGTGTGCCGCCCTCGTCATTCTTGTCTGCTTTGCGCAGTTTGCGTACGGCCAGGGTTCGCCGGACGTATTTCGATAATTTGTGCAGGTTCTGGATTGCCGTCTTCACTCGCTCTCCAGTTCTGCACTGGATACGCCGACGGACGAATCTAACTAAACCGTATTTTGGCCGTATGTGTAAATGGCGCACGGAATATACGCAAATTGGTGGTGCGAGGTTTGAGTATGGAAAGATGGGCGCCTCTGAAAAGCATGATGAATTCGCAATTAATTTTTCCAAGTTACAGCATTATGACATTACTGATGAATTTAAGTTTTTCTCTAACAAGTATGCAGGTGTAATAATTAATAAAGTAGTTACGCATGTGTACAGAATTAATGTAAGAATTGAAAGACTTACTTTAGATGATAGGGCTAATAAAAAAATATTTGAAGATCAAGGTGCATTAGAAAAAGTACGACTAGCGTGTAGTAACAAGCTTGGTGCCTTTAATCTTAATCCGGAACGCTCTGCCGGAGTACCCTGGCGTAAATATAGTAGAAAAAATAGATTCAAATTTGTTACCTATTCTAAGCCAGAAACCAGTGCAGATATAGGGAAAGTAAAGTCCTGGACTGATCTGGAGACACAATGTAAAGCAAAAAACAAATTATTTCAAGGTATTAATCCATTTTATATTGGTGTTCAAATTGCTGGTGACGAACCTGCGAAGGATGATGTTGTACACAGTGAGGTGAAATATGTAACCTTTGTTGTAAGGAATAGAGTGTACATGACATTTTGTAAAAGAAAGGGTACCGTTACATTCTAAATAAAGGTTATTGTTTACAGCTAATGTTTGCGTTGGAGTTTTTTTATGGCAACTGGGACCATATAAGAAATTACCCGGACGACCTGCGCCTCGCCTTCCTTATTCCTACCAGTCAAGAACGCATCGATGAACTAGAAATTACCTTTTATGGCAACAAAATTAACTATTCAGCTGCTGTTATTGTGTTAGAGGAGTTATGGTATTACAAGCCTAATCTTGACCAACTAATTAGACAATTCACGGAAGCCTACAGAGAATTTGTTTTTATGCGTAATGGTATAAGGTGTGCGCACAGGTACTACGACTTCAGACAGGGACGTTACAGGCCTTTATGGTATAATTATTAGAACCACAGTGAATAAAAACCTCAAAAGTCATACCTCACACGCACAGCCGAAGGCCATCCTAGAAAATGGCCCCACGGGTAGTGAGGTCTCCCAATCAGGGTAGAACAAAATATAGGCTTGTTAACAAGTTATCTAAGGACAAAGAACGGTGGCAGTGTACCTGTCAGTATGAATATTGCTTACATTATAGGTGGCATGCATTGGCACGGTTGTATTATGTGTTGGACATTTCAGGATGGCGTACAACCTGCGTACCGCTCTGGGATTCCGAAGAAGAGACTATGAAACTGCTACCAGTAGTACTCAACAATCCCTTCCATTTTGATTGGCTGGGTTCCAGTTATTATTACCCTGGTTCCACCTACGTTCCTGTGGCGGAAAATTTTGTCGTGTATTATCGCGCCACTGTGGGTTGTTTCCCCTATTGTTACCGTCACCGGCATAGTTATTCCTCATCTGGTTTCTGTTTTTCTCTATATTCGCGTCTTGGCCTTCCTCATGCGGTTCCCTTTGCTTCTTCTTCTTCTCACGCACCTGCTGCTCGTTATAGGCAAACTCCAGTTCCCTAAGAACGCCCTTAAATGCTTCTACGTCATTTCCGCATCTGCCAGCTAGCGTCTGCTGATATGTAAGTGGCAACTTCATATAGCATACGCGTATAATCTCCTCAGGGCTGCACGGTTCGTCCAGATACTGATTCTTTTTCAGCATTGTAATTTTTCCTCCTATCTATGTAGTTATGTAGTTCTAAATTCGTTCGAGCAATCAATCATTCATAATAGGAAACACAATCATAACTCAGTCACTCAAAATGATTAAGAAATTTTACTTGTTAGAATGAAATCAGGCGATGATTCTTGTTCTCTGCAGGCTCGTGCTTTGCGGTAGTCTGCTAATCTGTACAAATAAAATGCCTCTTAATTTTGGGAGCGTTGTATAATCAGTTGGGAAACCTCAGATCAAGCAGATATTTGGCTTTGATGAAGTTTAACCTTCCGAAGAAGTAATGGAGCTCTTGGATTATTAAATGCAGGTTCGTATCCAGTCTTTCGGAAGTTCCCTTCTGATTAACAACTACGCAATATATCGATGAATATCATTAATTCTCAAATGTCAAATACACACCTTTTTGTATGAAGGAGCAATATATATATACACTCCTGGAAATTGAAATAAGAACACCGTGAATTCATTGTCCCAGGAAGGGGAAACTTTATTGACACATTCCTGGGGTCAGATACATCACATGATCACACTAACAGAACCACAGGCACATAGACACAGGCAACAGAGCATGCACAATATCGGCACTAGTACAGTGTATAACCACCTTTCGCAGCAATGCAGGCTGCTATTCTCCCATGGAGACGATCGTAGAGATGCTGGATGTAGTCCTGTGGAACGGCTTGCCATGCCATTTCCACCTGGCGCCTCAGTTGGACCAGCGTTCGTGCTGGACGTGCAGACCGCGTGAGACGACGCTTCATCCAGTCCCAAACATGCCCAATGGGGGACAGATCCGGAGATCTTGCTGGCCAGGGTAGTTGACTTACACCTTCTAGAGCACGTTGGGTGGCACGGGATACATGCGGACGTGCATTGTCCTGTTGGAACAGCACGTTCCCTTGCCGGTCTAGGAATGGTAGAACGATGGGTTCGATGACGGTTTGGATGTACCGTGCACTATTCAGTGTCCCCTCGACGATCACCAGTGGTGTACGGGCAGTGTAGGAGATCGCTCCCCACACCATGATGCCGGGTGTTGGCCCTGTGTGCCTCGGTCGTATGCAGTCCTGATTGTGGCGCTCACCTGCACGGCGCCAAACACGCATACGACCATCATTGGCACCAAGGCAGAAGCGACTCTCATCGCTGAAGACGACACGTCTCCATTCGTCCCTCCATTCACGCCTGTCGCGACACCACTGGAGGCGGGCTGCACGATGTTGGGGCGTGAGCGGAAGACGGCCTAACGGTGTGCGGGACCGTAGCCCAGCTTCATGGAGACGGTTGCGAATGGTCCTCGCCGATACCCCAGGAGCAACAGTGTCCCTAATTTGCTGGGAAGTGGCGGTGCGGTCCCCTACGGCACTGCGTAGGATCCTACGGTCTTGGCGTGCATCCGTGCATCGCTGCGGTCCGGTCCCAGGTCGACGGGCACGTGCACCTTCCGCCGACCACTGGCGACAACATCGATGTACTGTGGAGACCTCACGCCCCACGTGTTGAGCAATTCGGCGGTACGTCCACCCGGCCTCCCGCATGCCCACTATACGCCCTCGCTCAAAGTCCGTCAACTGCACATACGGTTCACGTCCACGCTGTCGCCGCATGCTACCAGTGTTAAAGACTGCGATGGAGCTCCGTATGCCACGGCAAACTGGCTGACACTGACGGCGGCGGTGCACAAATGCTGCACAGCTAGCGCCATTCGACGGCCAACACCGCGGTTCCTGGTGTGTCTGCTGTGCCGTGCGTGTGATCATTGCTTGTACAGCCCTCTCGCAGTGTCCGGAGCAAGTATGGTGGGTCTGACACACCGGTGTCAATGTGTTCTTTTTTCCATTTCCAGGAGTGTATATATATCCCTTTTAATCGTACAATTTCGTATCAGTTATCTTTTGTCATAAATCTCATTATTCAGATTACAATTCATCAAACAATGCTCAGGCTAATCGGCACGAAGATAATCTCGGAAGCTTTTTTTCTAACAACCACCAGAGAGAGTACTACAGAGAATAATTATGCGCTCATGGCATAGCTATTGTATGAAACTACTTTGCGCATGGATTCTGCGAGTATGGAGATAGAAAATTTGTAAACGTCATTCCAGGGTAGAATTGTATCAGAATAATTCATCGAATATAAAGAGATATTACAGCATGTTCTCAAAAAATTTCACAACACTTCGGAAACCTGAGCTCTCGACGTCGCGTGTCATAAGGATTTCCTGTTTAATTCTGTTTTGGGTCGCCTTTGACCAATATCTGCTCATAAATTCGTCGCGGCACTGTTGGTACGTTCTGCAACCTTTAGCAACACTACGCATACTTTCCGCTGATGCACCTTCCAAGTGCGCACACACAAAGTCAAGTTTGTACATTAACGGCCACTGTGGTGGTAACGTTAGATCAAACTGTCCAATGAACGTTTTTGGATGTAACGTATTATTATCATCCTTATAGTGCTGGGACTTGCGTACCGACAGAAAGTGTTTATAATCAAACTGCCTAGTTTCATCTTTCTGCGGTGGCGTTTCGATGTTTTCATAAACTACCTCCGTGTGCGCGTCCTGGATATCCTGTGACTCTTGCAAGTGCGAGGTGGATCGCCTAAGCGGGTAGCAATTGCTTGCGCCAGTTGTTCTGGTACTGAACTCCGCCTCCGGCAAATCACTTATTACACGCGGTACCTCCGTACTTGTGACTCGCGGTTCATAGCTGCCCTGACGTTCTAACGGTCTGGTTTCCAGCATGCGTGCTTCATTATCACGTCGGTTCACAGCTCCTGTGACAGATACAGTGTCCCGTTGCCGTACTTCCGAGGTTACCTCTTCCGTGGATACCGTCTGAATATCGGCTCCAGTTTGTCCTGTATTTGTAGAAGTTCTGTCGACTGACAGTGCCTCTACCCTGCTCTCGATTTGTCGTTTAACTTCGGCAAATTCTGCCATCAGTGGTGCCTCTCCGGCTTCCTCCTTCCTGCTCGACACGGTTTCTTCAATGTTTTTCATTCGTGTCTGCAGCTTATTTATAACAGTTTTGCCGACCTTGGTCGTGTTCTCTGTGACCTCCTTCGTTTCTCTCGCTATTCTCTTAGCTCTCCGCGCAATTAATTTCGCCTCATTGGCGGTTCTTTTCGCTTCGGCTATCTCTCGCTCTAACTTCTCGCGCAACGCCTTTACTTCATCCTTCACACCGCATGTTTCACGCTTTATGATGGCAAGCTGCGCCCGGGTTTCTTTTCTACACTCCTGCATGCTGCTCTGTGTTTCTTCACTGATTCTTTCCAGACTAGCTTGCCTCTCCTTTCTACACGTTTCCATTCTTTCCTGCATCACTTTCGTACTAGCGTCTATCTTCTGCATCATACTCTCCCAAGAATCCAGCGATACCTGAACCGTCAACCGCCAAGTCTCGCCTTTCCTCATGATAACTACTGTCATGACTTGCAGGTGATCCCCTGCTCATTCTTTCGTCTCCTGTCGAGTAAGGTCCAAACCCTGCTCGGTACGACAGTGTCGGACTATTCCGTTCCGATCCTCCTGTACGTAACCCATTCATGCTTCTCGTGGGCGACGTTTGCCCCCGCGGTGACACACTGCCGAACTCGTGTGTGAGTACCACCAGTTCAATGGGCCTGATTGCACCTCTTGGACTCGCCAATGGCCCACCAGTCCCTGCATCATGATCCATGTTGTCCGGTGACACCATGCGCTCTGTTCGTTCACGAAAATAGCTGTTTTCTCTTTCGAATTCCGCTGCCGCTAATTCGTGTAAGCTGTCGCTGCTTCCTCTCATGACTGCCATTCTGTCAACCCCTGTCGCGCCCTGAACTGCCTCTATTAAGCGCGCCTTAGCCCTCGTAATCATCTATGTTTCCTTACCCACTAACGTTATACACTAACAAAACTTTACACACAAAATACACATTATAATCATTAACTCCCAATATCTCTACAATATTCACAAACAGGTTACCCAACAAATCCCACAAATCTTCCCGATCTCTGCGGATCCTATTCCTAACCAATTACTCTCATTATTTCCCTAATCCAAAATATTTATTCAGTCTGTGACAAAACACAGAACACAAAACAACACAGTAAGCCCAACAACAACAAATTAACGACGCGCCAGCAATACATAGAAACAATGAAACAAATACACAGCATAAATACACAAACACAAATATAAATAATTTACCGCTCACAAATAACTTCCGCCGTGATTACTGATCAGAAGATTACAGCTGTCTACACATCCTAGGCAGGGTCAGCCACGTGGAAGGGGTTTCTTTCCATAAAATGCTGATTAGGGACCCTAGGCAGGTCAGCCAAATGTCGGGGGATTTAACATGAATGCTTTTACTTGTTCACTTTGCCTACTGGATCGGGTCGCTGGCTCTGGCTGAAGGCCTGTTATGAGACCCAACCTGTTAATTAAAACTGCCCCTTTACTAATTTTGATTAATATTTTATAATTAAATAGTGTTCAGGGAACTGATCACTACTAAACAAACAAGGATATCATTGAACACATTTATTTAACAATAATCTTCCCAACATCAAAGTGAACAAAGACATACCCTTATAATTGATAAAATGAAGCTAGTAATGGCAATGGCCCTTAAATGCCAGAACCAACTCTTAAGGTCGGATAACACATCTCTAGTTGTTATTTTCTACTCTCTCACCTTGTCAGATGGCATAGAATACTTCAGACAAACCTACTTCAATTACCAAATTTTCAGTAAGAGTGTGGCTGGAAAACTGAGCTCTGGTAATCACAGGCGTGCGTAACGTCGGATTAAATGCCGAAGCTGAGCATCACGTTACCAAATGCAGCGTCGTGGACAGGTCAGTAAGCTGCCGATGGCGTCTGCATCGTCGAGGAGCCTCAATTGCAACAAAATGAATTTATTTTCGCGAACAGGCCTCCTATTCGTAAACTCCTATTCAAAAGCTAATTCTGCTTTCTTTCCAATCGTCTCGCACTCGTTAAGACGGGACTCACCAGCCCAAAGGCGGAATCCAGTAACGTCTTTAATAAAGTGTGGCTCAATGAAATTGCTCTGCTCCTGTCTGCTTCCTGTGAGACAGTAGTTCCAACCGTGATTAGCGGAATCAGCCTGTCTCTAACAGTAAAACAACGGCAGTTCCCCTAACTGAATGCTAGTTTCAGTTGCAGCTGGCAGACTTATTCAATGTTCTGCACAGCACACTCAAAAGAATTTACTCCCCTACAGCAGAGCCGAAAGCACGACGTCCGCTCGCTACAGGAGCTTCTCGTCGCTAGCCTCTGTCCCGGGCAGCCCTTTGTGACTGCACGCTACCTTCTTATCCTCTTGCTACCTCAAGGTCGCCACCTGTACTATGTTTTCTGCCACTTTCGCTTCTGAATCACTTCTCTCCATGGTGAGTAAACTTTTGGAACGTGAACTTGTTACCATTAACATAATGTGGAAATTACGCCATAGCAACATTACACAAAAATTGCTGATCAGTGGTACACAAAATTTCTTCCCACTATCGTCTTAAATGACGCAAAAAGTAAATCGTAAATGTGATTTCAGTCGATTCTCACAATTAGATATGACAATGAATCCTGGCAGGGTCGAAAAAATGGGAGGTTCCTACCCTATACTGTGACATCTAGTTGTCAGGCCCACTAGATGAGTAGCCTGCCAAGCGAGTGCAATTATTATTCGTACATCAGAAATATTTTCATGATTTATCATAACCACCGCAACTATGCATGAACTATGAGCCCTATTGCCTATCAGTTAAGCTATAATTTATTCTTGTCCTTACTTCTTAACGCATCGGAATTGGATAACGCATCCGACTAATAGCTTGTGCACATTTCTGCTCCACACTGGCAAGAGCACATTACCTCCCTGTGGTATGTATTTTATTCAAAGCTTCGACATCCCAGCAAGAAAAAGGGGGTTATGGTAAAATACCTCAACAAAATGGCTACCCAAAACACAACGATCAAGACCACTATTTGTTTCATATATCTCCTCTTTTATTACAATTAATCCTTTCAAGCTAATGTTGCGAAATTTCTTGCATTATACTTCAACACAATAGTTAAACAAGGGATTCTCCACCCAATGGGCATGACGTAACATAAGCATTTTACTATTCTATGGTCTCGTAATGTTTCTGTTTATTGCTACTGTGAACTTTCTGGATTGGTAAGGAATCTTTCACTACTTCATTCTCTCCCAGACTCTCTTAACCTCATTCACTAGCAACATAACGAATTTACTGACCTTAGTGCTGTACTAGGAACAATCATGCTTGTCCCATCGTATTTGAAACTAATTTGCTACTGTCTAATGCAAATCACACAGATTACGTACACAAAATAAATCGCACTGTCAGTGTAAAACACATCTCAAAAACAAAATGTTTGGTTATCTACTCGTTCTGCTTTCCCCCATCAAACAATAGTCATCCCAGATTCACACGTCACTGACGTACGTAATAATTTTCCTACCACAACCTCTGGAGGATATATGCACATTTCCCCGTGCAATGCAATCCACATGGTGTTGCCAGGTAGATGGCTGACTCACCTTAAGTCACTCTCAGAGTATCTGATTTACACACGCAAGTACACTCCTGGAAATGGAAAAAAGAACACATTGACACCGGTGTGTCAGACCCACCATACTTGCTCCGGACACTGCGAGAGGGCTGTACAAGCAATGATCACACGCACGGCACAGCGGACACACCAGGAACCGCGGTGTTGGCCGTCGAATGGCGCTAGCTGCGCAGCATTTGTGCACCGCCGCCGTCAGTGTCAGCTAGTTTGCCGTAGCATACGGAGCTCCATCGCAGTCTTTAACACTGGTAGCATGCCGCGACAGCGTGGACGTGAACCGTATGTGCAGTTGACGGACTTTGAGCGAGGGCGTATAGTGGGCATGCGGGAGGCCGGGTGGACGTACCGCCGAATTGCTCAACACGTGGGGCGTGAGGTCTCCACAGTACATCGATGTTGTCGCCAGTGGTCGGCGGAAGGTGCACGTGCCCGTCGACCTGGGACCGGACCGCAGCGACGCACGGATGCACGCCAAGACCGTAGGATCCTACGCAGTGCCGTAGGGGACCGCACCGCCACTTCCCAGCAAATTAGGGACACTGTTGCTCCTGGGGTATGGGCGAGGACCATTCGCAACCGTCTCCATGAAGCTGGGCTACGGTCCCGCACACCGTTAGGCCGTCTTCCGCTCACGCCCCAACATCGTGTAGCCCGCCTCCAGTGGTGTCGCGACAGGCGTGAATGGAGGGACGAATGGAGACGTGTCGTCTTCAGCGATGAGAGTCGCTTCTGCCTTGGTGCCAATGATGGTCGTATGCGTGTTTGGCGCCGTGCAGGTGAGCGCCACAATCAGGACTGCATACGACCGAGGCACACAGGGCCAACACCCGGCATCATGGTGTGGGGAGCGATCTCCTACACTGGCCGTACACCACTGGTGATCGTCGAGGGGACACTGAATAGTGCACGGTACATCCAAACCGTCATCGAACCCATCGTTCTACCATTCCTGGACCGGCAAGGGAACTTGCTGTTCCAACAGGACAATGCACGTCCGCATGTATCCCGTGCCACCCAACGTGCTCTAGAAGGTGTAAGTCAACTACCCTGGCCAGCAAGATCTCCGGATCTGTCCCCCATTGAGCATGTTTGGGACTGGATGAAGCGTCGTCTCACGCGGTCTGCACGTCCAGCACGAACGCTGGTCCAACTGAGGCGCCAGGTGGAAATGGCATGGCAAGCCGTTCCACAGGACTACATCCAGCATCTCTACGATCGTCTCCATGGGAGAATAGCAGCCCGCATTGCTGCGAAAGGTGGATATACACTGTACTAGTGCCGACATTGTGCATGCTCTGTTGCCTGTGTCTATGTGCCTGTGGTTCTGTCAGTGTGATCATGTGATGTATCTGACCCCAGGAATGTGTCAATAAAGTTTCCCCTTCCTGGGACAATGAATTCACGGTGTTCTTATTTCAATTTCCAGGAGTGTATTTCATCTTAATACTACCACACGCTTCTATTTCGTCTTATCATTACAACACGTGGTTTCTTTGTCACTTCCGAAGAATCCTATGTTCCTCATGAATTTTTTATCCGCCTATCTTTTTCCGAACAATTTAGATGATCCTCCCACCAAAAGTTTCCGAAAAGAGAAATTATTAGTTTAACTACTCCACATGCATACCATTTTCATTTAAATTTGTTTTTCTGGAGCATACATAAAGCACGTCTTCACACCTCAGGAACCAGCTACAGAGTGCTGAAACCTGGCCGTTTATCCGGTCATCCCGCGCTTCCGTAGAAGTGGGGGAGGACTTTGCCACCGTATTGGTCAGCCACATGCCAGGCCCGCTAGTGCTCTCTCTTTGGTTCAGCCAAATGTGACCAGAGAACTGTCTCAAAGATGATTATACACTCCTGGAAATTGAAATAAGAACACCGTGAATTCATTGTCCCAGGAAGGGGAAACTTTATTGACACATTCCTGGGGTCAGATACATCACATGATCACACTGACAGAACCATAGGCACATAGACACAGGCAACAGAGCATGCACAATGTCGGCACTAGTACAGTGTATATCCACCTTTCGCAGCAATGCAGGCTGCTATTCTCCCATGGAGACGATCGTAGAGATGCTGGATGTAGTCCTGTGGAACGGCTTGCCATGCCATTTCCACCTGGCGCCTCAGTTGGACCAGCGTTCGTGCTGGACGTGCAGACCGCGTGAGACGACGCTTCATCCAGTCCCAAACATGCTCAATGGGGGACAGATCCGGAGATCTTGCTGGCCAGGGTAGTTGACTTACACCTTCTAGAGCACGTTGGGTGGCACGGGATACATGCGGACGTGCATTGTCCTGTTGGAACAGCAAGTTCCCTTGCCGGTCTAGGAATGGTAGAACGATGGGTTCGATGACGGTTTGGATGTACCGTGCACTATTCAGTGTCCCCTCGACGATCACCAGTGGTGTACGGCCAGTGTAGGAGATCGCTCCCCACACCATGATGCCGGGTGTTGGCCCTGTGTGCCTCGGTCGTATGCAGTCCTGATTGTGGCGCTCACCTGCACGGCGCCAAACACGCATACGGCCATCATTGGCACCAAGGCAGAAGCGACTCTCATCGCTGAAGACGACACGTCTCCATTCGTCCCTCCATTCACGCCTGTCGCGACACCACTGGAGGCGGGCTACACGATGTTGGGGCGTGAGCGGAAGACGGCCTAACGGTGTGCGGGACCGTAGCCCAGCTTCATGGAGACGGTTGCGAATGGTCCTCGCCGATACCCCAGGAGCAACAGTGTCCCTAATTTGCTGGGAAGTGGCGGTGCGGTCCCCTACGGCACTGCGTAGGATCCTACGGTCTTGGCGTGCATCCGTGCGTCGCTGCGGTCCGGTCCCAGGT
Organism: Schistocerca cancellata; assembly: GCF_023864275.1. Classification (NCBI taxonomy): domain Eukaryota; kingdom Metazoa; phylum Arthropoda; class Insecta; order Orthoptera; family Acrididae; genus Schistocerca; species Schistocerca cancellata. The sequence continues at coordinate 473,205,101 of NC_064629.1, read as the reverse complement.
CGACGGGCACGTGCACCTTCCGCCGACCACTGGCGACAACATCGATGTACTGTGGAGACCTCACGCCCCACGTGTTGAGCAATTCGGCGGTACGTCCACCCGGCCTCCCGCATGCCCACTATACGCCCTCGCTCAAAGTCCGTCAACTGCACATACGGTTCACGTCCACGCTGTCGCGACAGGCTACCAGTGTTAAAGACTGCGATGGAGCTCCGTATGCCACGGCAAACTAGCTGACACTGACGGCGGCGGTGCACAAATGCTGCGCAGCTAGCGCCATTCGACGGCCAACACCGCGGTTCCTGGTGTGTCCGCTGTGCCGTGCGTGTGATCATTGCTTGTACAGCCCTCTCGCAGTGTCCGGAGCAAGTATGGTGGGTCTGACACACCGGTGTCAATGTGTTCTTTTTTCCATTTCCATTTCCTCTGTTTCACAGAGGAAGACCGCACTGCAGTTCCTTCTCTAAATCCTCGCACAAACGAAAAAATGGCTGACATCGAAATAAGTGTCCAAGGAATAGAAAAGCAACTGGAATCACTCAACAGAGGAAAGTCCACTGGACCTGACGGGATACCAATTCGATTCTACACAGAGTACGCGAAAGAACTTGCCCCCCTTCTAACAGCCGTGTACCGCAAGTCTCTAGAGGAACGGAAGGTTCCAAATGATTGGAAAAGAGCACAGGTAGTCCCAGTCTTCAAGAAGGGTCGTCGAGCAGATGCGCAAAACTATAGACCTATATCTCTGACGTCGATCTGTTGTAGAATTTTAGAACATGTTTTTTGCTCGAGTATCATGTCGTTTTTGGAAACCCAGAATCTACTCTGTAGGAATCAACATGGATTCCGGAAACAGCGTTCGTGTGAGACCCAACTCGCTTTATTTGTTCATGAGACCCAGAAAATATTAGATACAGGCTCCCAGGTAGATGCTATTTTTCTTGACTTCCGGAAGGCGTTCGATACAGTTCCGCACTGTCGCCTGATAAACAAAGTAAGAGCCTACGGAATATCAGACCAGCTGTGTGGCTGGATTGAAGAGTTTTTAGCAAACAGAACGCAGCATGTTGTTATCAACGGAGAGACGTCTACAGACGTTAAAGTAACCTCTGGTGTGCCACAGGGGAGTGTTATGGGACCATTGCTTTTCACAATATATATAAATGACCTAGTAGATAGTGTCGGAAGTTCCATGCGGCTTTTCGCGGATGATGCTGTAGTATACAGAGAAGTTGCAGCATTAGAAAATTGTAGCGAAATGCAGGAAGATCTGCAGCGGATAGGCACTTGGTGCAGGGAGTGGCAACTGACCCTTAACATAGACAAATGTAATGTATTGCGAATACGTAGAAAGAAGGATCCTTTATTGTATGATTATATGATAGCGGAACAAACACTGGTAGCAGTTACTTCTGTAAAATATCTGGGAGTATGCGTGCGGAACGATTTGAAGTGGAATGATCATATAAAATTAATTGTTGGTAAGGCGGGTACCAGGTTGAGATTCATTGGGAGAGTCCTTAGAAAATGTAGTCCATCAACAAAGGAGGTGGCTTACAAAACACTCGTTCGACCTATACTTGAGTATTGCTCATCAGTGTGGGATCCGTACCAGATCGGGTTGACGGAGGAGATAGAGAAGATTCAAAGAAGAGCGGCGCGTTTCGTCACAGGGTTATTTGGTAACCGTGATAGCGTTACGGAGATGTTTAACAAACTCAAGTGGCGGACTCTGCAAGAGAGGCGCTCTGCTTCGCGGTGTAGCTTGCTCGCCAGGTTTCGAGAGGGTGCGTTTCTGGATGAGGTATCGAATATATTGCTTCCCCCTACTTATACCTCCCGAGGAGATCACGAATGTAAAATTAGAGAGATTAGAGCGCGCACAGAGGCTTTCAGACAGTCGTTCTTCCCGCGAACCATACGCGAGTGGAACAGGAAAGGGAGGTAATGACAGTGGCACGTAAAGTGCCCTCCGCCACACACCGTTGGGTGGCTTGCGGAGTATAAATGTAGATGTAGATGTAGAGTGTATAATCTACCTTCACTATCTGTGGTCTGCAGATGACCAGCCATTCATGCAGTTCACAAACATTACCAAACTGGATTCAGGGATCTACTTTAAGGAAGTGCACATCTGAATAATTAAACATAGAAATTGCTCTTCTTTCCTACATTGGTACCCGGTTTCGGTGTATTAAATAAAATGGTGTTATTATACAAACACGCTGTTCTGACAAGGACAACGAAGTATTTTATTGTACATCTTTCAGTGACGGGCAGTACTGTACCCTTTCATACTAACAGGCACATAGAAACCTGTCCTTGATTACGTTACGTCGGCATATATTAATTCCACACTCTGGTCGCGCCAGCTGCCGGCCGCGCGCGTCAGATGCTATTAACACAGCCCAACCTCTCTGGGCTGCCAACCTGAAGTCACAACACGCTTGATCTTGGGCTCTCGTGAATTTCGTTGAGATCCGGCTACTTATTGTTTATAAACAAGGAACTAGGCGTACGTTATCCCAGAATTCGTAAGAATATTCTTTGTCTTGTATTGCGTATGAAACCGGGGACCTAGAAACGACGGAGAGGCTTCGTCTCGCCGTAGCCCTCAGTAGTTCACAACCGCAACATTCAGAGCCTGTTTGCGACTATATCTAACTGTTACCAATGAGTATCTGCACTTCTAAACAGCAACCTATACGAGCGAATCAGATGCGTCTTTACCTGTGGTTACTCGTATTTTATGTATTTGGGCTACGCAGGCTCTGTTTTAAAAGAATACTCTGATGTAGTCCGCGCGCGGCGAGACGAGTGAACCCCAAATGTTTGCGTGGTAGAGTAATTATAGTGTACGCGTACGAGGAGACAGTGTTTATGCAGCAATCGCCTACATAGTGTAATAGAGGCGGAATAAGAGGAACAAGCTCTCATTCGCCGAGGTAGATGGAAAACCGCCTTCAAACCATCCACAGGCTGGTCGGCACAACGGAGATGTTCCCGTCGGTAGCTCGTATTCAAATTTGTCAGAGCCAGCACGGTTCCCCTTAACTACCATGGTATCTTTATCTATAGCCCTCTTTTTGCTGATGGTATTACCTGTGGTCCCAATTTAAATGGATGATGTGACATTACTTTCAACTCGTAAGATTACTTCTTCATTGGTTCAAATGGCTCTGAGCACTATGGGACTCAACTGCTGAGGTCATTAGTCCCCTAGAACTTAGAACTAGTTAAACCTAACTAACCTAAGGACATCACAAACATCCATGCCCGAGGCAGGATTCGAACCTGCGACCGTAGCGGTCGTGCGGTTCCAGACTGCAGCGCCTTTAACCGCACGGTCACTTCGGCCGGCTATTTCTTCATTCTTCATCCACCTTCACTGAAAGCACTCGTGCATTATTTTCACATAGTTTTATCCTGTATCTGCTCTTTAGGATTAACTGAATTACCAGATTTAATGTCACATTAAGTACCATTTTCTGTCAGGATTATGCTACCTTTCCCTAAATCCATAACAGCCGCATGGTCCACCAAAAAATCAGATCCTATTATCAGTCCAATGCAAAGGTTTGGAACCACCAGACACTAACCTCCAATGTTACTCCTTGTACTCTTACTTCCAATAATGCTTGATTCTTTATCATTTTACTCTTGCCACCTACTGCATCGATAACTTTACATCCTTGTAATGGTAATATTGGTATCTCATATTTATTTACTACTAGCTGAGTACCCGGCATTGCCCAGGAATTTATTTATTCCAATCTTCTATTAACCCATCTCCTTCCTCCTCTCTCTGCCCATCTCTACCACCCCCTCTCTCTATGCATCCCCTTCGCCCCCCTCTCTGTCTATCTACCCCTGTCCCACTCTCTGTTCCTCTCCTCCTCCACCCTCTCTTTGTGAATCTGCTCCTCCCCCTCCCTCTGTCCATCAGCTCCTTTTCCCTCTGTCCTTGTACCCTCTCTAATTCCATCTCCCCCTCCCCCTCTCTTTTCCAGTCGCCTTGTCCCCCTCTCTTTGTCAGTCACCTCCTGCCCCTCTGTCTATCCACCTTCTCCTTCCCCTCTCTCTGTCCGTCTCCTCCCCTCCCCTCTCCCTCATTATATACTGCCCGTTCCCTTCTATGTGTATCTCCCCATCTGCTCTCTCTACGTCCACTCCTCCTCTTCCCTTTCTCTGACCATTTCCTCCTTCCCTCTGTCTGTTCATCTCCTCCTACCCCATCTCTCTGCCTCTCTCTTCCTCCCCCTGTCTCCATTTTTTTCCTCTTTCATTTCTCTGTCTGTACCCTCCTCTCCTCTCGATCTGTCCACTTCCCCTCCCCTATCTCTGTCCATCTCCTCCTCCCCATATCTGTGCCTATCTCCTCGATCTCCCTCACTGTCTGTCCATCTCCTCATCCTCTCTTCTCTCCTGGTATTATCACACACACCCCAACAGAAGGCTGGTGGTTCTTACCCGTCAGCATTTATTTCCACACTGTAATTAATATATATACTTACCAAATTTGATTCAGATCGTTCCAGGGGTTTAAGATGAGTTTTTACTAGTGGCTTTGCCCACATATGCAGGTGACCAATACACGAGGGTGACTCAAACGAAAACCTAAAATTTGTAATAACAAATCGAAATTTCGCGCCGTTATCCTGTACGTTGGTAAGCGTGCTACAAATAGCGTGCAGAATGGCCTGTAGGTGGCAGCATAGTGCAGATGCACACATACCGTCGCAGTATCAGTATAAAGATGGCCATCCCACTTGCGACTTGCACCAGGGAAGAAAAGCGTTCTGTTATTCGATTTTTGCGTAGTGAAGGTGTGAAACCTATTGAAATTCATCGACGAATGAAGGTTCAGTACGGTGATGCATGTTTGTCACAGCAGCAAATCTACGAATGGAGTAGGAAGTTCGCAAATGGTGTGACTTCAGTAGAAGATGCTCCTCGAGTTGTGACTCCACGGAACATTGCAGCAGTTGAAGCCATAGTGAAGGAAAACTGCCAAGTGACACTGAATGACATGCAGCATGTTTACAGATTAGTCATTGGTCATCACACCACATGATGTGCTACCAGTTTCACAAAGTGTCTGCAAGATGGGTGCCACGGCAGCAGCTGACTCCTGAAATGAGAGAACGACGTGTTGATGCTTGTGAAGAACTTCTTCGGCGCTTTGAACGCGCCGGTGATGGCTTCCTTACAAGAATCGTTACTGGGGACGAAACCTAGGTTCACGTTCACCAACCGGAAACGAAGAGAGCGAGCAAGGAATGGTGCCATTCCTCTTCACCTAAACCAAAGCAGTTTAGAACAGAACCGTCGTCAGGGAAGGTTATGCTGTCTCTATTTTGGGACGAAGAAGGCGTCATTTTGGAGCAGTACATGCCTAGAGGGACCACTGTCACCAGTGCATCACACACAGATCTCCTAAAAAATCATCTGCGAACTGCAATCAAATCAAAGCGACGTGGATTGCTGTCAGCAGGTGTCCTTTTGCAACATGACAATGCGAGATCCCACACTGCCCGTACAACAGTTGCAACAATCACAGATCTGCATTTTGAGTGTCTTCGTCATCCACCATACTCACCAGACCTTGCTCCAAGTGAAATCCATATGTCTGAACCACTCAAAGACGCAATAGGAGGAAAGAAGTTCCGTTCTGATGGAGAGGTACGCCACGCGGTGCATGAGTGGCTGCGCGGACTACAAAAGAATTTTTTTCTACAGGAATTTATGCAGTTTGTAAGCGCTGGAGGACTTGAATTGATCGTGGGGGAGATTATGTTGAAAAGTGATACAGCTTTGTACCACTTCTGCAGAAAAAATAATATTTAAAAAATATTTAAGGTTTTCATTTGACTCACCCTCGCGTTTCATACAAATTTAACATATTTTACTCGTATTTGTACTCATATTTCACTCTATGTAGCGAATTTCGCACTGAAGTTTCAATTTTACTAAGCTCACTGTTTCTAACGTCGTATCTCCTGAACTATGTGCTGTAGGCTGATGTACTTGTGCGGGAACATCTAGCGGTATCTGTGCCTACATTGGTTCTTTGTGCTAGGAAGGGCTCTCAACAAGGGAAGTGTCCAGGCGTCTCGGAGTGGACCAAAGCGATGTTGTTCGGACATGGAGGAGATACAGAGAGACAGGAACTGTCGATGACACACCTCGCTCAGGCCACTCAAGGGCTACTACTGCAATGGATGACCGCTACATACGGATTATGGCTCGGAAGAACCCTGACAGCAGCACCACCATGTTGAATAATACTTTTCGTGCAGCCACAGGATGTCGTGTTACGACTCAAACTGTGCGCAATAAGCTGAATGATGCGCAACTTCACTCCTGACGTCCATGGCGAGATCCATCTTTGCAACCACGACACCATGCAGCGCGGTACAGATGGGCTCAACAACATGCCGAATAGACCGCTCAGGATTGGCATCACATTCTCTTCACCGATGAGTGTCGCATATGCCTTCAACCAGACAATCGTCGGAAACGTGTTTGGAGGCAATCAGGTCAGGCTGACCGCCTTACACGCACTGTCCAGCGAGTGCAGCAAGGTGGAGGTTCCCTGCTGTTTTGGTGTGGCATTATGTGGGGCCGACGTACGCCGCTGGTGGTCATGGAAGGCTCCGTAACAGCTGTACGATACGTGAATGCCATCCTCCGACCGATAGTGCAACCATATCGGCGAGGCATTCCTTTTCAACAATTCTCGCCCCCATCGTGCACATCTTGCGAATGACTTCCTTCAGGGTAACGACATCGCTCGACTAGAATGGCTAGCATGTTCTCCAGACATGAACCCTATCGAACATGTCTGGGATAGATTGAAAAGGGCTGTTTATGGACGATGTGACCCACCAACGACTCTGAGGGATCTACGCCGAATCACCGTTGAGGAGTGGGACAATCTGGATCAACAGTGCCTTGATGAACTTGTGGATAGTATGCCACGACGAATACAGGCACTCATCAATGCAAGAGGACGTGCTACTGGGTATTAGACGTACCGGTGTGTACAGCAATCTGGACCACCACCTCTGAAGATGTCGCTGTATGGTGGTACTACAGGGAATGTGTGGTTTTCATGAGCAATAAAAAGGGCAGAAATGATGTTTATGTTGATCTCTATTCCAATTTTCTGTACAGGTTCCGGAACTCTCGGAACCGAGGTGATGCAAAACTTTTTTGATGTGTGTAGTAAATATGTAACAAATTGAAACGTCGTTCATGATGCGGCAGTGCCTCACATATCTGAGTGTTTATGACGCAATGCCTCCTGAACTAAGTGTCGTACGATGATGTATTTTTTCTGGTACATTCAGCTGTATATATGAACATTTTCTGTAAAATGTCACGAATGCAGTTAATAGTAAAGAAGTAATAAATTCACACGTCATGTTTCATGTGACAGTTTTACTCTATGTACAGCGAAAATATAAGCAGTAAGCTGCTTTCCTTTCGTCATTTTGTGCGGATAGTCAGCGAGAAAAAGTTTCGTAAAGGTGCGAAATTATTTGTAAAATATGTTGGAATTTTCGAAGTGCTCTCATTCTCAAATACTGAGTGGCTAAAGTGTGGGTTTTCTCGCGTCGTGGGCTAGCCTGCGTTTTCATCCCCACCCCCACTCCTTGGACAGGTGAGTGATTCTTATCGCCACAGTGGTTATCTCCTTTTATCAAGCTTTTCATTGCCACTGGTGTCTCCGTCACCGGAGTTCGTGGTAGGACTCCACGTGGACCTCATCTAGTTTTCACTTTCGTTGACAGCTCTATCATGTCCTCTGTCTACCCTGTCACCATTGTTTCTCTCATGCAGGCTCCTCACACCGCCTGTTGCAGTAATCACTCGTACCTCTTCGGCTCCAACCTCCTCTTCCACGCCTCTTAAAACCATTATTATGCCTCTCTTTCCCACTTACCTCATTGTGATCTACATTATGATCCCACCAAATTCACTTGATCGCCTATTCACACGTCTCCATACGTTATTGGTTATCTCTCCTCCCAATAACCTGTCTATTGCTTGTAAAATATGTTCAGTTTTCTTTTTAGAAATTCCTATTAATTTGTCCTCTACACTCACCGGCAGTTAGAACAATACTGCCGCAATGACGTTATCTAGATATATCATGTCCTCTGTCTACCCTGTCACCATTGTTTCTTTCATGCAGGCTCCTCACACCGCCTGTTGCAGTAATCACTCGTACCTCTTTGGCTCCAACCTCCTCTTCCACGCCTCTTAAAACCATTATTGTGCCTCTCTTTCCCACTTACCTCATTGTGATCTACATTATGATCCCACCAAATTCACTTGATCGCCTATTCACATGTCTCCATACGTTATTGGTTATCTCTCCTCCCAATAACCTGTCTATTGCTTGTAAAATATGTTCAGTTTTCTTTTTAGAAATTCCTATTAATTTGTCCTCTACACTCACCGGCAGTTAGAACAATACTGCCGCAATGACGTTATCTAGATATAAACACTTTTCACAGAAACTTTGGAAGTAATCTTTGTCACTGTCACATCCACTGCCCTTGAAATTTCGCCCCTGGAAAGTACTATTTCTTAGTTTCCATTGTGCACTGTTAGATCAATGTAGGTGATGCAAAACTTTTTTGATGTGTGTAGTAAAGAAGTAACAAATTGAAACGTCGTTTAAGATTTTTAACAAATTCCTTGTAAACTCACTAGATCCCACTGTTCTCATTCCTCATGACAGAGCCTTCCCTTCCATTCTAATGGTGACACACCCTATCTATTTCCTGTAGTACCATTTCTCAGCCAATACGTAGTGAAACTGTTTTATAAGCCCCTTCGGATGTTGTCTTTCTTCTGCTGCGAAACTAAAACTTTAAATTGTGGTGCTATTTGCTACAGGTTCCATTATTATTATTTATGAAATAAGATTTCTTAATTATCAATCTAGTTTTTCTCTACCCTTTCAGAAAAAACATCAGTGCCTTTAGCAATAACGTCCTCCTGAATGCCACCTACACTGCCAAAAATCTCTTTATTGTTACTTTTTACAAAATCCTGAATCTATTCTATTTGGCATTGCTGAACCAGTTTTATAGAGTCTTTCGTTCAACTTGGAATTTGAAACATCATGTTTTTCAATCTCATTACTGAAATTTTTATGTAAGGTTTTTATATGCTGCTGAACTTCATTAATACATCTACTATGATTTACTAACATGGTCTTCCAGTAGTTATTCTTTCTGACAAATCCTTAGCTACTTTCCTCTACGTCTTTATTATATTCCCTAATCTATTATCTACTTCTTTACGTCTTTTTTCAGTGTCCCTGATATATTTCTCTAATTTATCATTGTTTTTTTGTTAGTTTCCTGAACGATTTTCTTTAGCTGTTGGTTAGTATTCCTTAGCTGCTTGTTAGTATTCCTAGCAGCTTCTTCTACAGTATTTTATTGTTAGGCACATCTAATTTATTCATCAAAAGTGAAATCATTTCTTGCATGTTAAATTATGTGCCATTCTTCTTGTTAGTTCCATCTCCTGTGGCCATACACCCACTAACAACTGCCTGAGTGTATGACTCAACCCAAACTTCAAAATGGCATTTCCTGCTCCTCGTTTCATACTCTATCACTTATTCTAATTATCGGTTCTTCCTTAGATTTTGCAAGCGGAAACATATACCATTCTCTGATAAAACTACGTTTTCTTGAGCCATATTTCGCTCTACACTTTCACTTAGGTTGCTCATTCTAATGTGTGACTTACTCTTTTTTTTCGTCTGAGCAATATTACGTTATCATTTATACTATTTTATACGCTCGAAATGAATTTTAAGTTACTCTAGGTAAGTTTCAGTACTCAAGGGGCGACACAATCGTAAAAAAAGAGCCCCACTCTCTCATACGTGCATACAACTCTGGATCACTGCGCGCTCATTCCTCTCTGCCTCTGCGCTGAGCCGAGCCGCTTCGCGCACGATCCTGGTGGGCTGCCATGCTTCCTCTGTTAAGCGACTGTCTTTGCTACTCTCGAAGCCGTTACCTTCTTTCTTCTCCATCTCGATGTCTTCTCGACGGTCTTTCGTTAAGTTTCGCTCGCAAAGTGTTCGTTGCCAATGGACGCGATTTGTGTTTTCCACTCTGCGGACTTATTACCGTTCACGACACACTTTCCGCACTCCACGACACGCGCAGTTTTAATGTTGCTACCAGCAAATCACAAATTCCAGATGCTTTTTAAACTTAATGATCATTTCTAGCTTCCTTTTCCGTCGTAACTGCTGTCGAACTGCACTTCCTATTCTTAACAAAAATCTGTAATAAATAGTTCCTTCCGATGACAGTTATCTAAACGCGATCGGATTACCCCACAGGAGCTATGTCAAATATAAGATCACCTCACTTTACCAAACATTCTTAAGTGTTTAAGTCTAGCTAGCGAGTCCATATAAGATGGTATAAGAGGCGTACTGTACGACTGGCATGCTTTTTCATCCGGCATTTACAGAGATTAAGACAATCCGTCCTAAAATTATCTTACTGAGTCGTCGTGTACGATTTCCTCCTACCTGTTCTGCTATAAAGCTCTAGTGGCTGTTGTCCATTGTAGAAGGTGCCGAGCCCGCTACCGATTTCTCTGGAAAGTGCAGTTCTACACCCTGTAATTCTAACAAGGAACCCCTTGAGTACGAGGACGCAAGTTCAGTATTTAGTAAGGCTCATTTGATTATGACAGGCAAAATATTAGCTGCTAATGACTCACCATGTTCATCAGGAGGGCGACAGAAAATGAGTGTCTGGAAGGTGCAGAGATCAACCTTTTTTGGATATATGTACTACATTTCACAAAATGGACATCGTCGACATTCAAGAAATGTTCAAAACAAACCATTAACTTGCACCATGAACACCGAATGAAAAATGGCGTGCCACAGTTATTATGAAGTTTCTCACCATCAAGATCGAAGGCGAACTCATAGGGAGTTACAAGCCATGCAGGACATTCAGCTAGGTATCCACTCTTAAAGAATGCATATAGAATCAAAGTAGTGCAACGGTCAGATGAGAACTGATGGAATATGATGGCGTGCAAGCGAATGCGAAACCGTCTGTCGGGGAGCTCATGGAGAAACTGGCTATCCCTTAAGGCGTAGCTGCAGATAGTTCGATAATATGTTTCATAGGCACGGAAAAAAACAAACATCCAGAGGCTGAATTTGTCCAGTCGTTCCAGGTGGTATGAACTACAATGTCACACACTTCAGGAGGAATAGTTTCTCTAAAGGAGTATAATATTTATACGCAGATCAGGAATCAAGCAAAAGCTATTGGCCAAAAGCAGTGCTCATGCAATAGTTTTAGTTCTCTTACACCCATTTTCCTTCTCTTGCTTGCTGTGAGGTAACTGCAGTGGAGCCTCGCATAGCTAGCATAATTGGTTCCAGAATCTTACTCGTAGTGCGAAACACTCATTAAGCGGAACAATATACCCCATATTAATTAATGTAAAATACGATAATGCGTTTCATACAGAAAGAGTACTAAAAGCTGTACCTTATCATGCCATTTATTATAAAAAATTATACATACAGTATTATGTACTTCATTATTCACGATACTAATTCTTTTTTACTAGGAAGGTATCTATAGTCATTTGTTTCTGCCGACGCTTCAACACTTACCGAAAATGCGATACAGTATTATCGTCAAGTAAACTTGTAGCTCGCGTAGCCACTGTTTTACTGGGGTGATGACTTTCAATGTACGACGCAACCGATTACTATGCTTTCAGCATTTCTGTCATTGCGCTACAAGTTTGCTGCTTTGCTGTTACCGCCTCCTCCTCCTCCTCCTCCTCCTCCTCCTCCTCCTCTGAAGAACTCCTCTCCACAACTTCCTGCTGTGAAACACACTGCAACTCCATAAGCTCGTCGGTGGTCATTTCTTGGCTGAGACCTTCCACAAGTTCATTGATATTATTGTTATCCACTTCTCGTCCCATGCTCTTGGGCGAAGACACAATCTCGTTGACTACAGGCTCCACAGGTACTAAATCAAATGCTTCAGAGTTACATTCTACAACGCACTCCGGCATAAGCTTTCTCCAAGTAGAAGTGAGAGTTCTCTTGGTAACCCCTTTCCACGCCATTTTAATCTTCTTGACGCAGGGGACGATGTTGATGTTATATTTCCAAACCTTTCTGAGAGAGAGAGATTGGTAGCTCGAAGAGTGCTTTAGTGTAGGGCTTTTTAAAGTTAGAAATAATCTGCTAGTCCATAGGCTGGAGTAACGGATTGGTATTGGGAGGCAGAAATTGGATCTTGATCAATTGGAGTTTTTCAAGGACGTGGTCTTATAGGCCTGGAGAATGGGCAGATTCACCTCAAGTAAATATTTTTTCACCGAAGGGCCAAACACTTCATTGATCCAATTACAAAAATATCACGTATAGCAGAAGCCTTGTTGTTAGACCTCTACATCACATTTAACCTGCTCTTCTGGGCTTTACTCTTCTTGAAGGCTCGTGGAGTTTCTGAATGTTAAATAAGCAGCGGTTTAATTTTCAAATCGCTGCTTATATTGGCACAGAATAGCAGCGTGAGACGGTCTTTCATTGGCTCGTGATCGGGCAATGCATTCTCCTTTGCTGTTATAAAGGTATTCTTGGGCATCTTTCTCCAGAGTAGACCCGTCTCGTCACAATTACGAACCCAAATCTACAAGCATCTTGAAGTTGCTGATGAAGTTCTCTGCTGCCTTTGAGTCGGAGCTGACTGCTTCGCTGTGCCTCACAACGCTGTGGTGCCGGTTCTTCTCTTGAACTTCTCGAACCACTCACGGATTCCTTTAAACACTTCTTCGGCCACTGATGACACTGGCGTTTTATTAGTGAGGTCGGCGAGAATCATTCTCGTTAATGGCGTCGCCTTGCAATTGATTTTCATTTATCCATATAAGGAGCAACCTTTCGACATTGTCCAGAATACGAAACCGTTGTTTAGATACTCTTGTCACTTCCTTTGAAGCATCTATGTCCTTAATGTTGTCCTTGTTCCTTAGGACAGTGCAAATAGTTGATGTAGACGGATTGTTCGTGCTTACTAAACCAGCAACGCTCACACCACGTTCGCGTTTTTCAGTGATTTTGCGTTTCATTTGTGAGGCCATTTTCTTTCTCTTATGGTCGTCTTCTTGCGGCTTTACCTTCGGGGACATTTCAACGAAGATTATTAAAATTTGCACAAAAAAACACTGTGTGAACACAAGTTTAGAAAAAATGTATAATCTGCTAAGATGGTAGCAGAAAGAGCTAAGCGCAACTTGTGGTAGGTACTAGAGACATCTTTCATATGCCGCTGCTGACAGTGAAAGGCGTTGAACGTTTACCCCGCCCCTTGCGAACTGCTGGGACGTCACACTTAATCGTCGTCAGTCGTTATGCGGAACATCAACCGTTAAGCGAGTCATTTTTTTTTAAATTTGTTTTACTCGCTACGCGAATTGCGCGTTATGGGAGGTGCTCGTTAAGCGAGCTTCCACTGTATCCCCTACTGCCCTTGCAAGATAACGCACACGAAAAAGAATCGTAGGTGGCAGAGCACACCCAGCTTCCCGCAGTACAATAAACAACTTTCCAGCCAATTTACCATACAAATCAACAATCGGCATAATTGTATACAAATGCGTTAAGTCATTGGTGTTAGTTGATGTTGATACAAATCCCTTGGTACCCCTGATTTCCAGCGTTCCTTTCATATGCATTTCCTTCTCAAATCCCAGTTGCTCAGAGTTGAAAACAAATTCCTTACTGAACGATGGGATATGTTTGTTTCTCTCATCTACAAATTTTCCAGCCGATTTCGCAGTTTGTTGTGCTTCGTCAAGTTGACGCTTTGCTTGAAATTTCGTTATCTTATGTCTTCCAATTCCGTAGCACTGTTTGAATTTACGCAGACATCCACTACTTCCCCTGAAATCACTGGAATCTATGTCGTGCGTAATTTGATGTGCATAACGTACTCCGTCACCAGTATGCACATCCTGTAAATTGTATCGACCATACTAGTAACGCGCACACACTAATTTTTATAACAAGTGCGCCTTGCCCTTCCTTGAATATCCGGAAGTTTTCTTACGCACTACACTGACTTACTCGAAATCTGTTCATAATTTTTTTTTCTACTTTGCTGCGGATGATCTTCCATGTACGTAATTACGTTTAGCACCCGCTCCTTGGACAACGATGGTTCTTTACCACGTTTCATTGGTTTGTGGCTCCCTGTCCGACAAGGATGATGAATTACATGGCTCGACACGCGTTGCAATATCGCTTTTACTTGTTAAGCATGTATCGTCATCATTGGACTCCTCATGTACAATGTCCACACAGTCGAGTGTGTACAACACCACACATTCCACAGACTCATCTTGCAGAAACGTGAATATTTCATCTGCCACTTCTTTCTCACCCTGATAAATTTCTTGGTTTCCTTTCTAAAAAAAAGTCAATATGGGCAACTGTTGTAGGTAGAATGCAATGTTTGCTTTGTTTATCGTTGTCATTGCTCCGCTTTGTATCATCACCACTAGCACTGCAGCACTGTCGTGAGTTACTCGTCAACTAAGTAGATCAACTAAGCTCCGCAGCCTCATGTGTATTACGTCTCCATGCTCATCGTTAAATATATGGTATCTAGGAAACTTGCGTACTCGGTTCGTTAGACAAACAATTCAAACAAATTATACTAATGAGTTTTACTACAAAATGAACAGTTACAATACTTAACTTTGCAATAACACAGATGTGTCGCAAGCAAAGGGCGACATACTCGTATGATATAATGTATCTTCTTAAGTATAAAAAATTCCAAGTCTGTGCTACATAGATTGAACAAACGAAGTAACTTGTATAGCAGCGTTAAGTAACTGGAGTTAACGCTGCTATACAGGTGCCTAACCTTGATATCGCTACTGAACTGGGCCGTCACCAGTCAGTCGCGACGTTTATGTCCTCTTCACATAGGGCCCACTGCTGTCGCGTTGTCGTCCTGGAGAGGAGTCGGTCAGAGTGCGATTGGCTGACGTCTTCTCACAGCCATCTTTTCTCTATCGTTCCCGACTGGCGTAACATTCCTCCCCCCACCCCCCGCCCCCCTCAAAGCGACGGACCGTCGTCGTATAAGGAGCGCGACCCGTGGGCGACGCAGGAGCGTGGACGCCCTGGTGGACTGGAAGCTGCGGCTGCCGGAGTCGTCAGACTTCTGGTCGTACTCCGCCATCCGGCCTGCACTCTAATGGAAACGTCCCCCGGAAAACGCCCAGAAGGGTACGGGTCAACCTACTGACGCCCATACAAAGCTGCATCGACAGATGGGAGGCGGAGGGGTCGTCCTGCGGTGTCGTGACATCCTCTGGTGGCTGCTGTGGCCGCGCTGTCCTCGGGATCCGTGAACATGGGGGAAGAGATACAGAAGGATCACCGTGCACGTGAAAGTGGAGAATATGATTGTGATGTTGGCGCTGCAATCCTTCTGGGCCTAAAATGAAATACATGCATGCGCCATTTCGACGAAGGATCTCGCCTCGTTCCCACCCTCTGCTGCCGCGGAATACCCTGAAAAACATAATATCATGCGGCGCGAAGCGATACTTCCTGCAATCCTTCGGCGCCGGATGCTGAGGAGGGTGAAGCAGGTGGAGCAGTGTCTGATAGCGGCGGCCGTGAAGCAATTCCGCCGGCGATGGTCCATTTCGTTGATACGAACGATAAGAGGTGAGAAACAGTTGCAGTGCTTGATCCGTGGCGTGTGCGTGCGAAGTCTGGACATACACTGCTTGAAGTTTCTGACAAAACATCTCGCTTCGCCGTTGAACTGTGGATGGAACGGTGAACTAGTAAGGTGCTGTGTGCCACTGCGTTCACAGAATGTTTCAGATTAATTTGACATGACTTCAGGCAAACATTCGAGGCAAAAAATAGAGGACTACACCTGAACTATGCTACGTGACATTGTCGAGTTCATAGGCACAACAAAAGGAAACTTGCTGTAAGAGTCTACCACAGTCAAACAACGAATGTTCCTAAAGGGTCCCGCAAAGTCTATGTGCACACGTTACCGTGGTGATTGTGACTTATTCCAAGCAGAGAATTTTTGTGGCGCAGCGGACTACTTTTGCGCACTTGCGTGACACTGTGACGTCATCTGTTCTATTTGGGTGTCCATACCCTGCCAAGTACAGTGTCGACGCGCTAACTGTTTCGTACTAACAATCCTACAGTGTACTTGGTGAAGTAACTACAACTCTTCTTTTTGCAAAGCTTTGGGGATCAACACACGTGACTGTCCACTGTCATTTTGCACAAGAATCACACCTTGCTGTGTAGCGAGGCTATGCCGACGTGCAAAGTATCGGCGCACTACGGAGTTCCTTATGCTATGCAATGAGTGGGGCCAAGATGTGCGAATGTATTTTAGCAAAATGTTCAAATGTGAATCGGCTTCCGTGGCCTGTGCAATTTTTCTGTAGTTCAGAGGAAAGGATTGAAACAATTCCGAATCCTGAACATCATTGTGACAACAAGATGCAGCAGAAGCGTCAAAGTCTGTATCGGAAGACGCGAAAGTGCGTGCGCATTATTATGTTGAGCTGTCGGAGATACACAATCTCGTACTGGTATTGAGACAACAAAGCCAATCTTTGCAATTTTTGAGCAGTTCGTACAGGAACCGGCTTCATCGGATGAAACAAGGACTGCAATAGCTTGTTAACCGTTACTAAGTAGAATTATCTGCCATAAAAAATTGTGGGATTTGGTGACTCCATTCACAGTGGCCAATGCCTCTTCCTCTATTTGTGAATAGTTACACTGAGCTTTGGACAACACTTATGATGCGAAAGCAATAGACCTGTATTTATCACCAATTCTGTGGGAAAGCACTGCTTCGATTCCGTAAGAAGAAGCATCAACTTGCAACACAACAGGTTTGTTAGGATCAAAGTAAACCAAGCGTCGATCACTGAGCAATGCATCTTTAAGTTTTTGAAAAGCTACTTGGCACTCATCTGTCCAAACAAAGGGGACATTATTGCGACGCAGGCGATGCAATGAAGCTGCGATTTGTATAGCATTCAGTATGAATATAACAGTTCATTTTCCCTAAAACTGACTGCATTTCCGTGACATAGCGAGGAACTGGCAGGTCACGTATGGCTAACAATTCTGACTGAAGAGTATGTATACTTTGACTGTTTATGACATGACCAAGACACTGCAACTCAGGTTTAAAAAAATCAAACTTGTCCAGTCTACAATTAAGACTTGTATCAGATAACACGCGAAACAAAGGACGCAAATTTGCATTGTGTTCTTCAATTGTACGACCTGCTACGATAATATCATCCAAATAGTTTCAACAGTACGGTACTTGTGCAGTCAGATGTTCCAAATAGCATTGGAAAATGGCGGATGCGGAAGCACTGCCAGAAGGCAAACGCAAATATTTAAAGAAGCCCATTGAGTGTTCACAACACACGTGGTTTGAGATTCTTCATCTAGTGGTATCTGAAGATATGCGTCGCGCCAATAAATTTTTGATAAGTAGCGACCAGCGCCTAATCTGTCCATGAGGTCGTCTGGGCGTGGCAATGGATAAGTATCAGTCACTGTAGACATAAAGTCGACACAGAGGCGAATGCGACCTGAAGGTTTGGGGAGTAAAACCAGTGGACTTGCACGTTGACTAGCTTGTATGGACGCAATAGCTCCATTATCTCGCAATTCTTTATGTTCGACAGCGACTTTATCCCGTAATGCAATGGGAACAGTTCTGCCCCCCCCCCCCCCCCCAAATTTCGGCATTGTCTTTCATTTTAATATTTGCTACAAAATTGTTAGTCTTGCCTAAATCTTCAGAAAAGAATTCACGAAATTCTTTCAGCAACCTAGCTACACAGTCTTTAGCATTGAATGCAGTCACTGACAGCAAATTTTCCTGAATTTTAAAGCCAAACGAATTAACGCCAAATATGTTCTCACAAACGCGTGATTATTGCACAGTGAAAGTCACGGTTCGCGTATGTGAGCGATACATGGCAGGCAAATACATTTTCCTAGAACGGTAATGGCTCTGAGCACTATGGGACTTAACTTCTGAGGCCATCAGTCCCCTAGAACTTAGAACTACTTAAACCTAACTAACCTAAGGAGATCACACACATCCATGCCCACGGCAGGATTCGAACCTGCGACCGTTGCGGTCGCGCGAGAACGGTAATGTCTTGACCATTATAAGACGTCAGATGCGTGCTAGATTTAGACAGGCGTGGGGAGTGTAACAGTTCATATGTGTTACGATTCAGCAGTGTAACAGAGGCACCCACGTCCAGCTGTAATTTCACACATTTTTCACTAATATGAAAATTAACAAAAAGTTTGTTGGACTGGCGTAGCACTGAAGAAACTGTTTGCTACCTAGGTGTGATAACACCTGCAGCAGGCTTTGAATACATTGCATTGATTACACGGGCCTTGTGAATAGAGTTTTGTGAGTAGGCATAATTATTGTGTTTGCAATGGAACAAACATGCTGGATTGCACGTGACCTTTCTTGCCACAAGCGTAATACTGTGCTTGTCTGGACTGCCAGTCTTGGCGGTTGTGCCGTGCACAGCACCAATCGCATGACGCAATGCTGTTCGCCTGTTTAGAGAACTGTTTATGCTGTGTGGCACACATGGGCTGCAGTTGCCTAATGGGGCAGTCGCGTGCAAGGGACGACTCAACCCGACAAATTGGAGGCTGCTCAAATTTATCGGCCGCCACGGCACCTGAATCATACTGATCTAGAATTTGCACTACGTGCTGGAATGAAGGATTGATCTGTTCTCTAAGTTTGACATCAGTTACATTGTATACGACCACATCATACAACATAACATCTGAATATAAAGCAACACAAGCACATTTGAATTTGTATTTCCTCATCATACCCTGCAAATCTGTTACCCACTTGTTATAAGTTTGTTCTGATCGCTTCTTGAAACAAAAGAATTGGTACCTATCTGCCACCACATTCACTTGTTGGCCATAATAGTTAGTTAGCGAGTCGAAAACCTGATCATAGGAAAGTTCACTCGGAGTTGCGTTAGGGAATAGTTTTCTGAATGAGGTGAAAAACTGCACTTCCTACCATTGACAAAAAGTAATGTAGTTTCATAGTATCTGATACTTTCTGAGCGCCGGCCGGAGTGGCCGAGCGGTTCTAGGCGCCACAGTCTGGAACCGCGCGACCGCTACGGTCGCAGGTTCGAATCCTGCCTCGGGCATGGACATAGGTGCTGTCCTTAGGTTAGGTAGGTTTGAGTAGTTCTAGGGGACTGATGTGTTTAGAAGTTAAGTCTCATAGTGCTCAGAGCCATTTGAACTATTTTTGAACTTTGTGAGCAATGATGTGGGCTTCATACAGCTGCAACCACTGGAGCCATTCCTCTTCTTTTTCATTAAACTGCCGTAAAGGCCGTATGGCACTCGGAGCTACAGTTGTTTCTTGTGGTGCTGCATTTGTGGCTTGAGTCGCCAGGAGTTGTTTACTGTGTTTAGTAATGTGGCTATTTGCTGCATCTGAAACTGAAACATCTGTGTTAGCTGCGTTGCATCTATTGCTTGCAGCTGAGGCACCTGAGCGGGGGGTGGGAGAAGTGGGTTGCTCATTGTGGAATAGGCAAATGCAATGTAAACAATAAAAATAAGCGCAAAGCGAAGATAATTTCTCCAACGCCCACCTGAAAACTCTGAATAGAAAAAACACTATAAGAGACACTGTTAAAACAAGTAAACACACCCATGCAAGAAAAGACAATGTAGAACTAAGGCGCCAGCAAATTAGAAAAGCCCACGCCAAAAAAACAGAGACTCTATTGTGGCTGGTTAAGAGCAATATTGGTTTAAGAAAGTGTTTATGATTGGTAGGCTTTTGCTAATACTTGTTGTGAATCACAGTAGTAAGCAGCGATTTGTAGTCTTAACAGATCAGTTTATTTACAAGTCACAGATCCTACATATAACAAAGAGTTTATATGGCTCAAATGGCTCTGAGCACTATGGGACTTAACATCTGAGGTCATCAGTCCCCTAGAACTTAGAACTACTTAAACCTAACTAACCTAAGGACATCACACACATCCATGCCCGAGGCAGGATTCGAACGTCCGACCTTAGCGGTCGCGCGGCTCCAGAAAAGAGCTTATAACATGTTATGTCTGACGAAGAGTAACATAAACGTCCCGACGACTACAATTCCTAACATCCTCCTCACCCTGGTCAACCTCCAGGGGGGGGGGGGGGGGGAGGTGACCAGGTGAACCGGATGTCCTATATGCTGTCCGTCTGGCGTGCGCAGTATTATCGTCCTTATTTTATTGTCTCTTCCCTGTACACATCTTTCTATTTTCGCTTTCTTCCATTTGTGTCTTGGTGATCCATCCTCTTGAATCAAACCCATATCACCAGGTCGAAAGTCAATACATCTTGCAGATGTGCTTCTACTTTCGCGGAAGCTCCTAAGCTCCATGAGATACCGCTTGGTCCAACTTTTCCAAAAGTTGTCTCCTAGTTTTGCTGTAGTTTAAATTCATTGGTCAGATTGTGTGTGACGCTAATATCCAGTCCAGTGGGCTCATTTAACAGGTCTTCAACAACCAGAAAGTGTGCTTGTGTCAGGAGTTCTGCATGATCGCCTGGAGAGTTTGGCTTGGAAATTACTACAGCTTCGATGTTGACCAAGATGGTATAGCACTGCTCTGCGGTTAGACTTGATGTCCAAACACCTTCCGTAAGCATCGCTTGACGGTGCCCACCATCCTCTCCCACCATCCTCACCACCAATACGCCAGTGGCGCAATGAACTTCCAAGTGATTCCATTTTTGGCGAGGAAGCTATGCGTCTCTGAGGTGATTAATGAGTTTCATAGTGCTGATAATTCTTGGTTATCAGCGTGAAAGGCCTTTGCATTGTCGATGTAGAGGGCGTGAGGCAATCCACATCTACTAACAGCGTTGGTATTCATACTGGAGCTCTAAATGTACTGCACACGTTGTTGCGCAAGTGAAGAGTGTTATATTTTCCATGGTAAAGCCTGTCTTGATGTAAAGAGGGCCAGCGAAGTCTATGCCAGTGACAGTAAAAGGCTTAAATGGTCTCATTCTATATGGGGGGTAGGGATGCTTCAGCTTGTTTTCCACTTGTAGTCTTCATGATCTTGCATGGTGAACACGTATGCAGAACTCTTTTAAAGGTTTGATGACCTTTAAGAATATAAATTCTTCCCGTAGTTTGGATAACACAATTTTGACACCAAGATAATGAAGATCAATATGTGTTTGAAGTACGAGGAGTCTCGTGAAGTGATGCGAACCATCTAGAAGTGGTATACGTGCATTTATTTCAGCACAGTTCTGTATCTACGTGAAAGGGTTGGATAAAATCTAGCTCATTAGACTTGTCGGCGATATCATGTGCGCGACATTGGGGAGAGAGGCTGCCCATTACTTCCTCACTTCCAATCACAAATGTGTGTCGACAAACACGGAGCAGTGACTGCAGAGTTAAACGTGAAATAGTTGGAACAGTGGTGGTATGAATGTCACTTGTGAGATTACCCATACGATGCCAGCGAGTGGAAATGGTTCAAATGGCTCTGAGCACTATGGGACTTAACTTCTGAGGTCATCAGTCCCCTAGAACTTAGAACTACTTAAACCTAACTAACCTAAGGACAACACACACATCCATGCCCGAGGCAGGATTCGAACTAGCGACCGTAGCGGTCGGCGCCAGCGAGTGGAATGGACCTTGTTGTTGAACAGTGATCGTTAATATGAAACAATGTAAATATACAGATTATGATTAAAGTTAAACTTCTGGTCAGAATGACGTCAAAATGCTACGGAATATTATCATGGCAGAAGAAAAATAAATAGTTACAAAATGTGGCGATAAATGGCGCTGTAAGCATCATAATTTAATAGTGGTCGACTACAAATGACAAATGAATCATACAACAATGCCTAAGGTGTACGTCTGACATTAAACAAACTGTACTACTAAATGGGCCTGGGTGTATAGGTGTGATATTAGTTACGTAAGTCCATCCACCACGGCAATATCATATCACATCGGATGGGAAAAATCGGGTTTTAACCGTCCTGAGCCGAAAACCGCATAAAAAGCATCAATCACATCGGTTTATAATTGTACTGACGCCAAAAACCGCATAAAAAACACAATAAAAATCAAATCGGATTATTAATTTCCGTGTGGCTGGCGCAAAATATGTTCAGTATGCTGTCCACCGTTTTCTGCAGCAAGTTGAAATCGAGAAACAGCATGTTCCACAACTGATCGAAATGTTTCCCGAGTCACGTTCAGAATGTGTTGCGCAATGTGTTCCTCCAATGCAGTTAAGTTTGCAAACGGAACACTGAACACAACGTCTTTAAAATAGCCCCACAGCCAGAATTCACACGGACTACGATCATGTGATCGGGACGGCCAGGCTATAGGGAAATGGCGCTGATAATTCTAGCATTTCCGAAATGGAGCTGCAGCAGCTGCTTAACTGGATTTTCAATGTGCGGAGGTGCCCCGTCTTACATAAAAATGATGCCATCCACACATACACGCTGTTGGAGAGCTGGAATGACGTGGTTGCGCAAAAGACATAGCGCTTACCAGTGACGGTACAGGTAACAGGGCAGGAAGCACCTGTCTCTTCGAAAAAATATGGCCCCATGATAAATGACGCCGTAAACCCGCACAACTCAGTGACCTTTTGAGGATGAAGTGGTACTGGTTGTAGAATGAAATTTTCACTCTACAGCGGATTGTGAGCTGATATGATGGTACTGGTTGATTTTCGTGTGGATTTTGCGTTGCCCATATTCGACAATTCTGTGTTTTGACATATCCTGTCAGATGGAAGTGGGCTTCGTCTGTCCACAAAATCTTCCGCGGCAAATCATTGTCCACGTCCATGCGAGCAAGAAATTCTAAAGCAAAGGTCTCTCTTGCTGGCAGGTCAACAGGAAGCAACTTGTGCACATGGATAATTTTGAATGGAGAGCAAAGAAGGATGTTTCGTAGGATTTTACGCACCGTGTTCACGGGTATGTCTAATGTTCAGCAAGTCTCCGTTCACTACACCTTTGCACACCACCACTCGTCTCCTCCTGCAATGCTATGGCCACTGCATCCACTACCAGGTTGTACACCTACAGAACCCGTCTTTTCGAATTTCCGAATCATTTTCTCCAGGCCCACGGCAGTCATCGGACCAACGCCTTTCTTCAAACCCTTCAGTGTACGGAACTTCTGCAGAGCGACGTGTGCACACTCATCATTCTCGTAATACAGATTTACAAGCAGAGCGCGATCCTGCATTGAGACAGTCATGACGAACGTCGCAGAAGCGAACTGAGGAAAACCCGGTACACGGCGTGTTTTTACCAACTTGAATGGGTCGTGCGCATGACAGGTGTTGTCATGTACATATTCTGACACATACAGCGCCATCTATTGATCAATTTTCACACTATTTTTTTCTTCTGCCATACGGTTCCCCTCTTATACGATAATATTCCGTTGCAATTTGACATCATTCTGACTAGTGGTGTTATTTCTACAGCGGTTTGAAAGTTTAACTGTAATTATAATCACTCTGTATACAAATAACTCATAATAGTTTGCTCCTACAGAATTGTTATTGTTTCCTCATATCCTTTCGCAAAAATTTTTATGTAGCCGCAGCTCACTGAAGAGTGTATATATATATATACAGGGTGTTTCAAAAATGACCGGTATATTTGAAACGGCAATAAAAACTAAACGAGCAGCTATTGAAATGCACCATTTGTTGCAATATGCTTGGGACAACAGTACATTTTCAGGCAGACAAACTTTAGAAATTACAGTAGTTACAATTTTCAACAACAGATGGCGCTGCAAGTGATGTGAAAGATATAGAAGACAACGCAGTCAGTGGGTGCGCCATTCTGTACGTCGTCTTTCTGCTGTAAGCGTATGCTGTTCACAACGTGCAAGTGTGCTGTAGACAACATGGTTTATTCCTTAGAACAGAGGATTTTTCTGGTGTTGGAATTCCACCGCCTAGAACACAGTGTTTTTGCAACAAGACGAAGTTTTCAACGGAGGTTTAATGTAACCAAAGGACCGAAAAGCGATACAATAAAGGATCTGTTTGAAAAATTTCAACGGACTGGGAACGTGACGGATGAACGTGCTGGAAAGGTAGGGCGACCGCGTACGGCAACCACAGAGGGCAACGCGCAGCTAGTGCAGCAGGTGATCCAACAGCGGCCTCGGGTTTCCGTTCGCCGTGTTGCAGCTGCGGTCCAAATGACGCCAACGTCCACGTATCGTCTCATGCGCCTCTATCCATACAAAATTCAAACGCGGCAACCCCTCAGCGCCGCTACCATTGCTGCACGAGAGACATTCGCTAACGATATAGTGCACAGGATTGATGACGGCGATATGCATGTGGGCAGCATTTGGTTTACTGACGAAGCTTATTTTTACCTGGACGGCTTCGTCAATAAACAGAACTGGCGCATATGGGGAACCGAAAAGCCCCATGTTGCAGTCCCATCGTCCCTGCATCCTCAAAAAGTACTAGTCTGGGCCGCCATTTCTTCCAAAGGAATCATTGGCCCATTTTTCAGATCCGAAACGATTACTGCATCACGTTATCTGGACATTCTTCGTGAATTTGAGGCGGTACAAACTGCCTTAGACGACACTGCGAACACCTCGTGGTTTATGCAAGATGGTGCCCGGCCACATCGCACGGCCGACGTCTTTAATTTCCTGAACGAATATTTCGATGATCGTGTGATTGCTTTGGGCTATCCGAAACATACAGGAGGCGGCGTGGATTGGCCTCCCTATTAGCCAGACATGAACCCCTGTGACTTCTTTCTGTGGGGACACTTGAAAGACCAGGTGTACCGCCAGAATCCAGAAACAATTGAACAGCTGAAGCAGTACATCTCATCTGCATGTGAAGCCATTCCGCCAGACACGTTGTCAAAGGTTTCGGGTAATTTCATTCAGAGACTACGCCATATTATTGCTATACATGGTGGATACGTGGAAAATATCGTACTATAGAGTTTCCCAGACCGCAGCGCCATCTGTTGTTGAAAATTGTAACTACTGTAATTTCGAAAGTTTGTCTGCCTGAAAATGTACTGTTGTCCCAAGCATATTGCAACAAACGGTGTATTTCTATCGCTGCTCGTTTAGTTTTTATTGCCGTTTCAAATATACCGGTCATTTTTGAAACACCCTGTATATATGTGTGTGTGTGTGTGTGTAGTCATAGAAATCGAGAATGCTAAACATTGCGCTGAAGTTCAATATACACAGTTTGAGTGGGACTGTTTATGTGGCATGATGGAGTACGTTTAATGATGACGTGATGAATGCATACAACCTACCTTATACTCCTATGAACATCTGCTTTTTTTGGCAGGAGGCTATCCATCATAAATAGAACTGTGCACAGATGCATCACTCAAGGGAACATCTGGAGAGTCGTCCGTTTACTTACATCATTCAAGTATCACGAAGCTACGTGGAATAGAACGTCCTTTACGTATTGTGGCAGACAGACTGAGTCAGAGGCAACCGTCTATCTTTGCCCGGTTCTGTGATTTTGTAAGCCGTCTGGATGGGCACAATGCGCGTGTGAATGATTTAAGACACTATGTAACTTCATGCAACCACACAGTGCAAACGTCCCCTACGATCCACCCTATTAAATCTACAAAAGCTGAATGTACGAAAGGGATGGGTAGACATGTTACCGAGTCTATAGCTTTGAATGTGTCACAAGCCGGATTTTTCATATAATTCTGCAACTGCTGGTGTGGTGAAAAACAGTAACATTGAATGATATTAAACATGGTGTTTTACTAGACTCAATGTACAATTGCTGATGCGTAGTAATATTTTCTTAGAAAAAATGATTTATAATTTTTTATCTAACTCGATCCTCTCATTCAAATGTGAAATAGGACTTTGCAGAGTAATGGATTGTTTTTTAGAACAGAAATACAGTTATTATCATCCTCCCACCAACTGCTAAGCTATAGTGATTGGGCGTTTTTTTAGCGTTCTCAGGACGTATCTGCAGCTAATTTCGATGTATGCTGTGCTTCTGTATGCAGTATATATGATGCAGCATTGTTATTGTCTGATATTGCTAAAAGAAAATACGAGGATATTTCTGCTTCTTCATACATCCTCCAATGTTAGCTGAACCTAAGATTAGTAATAAATGAATGTATTTTTGTCTGTCTCATTCACAGGGGCTTATCACACCCAACTCGCTGGAGATGCTGAGCCTCGCTGCCGACAGCTACTGAAGAGAGAGAGAGTAGTGGCGTCAAACGTGCGCCAGCTATCAAGGTCCCCAAAGCCGAAAACGAACACCTGTCGGCTGCCAGGAGGCAATGTACAACACTCACCACAGTATGTAAGTACAGTCTGTTATATATACCAATAACTTTATTCAATATACGGACAAACCTAGAAGTGAGGTAATCTGAGATGGGATCAGCAATTCATTTGTTTCCTAGCATTTATATTTTTGAATCTGACGAATTCACTATAGGAAATTTGTTTCACAACGTTGTTTATACCTGTTAACGAATCAACATTTCTAATGTCATGCTAATCTCCAGGTAAATCAACGACGAAGCACAATGGAATATAACATGTGACATTGTAATGACCTCGTAAGTTGTCATATGCTGTCACCATGTGTTAGTTTATCCTCTAGGAACTTTTAGGGTGCGTATCAGTTGAGTGTGGCAGTGTACAGCCCATTGTATCTGGATGACGACGTCAACTACAGCAACACGTAACGTTACGCGTACGTAGGAGAGTTATTCGACTGCCTGAAATTGGTAGGAGGTAAGGCGAATTTCCTTGGGGGGGGGGGGGGGGGGGGCAAAGCTCTGGACGTCGGGTGGCCGCCACAACAAAAGCTCCACAGTCAGATGCAGCGACGAGCAGCGTCACCGAAAGCTGCGATCTGGACGGCTACTGATATCATGGCCTTCGTGCAGAGATGCACCAGAAATGGCGGATTGTCAGACAAGCTGAAAGATGGTTTCTTACATGCTAAATTTAAACAGACGCAAAATCCCAAAGATTGGTGATCTTTTACACAAGCTCGAAATTTAGCTGCTTATAACAGTTTCTACAACAAAACTTTGTCTCGAAACCTGGCATAAAATCCAAAGAGATTCTGGTCGTATGTGAAGTATGTTAGCGGCAAGAAACAATCAATGCCTTCTCTGGGCGATAGCAATGGATATACTATCGAAGACAGTGCTGCCAAAGCAGAGTTACTAAACACAGCTTTCCGAAATGCCTTCACAAAAGAAGACGAAATAAATAGTCCAGAATTCGAATCAAGAACAGCTGCCAACATGAGTAACGTAGAAGTAAATATCCTCGGAGTAGTGAATCAAAATGGAAACAGACTGCTGCACATCATCAGCGCCCTCTGTTAGCGCTAATGCTATAACGCCGCATAGGCGAGAAGTGGTTAGAGGAATATGACCGCCAGACGGCCCCTCGTACCCTGCGGCAAGCAGTTCCAAGAAAAGAATGATAAAACACCGTACCAGTGCGTGAGGAAGATTGTCTAGTTAATGAAGTATATTATCTAAATAGAGGAGGAACAAGAAAACTCTAGAGTTATGCGCACAACGTAAGGAAACGAAGTAAATACGTAAGGCAATCTATACTAGGTGAAACTATCAGCAAGATACTGGGCATTGGGCACAAAATGAGGAACACATTAGTCGGCTCTTTCTTTTTCGCTTTGTAAATTTACGCTCTTCCAACTGAGAAAGAGCAGCGCCTTTTTTCCACACTGTGGAGAGTATGAATACTATTGTCAATGCTCCCTATAGAGTGACTAGTTTGAGGTACAGGCTGTCCCAAGGCAGTTATGTTCCGTGGCTGTAAATGTTCTTTAAACCTTACGTTAAAAGCGCGACATGTTTGACCGATATATTGTGATACAGTTATTGTAATCAGTCCTCTATACTCCAGAGCCATCAAATTTGTCGTACGTCCTTTTCAGTTTATGTTTTACTCGCAGTTTTAGGGTATTTTAACCCGAAAGCCACATCTGACATCAGATTTCCTAAAACATTTTTCTATTTACAGGGCCTTTTCGCAGTTAAATTTCATAGGAATGGTTTTCGTTCTTTCTTTACTAGTTCTATTTTCTGTGTGAGTGTGTGTGTGTGCCTGATGTTTTTGTGATACGTTTCTTTAGCCTACTGTAAGGGCGCGTGACGTCGTTTACAGAAAAGCCGTTAGCTACCGCGACCTGCTTTAAAATGCTAAATTGTTCACTTATTTCACTTTCGTCCAAAGGTAGACGAAGGACTGGTGAATCATGGAGATGAAGAAGGACTTTTTGTATTGGGGAGGATGGCGTGAATTGGCGTTGATGATACTGTCTGCAAAAGTAGGTTTTCTGAAAATCGAAAACTTATGTTTGTTTTCGACTTTCCTAATAGTAAGGTCAAGGTAGTTAATGAAGCTCCCTTTTTCAACTTATGTAGTAAAAGTTATTTTCGGGTGCATTTGTGTTGACCTCACATGTGTCGCCTTCTATCAATAATAAAATGTCGTCAAAATACTGTTTATAATAAATAGTTTTATCTTTTAGCTGTGGAAACTTGGCATGAAGTTTGCATTCTAAATCGTTCACAA
Organism: Schistocerca cancellata; assembly: GCF_023864275.1. NCBI lineage: Eukaryota > Metazoa > Arthropoda > Insecta > Orthoptera > Acrididae > Schistocerca > Schistocerca cancellata. The sequence goes on along the minus strand of NC_064629.1, from coordinate 473,176,269 downwards.
AAATATCTGCTAGAGTACCAGGCTAGGCTATTACCCATCCCAAGCCCATCTTTTTGATAATATATTTTGTCATTGAATGTAAAAGAAATTGTTAACTTAAACAGATTCTAGAAATTCAATTAGTTTTGCGCACTGTGCAGTACTGATCTTGTCAATAGTTTCTTTTACTGGGACATTACTGTAGGGTTTTTTTACATCAAAGGATGTTAATGTCGCATTATTTGGTATGTGTATATCCTTGATTGCATTAGATAGCTCAGAACTGTTTTTCATTATGGTCTATTTTATTGTCTTAAGCTATAGACAATCAGCTAGCGTATTTGTGTCTTTCCCAAAATTTGCTGCAGATCTGAAGATGGTCACTATAGAACGAAACAGGTAGTCTGATGACGAAATAAAATATCGTGACCATAGGCGTGAAGTAAAGGAAATTTATTTTAAACACTTGATGCGATTTCAACATATATTGCATTGCAGTATAGCTATCATCTATGAAAGCTACTTATATGCATCGATTTAATTTCTTGAGTGATTACGTTTTGTATATCTTTTCATTATGCAAATATTTCTCAGAACATCACATTCTCCACACTTAGACAGCAAATAAACATGGCATCAATACCTCGTACTTTAAGATGCTTGAGTTTTATTTAACGAACGGGTTACCATTTCACCAGTAACTTTATTTAAATACTGACTGCAAGTGCTATTAAGAAGCAGTGGTAATTTAAAAGTGGTCAATCGCTTAGCAGACATCAGGATTGAAAAGAGAATCAAAAGACGCTTCTGTTAAGAAGTCATAAGCAAATGTTTAAACACTATTTAAGGTCACTCTGTTGTCAGTTATCGTGAGCACACTTGCCCAAGAATGCTGGTTTATTTACAGGGCTATTACAAATGATTGAAGCGATTTCATAAATTCACTGTAGCTCCATTCATTGACATATGGTCATGACACACTACAGATACGTAGAAAAACTCATAAAGTTTTGTTCGGCTGAAGCTGCACTTCAGGTTTCTGCCGCCAGAGCGCTCGAGAGCGCAGTGAGACAAAATGGCGACAGGAGCCGAGGAAGCGTATGTCGTGCTTGAAATGCACTCACATCAGTCAGTCATAACAGTGCAACGACACTTCAGGACGAAGTTCAACAAAGATCCACCAACCGCTAATTCCATTCGGCCATGGTATGCGCAGTTTAAAGCTTCTGGATGCCTCTGTAAGGGGAAATCAACGGGTCGGCCTGCAGTGAGCGAGGAAACGGTTGAACGCGTGCGGGCAAGTTTCACGCGTGTATCTGGACATGCTGGAAAATTGGCTCATGCCACAACTGGAGACCGACAGCGCCGACTTCATCTTTCAACAGGATGGTGCTCCACCGCACTTCCATCATGATGGTCGGCATTTCTTAAACAGGAGATTGGAAAACCGATGGATCGGTCGTGGTAGAGATCATGATCAGCAATTCATGTCATGGCCTCCACGCTCTCCCGACTTAACCCCATGCGATTTCTTTCTGTGGGGTTATGTGAAAGATTCAGTGTTTAAACCTCCTCTACCAAGAAACGTGCCAGAACTGCGAGCTCGCATCAACGATGCTTTCGAACTCGTTGATGGGGACATGCTGCGCCGAGTGTGGGAAGAACTTGATTATCGGCTTGATGTCTGCCGAATCACTAAAGGGGCACATATCGAACATTTGTGAATGCCTAAAAAAACTTTTTGAGTTTTTGTATGTGTGTGCAAAGCATTGTGAAAATATCTCAAATAATAAAGTTATTGTAGAGCTTTGAAATCGCTTCAATCATTTGTAATAACCCTGTATTTATGAACTATTACTTATCTTTATTGTAAATGATCTGAGTGTAACCGAATGTTTATCATTTCTTTATTTAAATGTTATTGTAGTATACTAGTAAAAATAGTTCAAGAAATCATTTCTGTAGAGCTTAAAGATGATGTATTTTTGGTGGGGACGGCCGCCAGCTAATGGAAAAGCAGATAGTAGCGGAACACTACGACGTCAAGTGGAGACGGGGACTTCTCGAGGGAAGAGCTCAATGAACCGATTACGGACACTTTTACGTTTGTGTGGAATAGCTCAGACCAACCTGTGGTAACATGTGGGATTTGGACGTATATAGGTGATAGATCTGGGCGGTGAACAGCCGCTATGTCACTTCAACTTTTGAGGTCACTTTGTGATGAGCGCTGGAAGAAGGATGACCTGCCTGTGATAAGGTGTGTGATTCGATCGTGGAGGTGACTGATTCTGTGCGGTGCACAGCCGCTACCCTAATTTAACTCCTGAAGGAACTTATATTTCGAAAGGTTTGAATGTGCCTCAGTGCAGAACGCTACCTTTTTCCGCTTGATTTACGGAAATGAGAACAGACAGAGTATGAGGTACTATTCTTCGTATCGCGTGGGTTAATTTGTGAATCATCATGTGAACTTTGAACTATTCCGATCTGTTGAATCTTTCGTGTACTATGATCACGAAATGGACTTCCCTTTCGCGAGGCGAGTTTTTTATGACTATTTGGTTTGGGTATTTTGCTACTATTCTCGTAACACTCTCTACGTAACTTTACTGCATTTGATAATGATATTTTCTGTTTGTTGTTTAACTGAATATATTAGGATCACTTCCCTTTTATTTGAGATGTCGTTTCTTGAGTAAACGTTATTCATCATAATTCTTTGCCGTCTGTATTAGTTACAGATGTTAGAAGAGAACCCTTTTTATTAAATTATTCGTTTATCTTTCATTCAATAATTGTGTGTATTTTATTAACTCGCAATTCTAGCCAATGCACAGACTATTGGACTGCAGGATCAGAGCTACAGTTTATCATTTCCAGCGAATTAGGTGTGGGGTATGAAAGCAGATGCGTGTGGCTCGACCCTATGACTACATCGAGCTACTCTTTTTTAAACAGAGCTGTGCATAGCTGCAGCATCTGAAGTGCGAGTAACCACAGGTAAAGACAGAACTAGTTTGCTCGTATAGACTCCTGTTTAGCAGAGCAACTATTCAGCAGTAACCATTAGGTACCATTGCAACCGCTGCGTCTGTAACCGTTGGTCCACAGTCGCCAGTAGCAAGAGGATCGGCAGGCATCAATCCATACTTCAGACAATGAGCTGGTGGCAGTATCCTCGGCAGGCGGCCTCAAGAAATCGATGGTACAGTGTAGACGACCTTAAGATTAGACCGTCAACCAGCAGTCATTGTTTCACAGCCAGGAAGCGTTAGGAGAGCATCGGTGACCCAGCGGTGGAGACCAATACATGGCAGATATCGATGCATAGCGGTGTCATGCTGATCATCTCCTCGGCTACAGCCTATCTGGGTCGGCTAAAGTAGCAGACAAGTACTCTTGTCCATTTCACTGCCGTCGAAACTTCCTGAGTGCTAGTCACTGCCCAGAGAACTGTATCGACGTTGCGAGCGCTGCTGGTATAGCAAAATGCCGTATTGACTGTTTGCAACTCATGCCCTGATTACAGCATTGGGGATCTGTATTGTGTCATTACATTTCCCTTTTCCTAGATAACATCTGGCACACTAGATTCCAGCTTTAGAAACTTGCTGTAACAGAAGCATCAATACATTTACAGTTGAATATAATTTTCATTGCCCTTGTTGAGTCCGAGGTATACACACTTAAGCAGCCTACACCTTTTGTTGCCCTTACAAGTCTGGACCAGCAGGTTAAAAAATGGTAAGGGTGGAATCTGGGTAACTCCATGATTGAGGTGACAGTAAAGAACACCTGTCATTAAGAAAAATACGCGAGGAGCTGATGTGGTAGTTCCTATGCTGGTGAGTCACAAACAGTCTTCGGTACAATATTTTTTCATATGGTCGAGCAAGTCATCACACGGCCAGTTTGTGCAACTACCATCTGATCCAGGGACGCGATCTACCGTGTCATTTAGGTAGGTTGGGTTTTACGAATAGGGTCTCATAAGGTAAGTCTGGTAGGTGGAACAACAAGAAAACCTACATCATCTACATCTACATGGATTTTGTGCAAATCACATTTAAGTGGCTGGCAGAGGGTTCATCGAACCACCTTTACGATAATTCTCAGTTATTCCACTCTCGAAGATCCCCCGGGAGAAACGAAAACCTATATCTTTCCATGCGAGCTCTGATTTCCCGTATTTTATAGCGATAATCGTTTCTCCCTATATAGATCGGAGTCAAAAAAATATTTTCGCATTCGAAGAGGAAAGTTGGTGAGTGAAATTTCGTGAGAAGATCCCGCTACAACGAGAAACGTCTTTGTTCTAATGATGACCATCCCAAATCCTGTATCATGTCCGTGACACTCTCTCCCCCATTTCACGATTATACAGAACGTGCTGCTCTTCTTTGAACTGTCTCAGTGTACTCCGTTAATCCTAGGAAAGGATCCCACACAGCGTAGCATTACTCCAAAAGAGGACGGACAAGCATACTGTAGGCAGTCTATTTAGACGATCTGTCCCATCTCGTAAGTGTTCTGCCAATAAAATGCAGTCTTTAGTTCGCCTTCCCCACAGCATTTTCTATGTGTTCTTTCCAAATTAAACTGTTCCTAATCGTAATTCCTTGGTATTATTTGAAATTTCGGCCTTTAGAATTGATTGATTTAACGTGTAACCGAAGTTTATGAATTCCTTTTAGCAGTCATGTGGATGACCTCACACTTTTCATTATTTGCGGTCAATTTCCAATTTTCGCACCATACAGATATTTTTATAAATCGTTTTGCAATTTGTTTTGACCATCTGATGGCCTTACAAGACGATAAACGACAGTATTATTTACAAATAACCTAAGACGGCTGTTCAGATTGTCTCCTAAATCGTTTATGTAGATAAGGAAGAGCAAAGGGCCTATAACACTCAGTTGGGGTGTCCAGAAAGCACTTCTGTTTCACTCAATGACTTTACGGCAATTGCTACAAACTGTGACCTCTGTGACGGGAAATCACGAATCCCCGTCACATAACTAAGACGATATTCCACAAGCACTGTGCGGCTGGTCCCGGCGGAGGTTTGAGTTCTCCCTCGGGTATGTGTGTGTGTGTGTGTGTGTGTGTGTGTGTGTGTGTGTGTGTGTGTGTGTGTCCTTAGGATAATTTAGGTTAAGTGGTGTGTAAGCTATGGGACAGATGACCTTAGCAGTTAAGTCCCATAAGATTTCACACACATTTGAACATTTTTTCCAGAAGCACACAATTTGACTACAAGCCGCTTCTGACGTACAATGTCAGAAGTCTTCTGGAAACCTAGTTATACGTAATCTATTTGAAATTCATTGTCAATATCACTCAAAACTGCATGTGAGTAAAGAGCTAGTTGTGTTTCACAAGAACCATGTTTTCTAAATCTGTGTTGACTGTGTGCCAGTAGACCGTTCTCTTCGAGGTACTCATAATTTTCGAACGCAGTATATGTTCCAAAAGACTGCTGCATGTCGACGTTAATGATATGGGCTTGTAATTTAGTGGATTACTCCTATTGCATTTCTTGAATATTGGTGTGACCTGTGCAACTGTCCAGTGTTTGGGTACGGATCTTCCGTCAAGCGAGCGGTTGTATATGATTGTTATGTATGGAGCTATTGCATCAGGACACACTGAAAGGAACCTAGTTAGTATACAGTGTGGACCAGAAGACTTGTTTTTATCAAGTGATTTAAGTTGCTTCACTACTCCGTGGGTATCTGCTTCTAAGTTGCTCATGTTGGCAGCTTTCCTTGATTCGAATTCTGGAAATTTACTTCGTCTTCATTGGTTAAGGAATTTCGGAAGGCTATGTTTAGTAACTAAACTCTGCAGTGAAGGCATTGATTGTGTCTTGCCGCTAGCGTACTTTGCATACGACCAGAATCTCTTTGGACTTACTGCCAGGTTTCGAGACAAAGTTTCGTTGTGGAAACTATTATAAAGATCTCGCATTGAAGTCCGTGCTAAATTTCGAGCTTCTGTAAAAGATCGCCAATCTTGGGGGATTTTCCGTTCTTTTAACTTTGGCATGTAGGTGAGGTTAGGTTTGAGTTTCCAATGATGGTGGCAGGAAATCGGAAGGTAGGCCCTGAAATGGCGCATCGCCTTCAGTAATCGACAGCCCTTGTCTCAGCAGCTCTAGTTACTTTAACACAACCGAAACGACCTTGTTTGGAACAGGTGCAAATGACGACTAGTATATTTGCACTTGAGAATTTTCAATGTGACCCTAAATTTTGAAAGAATTCAGTTCTTTTTTGTAATTGCTTCAAAGGGAACTAGTCGCAGGCATTTCAGAACGAAACACGGTGAACTCGCATGACCCAGGGAATGCGTACATTCATTTTGACGGGCAGATGGTGACATGCTCAGTTCAGTATTGCAGTTATTCCGTGTCGTAGGCAGTTTATGGGGCTTTCTATCAGGTGCTGCCAATTGTAGTTCGTGTGGTTTTAGATGCACAAATATCTGCGGGGCTCCCCGTGCTGCTAGGCAGGTGTTAATGGCGAAATACTTAAGCTGGTAATCCTTAAATCTTAGAGGTATCTGCAGCCAAATGCTCATCGTTGTTGCCCTCTTGCGTACTGGCGACTTTCACTATGTGGTAGTGCAGTGTTATGGATTAGTCCTCTGCTGCTGCTAATAAGTCCAGCGGTGCCAATAATACGGCCAGAATGCTCTGTATTCCATCAAAGAACTGTCACAGGATCACGTGTATCAAAATCAGACGAAGATGGAGGAGTTCCTTCTACAGTTTGTACGTACATGTTAACGATACTGTGGTTGATAGTGTGAAGGAGCCTCACAATAGTCAGCTGAGTGTGAACAGTATCCAGGTTGTCTCTGAGAATACGCGAGTCATTATTTACTGTGAGTGCCGATTATAGAATCTGGGTCATCAGCATGGTAGCCATGGTATGCCCAAGCCAGGCATTATTCAGCACGTCCTTTTTGAGACTTGCAAGCTACGTGGTATGGAATTCAACGATCCGCTGACTATCTTCTATTTCCGTCTGCACTTGTTGCATCACCGAGTATACAGGGTGGTCCATTGTAATGACTGGGCCAAATATCTCACGAAATAAACATCAAACGAAAAAACTACAAAGAACGAAACTCGTCTAGCTTGAGGGGGGAAACCAGATGGCGCTATGGTTGGCCCGCTAGATGGCGCTGCCATAGGTCAAACGGATATCAACTGTGTTTTTTAAAATAGGAACCCCCATTTTTTATTACGTATTCGTTAGTACGTAAAGAAATATGAATGTTTTAGTTGTACCACTTTATTCGCTTTGTGACAGATGGCACTGTAATAGTCACAAACGTATAAGTACGTGGTATCACGTAACATTCCACCAGTGCGGACGGTATTTGCTTCGCGATACGTTACCCGTGTTAAAACGGACCGTTTACCAATTGCGGAAAAGGTCGATATCGTGTTGATGTATGGCTATTGTGATCAAAATGCCCAACGGGCGTGTGCTATGTATGCTGCTCGGTATCCAGGACGACATCATCCAAGTGTCCGGACCGTTCGCCGGATAGTTACGTTATTTAAGGAAACAGGAAGTGTTCAGCCACATGTGAAACGTCAACCACTACCTGCAACAAATGATGATGCCCAAGTAGGTGTTTCAGCTGCTGTCACGGCTAATCCGCACATCAGTAGCAGACAAATTGCTCGAGAATCGGGAATCTCAAAAACATCGGTGTTGAGAATGCTACATCAACATCGATTGCACCCGTACCATATTTCTATGCACCAGGAATTCCATGGCGACGACTTTGAACGTCGTGCACAGTTCTGCCACTGGGCACAAGAGAAATTACGGGACGATGACATATTTTTTGCACGTGTTCTATTTAGCGACGAAGCGTCATTCACCAACAGCGGTAACGTAAACCGGCATAATATGCACTATTGGGCAACGGAAAATCCACGACGGCTGCGACAAGTGGAACATCAGCGAACTGGGAGGAAGGATAACTGGCCTCCATTTTATCGATGGCAATCTAAATGGTGCAATGTATGCTGATTTCCTACGTAATGTTCTACCGATGTTACTACAAGATGTTTCACTGCATGACAGAATGGCGATGTACTTCCAACATGATGGATGCCCGGCACATAGCTCGCTTGTGGTTGAAGCGGTACTGAATAGCATATTTCATGACAGGTGGATTGGTCGTCGAAGCACCATACCATGGCCCGCACGTTCACCGGATCTGACGTCCCCGGATTTCTTTCTGTGGGGAAAGTTGAACGATATTTGCTATCGTGATCCACCAACTACGCCTGACAACATGCGTCAGCGCATTGTCACTGCATGTGCAAACATTACGGAAGGCGAACTACTCGCTGTTGAGAGGAATGTCCTTACACTTATTGCCAAATGCATTGAGGTTGATGGACATCATTTTGAGCATTTATTGCATTAATGTGGTATTTACAGGTAATCACGCTATAACAGCATGCGTTCTCAGAAATGATAAGTTCACAAAGGTACATGTATCACATTAGAACAACCGAAATAAAATGTTCAAACGTACCTACGTTCTGTATTTTAATTTAAAGATCTTCCTGTTGCCAACTATTCGTCTAAAATTTTGAGCCCTATGTTTGTGACTATTACAGTGCCATCTATCACAAAGCGAAAAAAGTGGTCCAACTAAAACATTCATATTTCTTTACGTACTACACGAATATGTAATAAAAAATGGGGGTTCCTATTTAAAAAAACGCAGTTGATTTCCATTTGACCAATGGCAGCGCCATCTAGCGGGCCAACCATAGCGCCATCTGGTTTCCCCTTCAAGCTAGACTAGTTTCGTTCTTTGTAGTTGTTTCATTTGACGCTTATTTTTGATATGTCTGGCCCGGTCACTATCGCTGGACCACCCTGTATACACTGACGGAAACAAATCACAACACGAAATACTAATTGTTGTCGAGTAATGAAATTTCGGGAATATATTTATCTAGAATATTTAATTGATTAACATTGCAAGATTACAGCTTATAAGTGTTAGATGAGCCATTGCAAATGTGAAATGCTGGTATATTAATATATTAATATATTGTCGTCCGATGATATCCCGTATGTGCTCGAATGGAGATAGATCTGGTTGGTGGTCGAGCAGGCCAAAGCAACATATCGACAGTCTGTGAGCATGTTAGGATGCAACAGCGGTATGTGTGCGTGCGTTATCCTGTTGGAAAACACTCCTTGGAATGCTGTTCATGAATGGCAGTACAACATGTCGAATCACCAGATTTACGTACTGATCTGCAGTCAGGGTGCGTGGGATAACCACACGATAGAGCTTCTGCCGTCATACGAAATAGCGCCCCAGACTGTAACTCCAGGTGTAGTTCCAATGTGTCTAGTCCGTTGCCAGGTTGGTTGAAGACACTCACCTGGCCTCTTCCTAACCAAAACTCAACCATCACTGGCACCGAGGCAGAACCAGTTTTCATCAGAAAACACAACAAAGCTCCACCTTGGTCTTCCATGAGCCATCACTTGACACCACTGAAGTTGCAAAAGGCGTGGTTTGGGGGCAGTGGAATGCATACAGGGCGTAACGCTCGTAGCTGTCCTTTAAGTAAGCAGTTTGTAACAGTTGGCTGTGTCACTGTAGTGCCAACTGCTGCTCAAACTGCTGCTTCAGATGCAGCACGATGTGCCAAAGCTATATGCCAAACACGAGGTCTTTCCTCTTAGTAGTGCCTCGTGGGCGTCCGGTGCCAGATCTTCTTGTGACCGTATATTCTCGTGACCAGCGCTGCCAGCAGTCATGTACAGTGGCTACATTCCTGCGTAGTCTTTCTGCAGTACTGCAGAAGGAAGATCCACTTTCTCATAGCCCTATTACGCGATCTCGTTCAAACTCAGCGAGATGGTGATAACGGCGTCTTCGTCACCGGAAAAGCATTCTTGGCTAACATCATCTCACCACGTCCAATCTCAAACGTAACTAACGCTCACGAACGTTACAGCGTGTATTTAAAGCAAGCCTGATTTGTACACTCGTAGTTGCGCTACTCGTACCAATTGATGCGACTGGCGTGAAATAGATTAGATGTCATCTTGCAGACGTAAAACCACGCCGACAAGCTTTCGTCTATGTCGCACAACTCCTTCTTGGTGCTGCGATTTTTTTTTCATCAACCTATTTCCTAAGTCTTCTCCGATAGTCTAAGTTTTGGTGGTAGTGAATACGTTTTTAGGATTCGATCTTCTACTTCTGACAAACTGCTCTTCTGTTGGACGCGCGGGAGCAATACTGGAGTCTGGCACAGCTGCTCTGCAAATGCATAAAAGCTGACCGCAGTAATAGATATTCGCCTCGAGAGACATTCAGACCTATAAGACCTTGCATCTTGACTCACGTAATTTCGTTATCTGTTGAACATACGTTAAAGTCTCTACACAATGTCCACAAAAGTTCTAACATCCCAATGTCCAGTTGCTGTGTTAGTATTACACAACTTCTCAAAAGACATACCTTAAGACCTTATGCAACTTCACACCTGCAAAGCGGGCTCGGGGACACCACCACGATGAAGCTTCGTATTTAATTTTCCGCAGTCTGGTGCTCTGTGGCTCACTGGCGACTGTGTGATACCTAAATGGAATCATGGACCTGCCCAAATACTCGGCCCTGTAAGCTTGTTGGCACAACAATTCGCCTACCACATCTTGTTTGTTTGTTCGTTATTCCAGCATATGGGTTGAATTTTGCGTTCATAATGAACTGATGACAATTTGGATCAACAGCTTGAGCTCTACACAATTCTTCTAAAAGTACACTAACATAGTCTATGGCACATGCATTGTTGCTTAGTATGTCCTCAATATCATGTGATTTCCCTGGGCGACGTGCAATCTCAGAATCAAATTCACTTACCCATAAAGCCCACAGAGTCAAGTGACTAGTTCGATCTTTGAAGCCTATAAGCCATTTCAAAGCTGAGCAAAGCTGAGTGATCCGTTACTACCTCAAAATGTTGATCGTACAAGTAGCAGTGAAAATAGGTGATGCCATAGATTAGTCCAAGAACTCCCTTGTTTTAGCTTAATAACTCTTCTCGACCTTATTGAGCTGTGTAGAAGCATATGCTTTCTAATTCCTTATTCCTTCTTTCTTGGCTCAATACACCCCCAAAGGTATAACTGCTGGCATCATACGATGGGATAAACTTCTTTTGTAAGTTTCAAAATGTAAGGTCGGGATCAGTGTTCAACAAATCCTTTAAACACGTAAAAGATGCATCACAATCCGAGTCCGGTGATATTGCGCTCACTTCTAAAGTAGATGTGTAAGGGTTCCTACTATCTCTGCGATTGTTGGAATGCATTTTCTATAATAATTAGTGAGGCTTACAAGTTACGGTAATTTTTCTCTTTCACCGGTGTTAGGAACTCCCTCACGGTTTACACAGATCCTGGGTTGGTCAATACACCATCCAGGGCTATAGTATGGCCTAAGTGGTGAACTTCCTTAAATTCGAAGTTGCACTTTTCTGAGCTAATTGTCAGTCGCAACACATGTAACTGATCCAAGACAACTCGTAAGCGTTCAACGTGCTCTTGGATGATCTGGGAAAACGCAGTAATACAGGTATACATTGTCTTTTTTTGGTTTAAAGTCCATTAGTGCCCCAGCTAATACTGTATGCGGTCAAAAGTATCCGGACACCAAGCTGAAAATGACTTACAAGTTCGTGGCACCCTCCACCGGTAATGCTGGAATTCAGTATGGTGTTGGCCCACCCTTAGCCTTGGTGACAGCTTCCACTTTCGGAGGCATGCGGTCAGTCAGGTGATGGAAGGCTTCTTGGGAAATTGGCAGCCCATTCTTCACGGAGTGCCGCACTGAGGACAGGTATCGACGTCGGTCGGTGAGGCCTGGCATAAAGTCGGCGTTCCAAATCAACCCAAAGGTGTTCTATAGGATTCAAATCAGGACTCTATGCAGGTCAGTCCAATACAGGGATGTTATTGTCGTGTAACCACTCCGCCACAGGCCGTGCATTATGAACAGGTACTCGATCGTATTGAAAGACGCAATCGCCATCCCCGCATTGCTCTTCAACAATGGGATGCAAGAAGGTGCTTAAAACATCAATGTAGGCCTGTGCTGTGGTAATGCACGCAAAACCACAAGGTGTGCAAGCTCCCTCCAAGAGAAACACAACCACACCATAGCACCACCGCCTCCGAATTTTACTGTTGGCACTACACACTCTGGCAGCTGACGTTTACCGGGCATTCGCCATACCCACACCCTGTCATCGGATCACCACATTGTGGACCGTGATTCGTCGCTCCACACAACGTTTTTCCAGTGTTCAATCGTCCAATGTTTACGCTCCTTGCACCAAGCGAGGCGGCGTTCGGCATTTACCGGTGTGATGTGTGAATTATGAGCAGCCGCTCGACCATGAAATCCAAGTTTTCTCACCTTCCGCCTAATTGTCAGAGTACTTGCAATGTATACTGTAGCAGTTTGGAATTCATGTTTCATGGTCTGGATAGATGTGTGCCTATTATACATTACGACGCTCTTCAACTGTCGGCGGTCTCTGTCAGTCAACAGACGAGGTCGGCTTGTACGCTTTTGTGCTGTACGTGTCCCTTCACGTTTCAACTTCACCATCACATCGGGAATAGTGGACCTAGGGATGTTTAGGAGTGTGGAAATATCGCGTACATACGTATGACAGATGTGACACCCAATCACCTAACCATGTAGTCCGTGAGTTCCTTGGAGCGCCCCTTTCTGCTCTCTCACGGTGTCTAATGACTACCGAGGTCGTTGATATGCAGTACCTGGCAGTAGGCGGCAGCAAAATGCACCTAATATGAAGAAAGTATGTTTTTGGGGGTGTCCGGATACTTCTGACCACATTGTGTAGATGGTGGATAGTTACTGGTGTGTTTTCCGAGCCGAATGGCGTCTGGCGTTATTGATAATGATGAAATGGAACCATCAACACCGTCTTGGGTCGATTCCCTGGCGCTGCCTCTAACAGGTAGTAGCGAATTCGGAAATTCATGGTGGTTAAATAACTTCATTTCCCAGGGTTTTCGAAGGTCTGTGTAGTGTTAAGAATTGAGTGTCTGTAACTGTCATTTGATTTAAATGTCTCCAGACACATCTTCACTGGTCATCGGGCCTCAGTTCGAAGTAGGACTCATCACTGATGACAGTTCTACTCCAGCCAATGAGATCCCAGGCCGAAACCGTGTCTGGAGGCACTGCACTCAGCAGTGGGATACTAACCTCACCGTTGCCTGCCATACAGTCTGACAGCTAGGAGTGATGACGTGGTGTGCCATTTCTTTTAATAGCAGAACCCTTTTGGTTGTCATCCGCAGCACCCTCACAGTACAGCGGTACGTTGACCGCATTCTACATCCCTTTTTGTTGCCCTTCATGGCAAACCATCCTGAGATTACATTTCAGCAATATAATACCTCCCTGCAGGTGGTCAGAGTTTCTAATGCTTTTCTTCGTGCTTGCCAAACCCTACCTTGGCCAGCAAGGTCGCTGGATCGCTCTCCAATTGAGAACATTTGGAGCTAATTGTCAGTCACACCACATGTAACTGATGCAAGACATCTTGTGAACGTTTCATGTGCTCTTTGGTGTCCTTGGAAAACGCGGTAATGTAATCCTGGCATACCATGCCTTGTTTTGATTTCAAACACAGTAGTACCCCAGCTAATAGGTGTTGGATAGTTCCTGGTGCTTTTTTCGGTTGAATGGGCCCTCCATCCATCTGGGGATTTTGACGATCGAACGCGCCAGTTCTACAGAATATGCCACTATATCCCTCAGGAGGACAACCAACAACTATATCAATCAGTGCCAAGCAGCATAACTGCTTTCATAGTGAGCAGAGGTAGACAAACACGTTATTTACTCTATCATTTTATGAAACCCTTTCTCATCAATAAATTATCCAGTTTTTTCATTTATTTATCTGTACAGGTACATCACGCTTACTGATGCCTATCCCATTCAGATAATTCCTTTGTGGTGCATAGATTTTTGTCTGATATATGTATGTATTGGATTTGTGTACGTGTGTCTGCATGTATGTCGAACATTTCCTCCTAAGACAAATTCTGTACACGCATTACCTGCTTTGGTGTCTAGAACCTCCTATCTCCCATAGGAGCAGAGAAAGGGATGAGAAAGGGGTTTTTCAGCCGCTGACTGCATGACAGATGTATTGTGTGGGTAACACTGGCGTGCATTGTGGGGGTACATGTACAGCTGTGTACAGCCAAGCAGAGAAGGGAGGGAGGAGGATGTAGATAGTGAGAGGGAGAAGATGAGATGGAAAGTGAAGGGGGGACGATGCAGTGACGGAGAGGGAGGGGGGGGGAGAAGATGAACTGAGATGGGTGAGGATGAGATGGTCATAGTGTTGATGAGATGGCCAAAGATAGGAATGATGAACAGAGAGAAGAAGGAAGGAGGACACAGACATAGTGGCAGTGGAGCGTGCGATAGGCAGGAGACTGGTATGGAGAAGTTAGATAGAAACGTGGTACACGCCTTAGATGGGCCATGGATACATGCACCATGGCGACAGCACACCCAAGTAGTCGATACAGCATACGGAAAATACTCGCATTTGTGAATGTTTTAAACTACTTTTAACTGCAATGCCGGCCGCGGTGGTCTTGCGGTTAAGGCGGCACCGCGCGACTGCTACGGTCGCAGGTTCGAATCCTGCCTCGGGTATGGATGTGTGTGATGTCCTTAGGTTAGTTAGGTTTAAGTAGTTCTAAGTTCTAGGGGACTGATGACCACAGATGTTAAGTCCCATAGCGCTCAGAGCCATTTGAACCATTTTTTGAACTGCAATGTGCTGTCGACTACATAATCAAAACGATGTCCGTCAACATACCACCAGCGAAAGTGAGGCGTTTCCAGCGAAACGTCAACATAGAACCAGCAGTACTGAGGTATACCCATAGAAACGTTAACAAATTCGCGTCACCTGATGTGTGGCAGGCGCACGAAGTAGCGTTGCCCTGCACACCGCCTCTGTCTCCACTCATCTCACGCTGCCGTAGCAATAGCAAAGGTAGTAACAAACGGATAACTTTCGCTTATGTGTTTCAACATAGCTTTCCACTAACAGTATAAACGTTGTCCATCCCTCACAACTGTGCACGTTGAACACGTCACTTTACTACTACATACAAGCAACAACATACACAAACCATTGATTGTCGAGGCAACTCCAGCAATATCAAGGCGTTGCCACTGCGACGTGCACAAATTCTCATCACTTAATTGGAGAACGTAGGCACGAGTAGAAACAGCGCAACACCAACTCCAACTTTCTGCCTTCATATCACGCCAAAGGTAAAACATACGGCTGCCTTAGGCTTATTATTATATCACAGCATATCGTGCAGCATTACAGGATCTGCTACCGTCAAAATTCCTGTGAGGAAACGTACAGCAATCGCCAAGTGTGCCCCTCAGTCCAAGAAAATTAAACAAAACCACAGACGAAAACGTATTCAAGAAATGAAAACAACACTTGCAATACTTCGCCTTAGCTGCTACACGTAGAACCGCGCAGAAGGACCAACAGCGTGACACGGAGTTCCAGACTTCGTTTGTTCCTGACGGTCTGCCACCCCCATCACCTTTTACTTGAAGTGGGAGCACCAATTATCGTACTTCAGAGCACTGATGCACTCAGACTCTGCAGTGGAACATGTCTGTGTTTTAAGAAGACGCTGCCCAATGTGACTGATGGAGAGGGAGAGGTAGTGCACATCCAACGAATACCTCTTATACCAACAAACCTCTCCATTATCTTCCGGAGACTGCAATTCCCCGCGCTACTTGTGTTTTAGATGACGAAAAAAGGCACATGGGGAGTCTGTTACATTCCGCGGTTTGCATTTGTTATTTCCTTGCTTCTGTCACAGACTTCTGTAAGTTGCTTGCTCTAGAGTGTGATCACCCCAGAATTTATAAAGCCTAGCACGGGGATGTGTAACGAAAACATTATGCATAAACACCTCTTGAGTTACGTAAGTATTACAGTCAGTTGTGTATAGTGTAACTAGTTTCCTACAATTGCGGATTAGAATAAATAAACGCTCGATATCTCCAGCACAGAGAGATGGTGGAAGGAAGAGGTGGACATACGGAGGAGGGAAAGAGGAGATGTGTGCGATGTGTGTCAAACGTTTACCCAGGCGAAGCTGCAGGGAAAAGGCTAGTATTAAATAGAGACATATGACTATGATTGGTATACGTATAATCACTGACCCGACTCCTCTCCTCCCCAAAACTGTAAACACCACCTTCGAACTCACTCTCTATCACCCTCATCTCCACTCCACTCACACTTCTACTGAACATCTGACACACCACCTCTGATTTTCAGACACACACACACACACACACACACACACACACTACGGAAGTCCAAGAAAGACAGAAAAATTGCATTCACAATGGTGACAATACTCAACACTTACACGGAAACGAAGACCTGAGTGCAGAAGAGATGAAACTAGAATGCTGTATCTCCTGTAAAATTTACAAAAGTTAAGTGAGAAAATGCGCCAGTGCAGCTTGAGAAAACGCATGTTTACAAAAGCCCAACAATTGTGACAAATGAATGTACAAACAGGAGTTTTCAACTTCAACCTCCGCTAATAACGCTGGAAAAAAGGAGCGGACTTCAGAATGTGTTAACAAGAGGTACAAACACTGTAAGTAGATTGTACCCCAAATTCATGAAGGAAACTGATTTTGATCAATAAATACCAAAATGTAAAAGCGTAGTATGTTTATCAGAACTCCAGAATGACCACTGAAGGTGTTTAGTAAATAAAAGAGAAACATACCTGAATCTTAAATTGTAGGAAGCCTCAGTCAGTAAAAACCAGTTATAGTTTACCCTGTCATTTGGTAACCACACTCAAGTACAAATCCGAAAGCAGGGTCGTCCATGAAATACAACAGTTAGCATTGAAACCTCGGTTGGTGCAAATACCAACGTACAGCAAAAACAGAACTGACCTCCTGGAGTGAGAGTACAGCTAATTGTAGAAACATCGATTATTCCATAATGTTATTTATATAAACAGCCAATATCCCACAATATATAGACATTAAAAAATTAACATGTTTCAAGAACCTGCCAGAAAAAGTAAATTCTAAATAAGAAATAACTGCTGCTGGTGGGTTTGAACTGTTGACCCGCCACACTCCGGCTAGCGATGGGTGTAATCGAATTAAATTAGTGAATTTGGAGATGCTGAGTAAATTAGATTGGGAAATGAAATACTAGCTTCTTGTGTTATTGTGACAGCAAACATGAGGGTATTGTTGTGACTCATAATTCGCAATTTTTCACAAACCCACTTTTTATTGATGTAAGATCACAAGGTTGATGGCTGAACAACAAACGAAAGGTAACAATAACTTTGCCAGCAAAAGTATCCTGTTTGAGGCAAACAAAAGTTCACTTCTAATTTTCCACAAAGGTTCGTGGTACCACACACTCACACTAGTAACAGTCCAATACAGAGACGAAGACGTAATCTTCAACGGTCGCAGTACAACAGGTCGGCATCCAGCATGAACTTCGGGCCTGGTTCTAGCCCCTAAATAGCTGTCTCCAGCCAGTCAGGTTTTGGCGTAGTGATACTTCCTGCAGGCCGTGGCTCGAGCTCCCCCTGCAGGAAGTAGTGCTCGGTATGTCTGTTTCCATTATCTTGTATGCAAATAGCCGGTGTTTACCATGGTGCTTTTCGGTACGCCTTGGGTATAGACAACCTCGTCCTCAGTGGTGTTATACGGGTTGCCGGCCCTCAGGCGCTACCTTGGCTCCAGTATAGCAGATATCAAATGCAAATTGGCAAACCAAGAAAAGCATTTCTGAGAAAGAGGAATTCGTTAAGTCTTTTCTGAGAGTATTTGTTTGGACTGTAGACTTGTACGGGAGTGAAACATGGACGACAAGCAGTTCAGACAAGAAAAAGATAGGAACTGTTGGCATGTGTGAATGCTGAAGATTACGTGAGTAGATCGAGTAACAAATGAGAAGGCGTTGAATTGAGTTAGAGAGAAAATAAATTTGCGGCGCAACTTGTATAAAACGTGGGAACGATTGAGAGGACACGTCCTGAGGCAATTTTAATAATGGAGGGAAGCTGGGATTATATTGTAAAGGAAGACAAACGGATGAATAAAGTTCAGATGTTTGTACGTTCCAGGAGGTATTTGGAGAAGAAGAGGCTTGCAGATGATAGATTACTGTGAAGATCTGCATCAAACCAGTCTTCGAGTTGAAGACCACTACAGCAGAATTTAATTTTTTTTGTATTAATTTTAAAGTAGAAGCGAGAAACACATACATGAGTGATGCATTTTCTTTATGCCTTTTCAACAGGCGTAAAAGTATTTTTATTATGAAAATCGATTTACAGGAAGCTATATCTTTGGAACAAAAAGAAATGTAAGTTACTGTTCTTATGTATTGGTTGAAACGTTGTAAATCCTCGAAGTGTCACCATCAGTGACTGAAATGAGTTATTGTCACTGAACTACTGAGCGAAATGAGATTGTCAGTTTGTCTGGTGTCATGCTTATAGACGAAGATTCAATACTTCAGTACTGGACTTTCAGTGCAGTGCCGTTACGATAAACTTCATCTTGCCGAATTCCCCGAAGTTAAAAATCGATAGGCCTTATGTCTGGGGACCAAGTTGTGTACTCAGTAGCACATCTTCAACCAAACCATCGTTCAGAAATAGTGTCGTTCCCACATAAATATTTATGGTTCCTGTAAAGAAGAACGGACATATGACTTTTTGTGATAGCAGACCGCATCATGTACACCGGTAAATGTGAAGTCTCTGCCTACATTGAGGGAGACCTAAACCCGGATGGTCGGGCCTACATTTGAACCGCCATCCTCCCGAATACTAATCTCTTGTCGAC
Source organism: Schistocerca cancellata (assembly GCF_023864275.1). NCBI lineage: Eukaryota > Metazoa > Arthropoda > Insecta > Orthoptera > Acrididae > Schistocerca > Schistocerca cancellata. The sequence continues at coordinate 473,157,264 of NC_064629.1, read as the reverse complement.
ACCGATGTGACATCTCCTTCAGTGAAATAAAATATTCTGTTAGTTCAAGTGTCCTCTGCCACACATTTCTCGGTGGCCCTGCGCTCTTCAGAGGTAGATACAGGAAGATAATGACTGGCAAAGGAGGAGTATAGTATCTCACATCCATGTACACAGATATATTAACAGCCCGGAAACAGACAAACGCAGACATTAAAAACCGAATTATAGATAGCTGCTGTGTTAGCGATACAGCGCATCAATCGCGACGGACTGAATAGTTTAGTGTGTCACGTGACTGGGATGTCATAAGACGTTGGACTGGGCGTCGACGTGAGAGTTAAGCGAAGGATGTCAAAGACGTACCATATCAGCGTATCTGATAGCTACTAGCTCGTGAGTGCGCCACACATGGGACACTCCACCTCTGGGATTTCGCAGGTTTTTAACATGTCATGAGGGCATCGGGTGAGTACCTCGATTCGAGGAAAAGCACTGTACCAGTGTCAACAGCCGTGAGTAATAACGTTCCATTGAGAGTGCAGGTTTTCGTGGCCGTTATCATTGATGGAAATATTCTGAGCTGCTACGCTAGTCATATTTCTCCTCAAACTTCTAGAATACTAGACATTTCAACCTCACTATTTCGATATTCCTTAGGAATTCCTTAGAGTCCCTGGGTGATTGACCATAATGTTCGACAGTGTTCAGCTATCTGGGGTCACCAGAAGACTCCTGAAGATGTCAGCGGAGTAATTGAAAAGTCTAATAACTCAGAAAATACCTACGGTACAATTTTTGTGTGTTGTAAGTATTTAAAAATTTTAATGTGCCTGTGAAAACAATAATGTCTTTGTTTTACTTCAAGAAACCACCCTCTTCATAATATTATTAAGTGTATGGTGCACACCAATTACCAATACTAATGAGACAATACGCTACCACCACTGAAAACGATGAGACTCGCGCTTCCTCGTGGGGTTGCGAGCACGTGAAGCAATAAGGGAAGTATGTAATTGGAGCACAGGCGAATGGTGAATCATTCCTGTGACGAAAAGGACCACACATTGGGAAATCCACTGACATAAGCGACTCTGACAAAGAATATCAATAAATCGGAAAAAATAAAGGTGACCAATAATGCTGCTATAATAGTATTTTATTCAGTTATTTTTTTGGCCATGAGCTCATTTCGACACCATAGTCATTTTCAAGATATCTGTAAAACATGTAAGATGTTAGTACACAATTTCTGTACGTTTTCTTCAGTTATAAATTAGGTTACAATTTTTGCATTACAATTTGGAATACTTGTTTCCTGAGCACATTGTTATAGCTGGTGCTTTCGAGATTTATTATATGTTAATAAGTTGATGAACTTTTATTAATCTGAAGTTTATGAGCACTATTTTTTAGATATTTGATTCGATTTTAAAATTGACAGCTCCTGTTGACATATTTGTTGTGGCTGTGCCCTCTTTTAATGTTTTGTGGTGCCTGACTGGATGAGGAGAGTGTTGTATGATAGGTGGATGGCCGGTTTTCTCTCACTAGAACACAAAATGCACATGGGGTTAAAACACACGTTATTACAGGAACCTATTGAGTACTTAACTTTACAGGAAACAGTTGAGTACCTAACTTCAATGATGTCCAGTCTGAAGTTCTGTGGTTAATGGTAATCAAATAACATGTACTAAATCTTGAATCTTCTCCATAACACAACTATGTACAATGACTATCGTTCCCTCACATATAGCTAAGGTGCGAGGCGATGAGTATCATTGTGAAAGACTAGAGCACAGTGCGACGTACTGAGGTGCTATGCGAACTGAGTCCCGATGCGACGTACTGAGGTACTGACATTGAGAGATCGAGCTGTGTAGAGATTGAGACAGTTCTGTTGGCGGCGGCGGCCTATACGCATTCTGCCCAGGGGGCGTCATTGGCGCGTAGCCTGGTGGCGTGTCTTGGGCTTCTCTTGTCATAGGCGCGCCTAGCTCAGCGCCTGCTATACAATGTTTCCTAGTGCCGACCGGCTGTCGAAGACGTCCGTCAATACAATATTGATAACGATGTACTATGGTTACATTTCTGGTTTATTATTTTATAGATCTATGTGATATTAATATCTTTGTATTGTTTATTGGTCATATTACCTTTGCCTAAATTATTTATCCATGACAGTTTTCGATGATTTCATTGAAGTTGTAGATGTAATATTTATGTTTTAATTCAGTTTGTTCATTTAAGATTTTTTTCTGGTATTTGCTCGTATGTGTGTAAATTCCTTTTTCTTCCAAAAATTCACAACATGAACCAAAGAGAACACGCTATAGAAATCTTGCACGTAACACAACAGGGCCCGAAACCTAATTTTCTGGAAGAAATAGAAATATACACTCATACACGCAAATCCGAACAAAATCTTAAATGAACAAGCAATTAAAGTATAAAAATAACAGAGACAACTTTATTGAAATCATCGAAAACGATCATGGATAAGTAATTTAGGCAAAGGTAATACCACTAGTAAACAATACAAAAATAATATCACACGGATTCATAAATTGACAAATCAGAGAAGCAACCACAGTATATAGGTGAAGATAATAAAACGTGGGACAAATAAAAATGGCGGACGAGTGGATACGATTGGACGTGAATTTGTGGAAGCATTAACGGAGAAGGAAAGGACCTATAATTACTTCCAACGGGATAGACCAGCTGCCCATGCAGCTGGCCGAACCCTGGATCGCATTTACACAATCATAACGCCTGTCTGGGTTGTTAGCAGAGGTCAGTCTGGTCGCAGCCCTAGCTGGCCACCCAAGTTACCTGATCTGTCAGTGTGCGATTACCTTGTGTGTGGAGCCCTCAAATGTAAGGTGTATCGCAACAACTTTCATAGTCTTCAAGAACTGCAGCAGAACATTTCTGATGAGACTGCAGCAATTCCAGAAGTCCAGCCTCGGTCCGCCTTTATAAATTTTAGACCAGGGCCAAAAACTGCCAAGAGATGAATGGTGTTCGCTTTCAACATCTGCTACCGCCTTTATAAATTTTTGACCAGGGCCAAAAACTGCCAAGAGGTGAATGGTGTTCGCTTTCAACATCTGCTACAGTCAAGTTAGTACTGTATTTCCAATTTCTCTGGTGAGTTTCTGTGTACGCTGGAACTCCGTTTTCTGGGGCACTTTTATTTCCCCACCCTGTTCGACCAGTAACCAATACAAAACAAACAATATCACACAAATCCATAGATTAATAAACCAGAGACACAACCACAGTACATCGTTACCAAGCTGTCAGTTTTAAAAACGAATCAAAGATCTCAAAAACAGTGCTCAGAAACTCCAGATTAATAGAGCCACATCGGCTTATTAAGTTGAAATAAAATTCGACAGCACCAGCGATAAAGATGTGCTAAGGACATAAGTATTTCCAAATTATAACGTAAACATTATAGCGTAATTTATAACTAATGAAAACGTACAAAAGTTATGTATCGACATCTTATATGTTTTGTATATAGCTTCAAAATGACCATGCTGTTGCAATGTGCTCATGGCCACAAGAATATCTGAATAAAATACTGTTATAGCAGCGTTATTGGTTCAAAGTGCTTAACGTCGTTTCAAGGGATTTACAACGCTGCAGGTCCTTGAGATAAAAAGAGAAGAGGCTGTTAAGACACCGTGCCTGTGAAGAGGCATTTCAGATGCGGGATAGCTGGTCGGCTGGTCGGATGCCATTGTTGGGAGCATTTATGGAATCTTGTTGAAGGACGTTGAAACCCGAGTAGGCGACAAGATGTAGGATGTATACAGCTTATACCAAAACGTGGAGGTCGGAGGCTTGGTAGCTCTGTAAAGTAAGATAGGCAGCAATCTGTGGTGGATTCGACGACAGAGTACAATCCTAGGCCAGGCACAAGTATTTCGGAGCTGAATGTTCAACACTCATTGTTGATCATTCAGCTCAATAGCAGATGACCCCTACTCGTTCCCATGTTCACAACATCGATAGTTACAGCTGCAGTGGCCACGGGGTGTCCGCGACTGGACCGTGAATCACTATAAACGTGTTTCCTGGGTGGATGAATCACATTTCTTTTTAAAACAGTTCGATAGTTGTGACACGCCGTCATCTAGGCGAACTGTAGGTCGATACATGCGCCGCGCCACAGATGCCGGCCGGTGGGGGCAGTATTATAGTGGGAAGGACATTATCTTGGCTTCCATGGGACCACGACAGGCACCACGACATCTGGGGACTACGTGAACATTGTTGCGAGCCGTCTGCATCCCTTCGTACTTGATGTCTTCCCCGACGACAATGGAATCTTCCAGCAGGATAACTGTCAGTGACATAAGGCCAAAATTTCGCTGCAGTCGTTTGAGGAGTTTGATAGTGAGCTCACGCTGGTGACAAATTTCCCTGATCTGAACCTGATGGAATACATACGGGACGCAATCTGCCGCCAGCTCCGCAGCCACAAACCACCAGCCCGTAATTTAGGAATTGCGTGAGCTGTTTGTAGCTCTATGATGCTTAATGTCCCTGAAGACATACCAAGGATGTCACACGGAATCACTGCTTTATAATTGCTTTCGAGTGTTGTACCGACACGCTGTTATGTAGGTGCTCATATTGTTTTGGCTCATCAGTGTACATAAAATAAGAAGTAGTATACAATGAGTTTCTCCACGTGACACACATCGTGATTCCTCCATACAGAACTCGCACATTTTTCCTACTTTATTTCATTTTTGCAGAGTTCGCAATAAAGTGACTTCAGCGCAACGCGAAAAGATTTATTCACATGGAACGGCACGTGTCGTTTTACAGACATCGCCTCTTTTGTTCATAACAGCTCTTCGAATGGCGTAGCTTAGCTCAGCGAGCTGTAAAGGTGAAAGTGGAGTGAGATGCCCACTGAAACTTTTTGACTATTGTTGCTACTAAGCCGAAAGAGTCTACTAATTTCAGCGACTAACCACCGATACATTTTGATAATAATTACTAACCAAGCCAACATAATGAAAGGCGAAGATCCCAAGAGACTATCTCCTAATTAACTCTACCACTGATCTACGCAAACGTTATTATTTCACTATCGACCCCACCGGTGAAATGATTATTTCCGAACGTTCACTAAGATGGAAGTACTATTATTAACAGTTCGGAGCAGGTACGGTGCTAGAAGAAGCTAAGCATTTATTTCTACACATGAGGTATGTTAAGACGTGCGTTTTGGATCGTAATTTTTCAGTAATGTGTACGACAATTTGCAATAGTAAGTGGGTAGACTTGTATCAAGTTATGCGACAGTGCCAGGCCTCACAGCATTTTTAGCTTTAATGTCATTATCAAAGATATATTTTCCAAAGAGAAATGTTGCTACTAGCGTTTGAGCTAATCTCGGAAATATGCACCGTATGCATCCCACCAAACCAGAGACAGAGCCACTGCACCACTTACTTTGAGATACTTTAAACAGCTGCTTTTAAAAGTAAATGGGCTATCTCAATCAAAGCAGGAGGAAAAAATATTTCGATTCGGGTACCTAGTTTTTCACTCAAGACATGCTGTATGTTTCAATTAATAGAAATTTATTTAAAAATTCGACGTCGCATCACTGATTACTTTTCACACAAACTGACTAGATAACGTATGATTTCAAATTCACACTCGTGAATTCAAACGCCATCGAGTTATGTATATAACGATGGCATTCCATGATTTTTTTTATTTTTCTGCACTCATATCTTGTTTTTTTATGTGCCTGGCAAAACCGTTCTAATGTCAACCACGTTAGTGAATATGTTACATATATGTTTTGCAAGCGTATAGCTGCGTCACTCCGAGAGGGAGATTTTTTTCTATAATTACTTGCGGAACTATACAGTAAATGAGACTGCAGTTTAACAATGACGAATCATGTCGTCATTACGACATATAACTTGCATGATGCTCGACCACTGACATCACGAGCCACAGGTATGAAGCAATTTTCGTCAGATGCTGTTTTGGAGCGGTGGGAGTTGAAGGTTGAACGATGGTGTGTCACATGTGTTGCATGTAAAGTTGCCAATAGAGTCTGTGACACGGGTTGCATGTTGGGAATACTTATTTCAGATTTATTTAATTTCCAGGCAGTGCCGTGCCATTTCATTGTCTGTTTTGAATTGGTAAATAAATAAATATGCAATATTACAATATTACGCAATGACTTTTTTTTGGCACTGTATGAAACAAGACTCAAAATCTGAAGAAAACCTGTGGCACTACATCTGTAGACGAGAAAATGAGATGAAATTGTTTAATAAAGGTATATTTTCCATGAAATTCATGGATATATCGACTTGCTTTTTTACATTCATGAGGACAAACGGATTAATAAATAATAAGCTTTAGATATACTGGAAGATATATGGACATTGATAATGAGGTATGAGGTCTTTTTAGAGATAAAGGGTAGTTCTCTCTGTGACACCGAGCGAGATGGACTCATATTCGAGAGGACGCCGGTTGAAATTCTCATCGGATCATTTCAGTTCTAATTTTCCATGAATTTCCTGAATTGCTCAAGGCCCAGGCTGCGATTGTTTATTTGAAAGAGTGTGCCCGATTTCCTTCCTCATACTCGTTACATTCCGAGCTTGTGCTCTATCTCTAATGAACCTAATCTTCCTCTACTCTGAGAGACAAATGTGGATAAACATGTTAACAAATTACAATATTTTCCCTTTACGATTTTCTTAGTTGGTCGTCTGACACCTGAGATCTTGTAGACACTATGTACTACTTAAAATCACTGATGACTCTTTATAGCGTATTTTAAGTTCCTAATAACACCCTGTTTTCCATCAAGTACTATGCTGATAGGTTAGACGTTCTTAATTTTCATTGGTTGCTCAGAGACAAATTTATTCGCCGACTTTCCATCAGTTAACTAATTTAAAACTTTTCTCCTATAAACCATAAAAATGTCGTTTACATAATCTTTTAATTAGAAACATTATAATCGCTTAGTTTGCCTAATGATATGCGTGGAGTTTGTCTAAATTTTTGTGTTACACATTCTATACTAACAAAATATACTTTTCCGTATGTACACTATCTGATCAAAAGTACCCGGACACTCCTGTGTAAAGTAGAATCAACATCAAGCTGTCACGACAGGCGCACCCACCAGTATAAAAGGAGGCGAGGAGTCTTGTGTTTTCAGTAGGGAAGCAGTAACAGCAGAGCTCAGGAGGGCTTACTGACTTCGAACGTGGACTACTAACTGGATGTCACCTGATTAAAAAACCTATCAGGGACATTTCAACCTTCTAAAGCTGCCCAACCCGACTATTGATGCTGTGATTGTGAAGTGGAAAGTCGAAGAAACAACCACGGATAAACCAAGACCAGCGGATTTCATGTACTGACAGACTGGGACCGTCGGGCATTGCGGAGGATGGTTCTAAAAACCGCATCAAATCGGTGAGTTCTAAATTGCTACTAGCAGTCCAACACTGCGTAAGGAGTGCGTAGGGACTAAAGAACAAAGGAGTACAATGGCGGAGTAGCTCATCGTAAGACACACAATCCTGTGGTCACTGTTAAGTGACGCGAGAGGTGGTGTAAAGAGAGGCGCCACTTAACAGTGGATAAATAGAAACGAGTGATTTGGACTGATAAATCACGCTCTACTCTGTGGTAATCCGCTGGAAGGGTTCGGGTTCGGTGAGTGCCTGCCATCATGTCAAGTGACAATAGTGAAGTACGGAGGAGGTGGTGTTACGGTATAGTGGCGTTTTTCGGGGGTCTGGTGGAGTCCCTTACTGCACTTAAGAAAACACTGAACGCGGAAGGATATGAACACATTGTACTGCGTATAGTAGAGGAACAGCTCGGAGAGACTGATTGTGTCAGTTGTGAAACTTCGGCTGAGCATTCACCATAACCCTGAGAAGCTAACAAGATCTGAACCCGGTGACCTACACGGTAAACAGACCGCTCCCCATATGATCATGTGAAATATTAAGAAAAATGTCGCGTAGTGCAAACTCATAACCATCTGAATGTAAACTGGGGCTGCCCAATCATATATGAAATATGGGTGCCGTAGCGCACATAGATGTAACGCACACCCACGTAAAGTACTCACGTTCCTAATTGAAGTACAACATGTACACCCATAACTTTACTATTCTTACTCGTCTTCCCAGTTAAAGCTTTATACCTTTATTCTATTGCCTGTTTCTACATATATCACAGGGTAATTGAAACTAACTTTATCCTATTGGTCTCCTAGTAGAGTCTTCCTGAGCTCCTGGAGATCGACATGCGGTATTCTTGTCTACCTCGTACGTAGGAGATTGCTTTTCGATGCGGTAGTTACCAGTCAGTTACGCCTCTCTATACTGACTTCAGCATCTTTCCCCTGGTTTGTCCGTGGATCTCGACACCAGATTTCAGCAATTTCCACGCATTTCTGAAGCTGGTCATTGCGTCTTCTGTTATTACGTCTGTCACCTAGTCGGTACGGTCATTGTTTCTGTTCCACTTACTCCAGTTTTTGCGGGCTGGGTGTCTCGCATGCCAGTTAGAATCACATGAGCAATTTTCTTCCGGACTGAAGTGCGTTTGTACGAAATGTAGCCTGTCTTACTCTGCCTATGCGATCGAACCCAAGTTCGTGTGACAAATATTGGAATACACTGATGTCATTCCTGCCGCGATCCGCGATCGTGATCTCATGAATCCCATACGGTAACTTCGTTTGGCAGATTTTTATTAATTCTTTGTGCACGTACAGCGCGTGCAGAAAGTGGTTTCGTGTCACCATCTCACTGAAATGCTGAGTCGAATCTGGGTACTGTGATTCAGTCTACGATTCCATCATTAATATTCTTAATTTTACGCGCTCTTGTTTCTCGTCGTCTAACTCTTTCTCGTCCTCGTCCATTGAATGCTCTTGTCCGCTTTCTGACGGCATTTTTCCTTCACCAGTGAGCAAAATCCCTAGCTTGTCAAAACTCCCGTCAAACAAGCTATCTAAATTGTTCCTGAATTTTAATTTAATTTTTTCTTCCTCCAAAATTTCATGGGTTTTTGGTAAATCGTCCCTTGGTTTGCGCTATCAACTCGGCACTTTTCCGTTCCATTTTACTGAAAAATTCATCAGTTACTGTGTGCCTCCTGCGTCATCAGTTCTAACAAGAGTTCTTCACTTCTCTGCGACTAGCTCTTAGTAACTTTGGCACTTTTTGCTAATAGGCTCTGACGTTGGTTATCGGGGCGTTGAGCAAATCAGGACTCGTGATCCTCCATACTGACTCGTCACTCGTTCGCGCCGTTGGCGAAACTTGGATTATCTCTGTCTGGTTATGATTTTATTTTTCCGGCGGTCGCAATTTCCTCTGCCTATCATTTTCACTTTCGTTAATTTCCACACTCATATTCGCCGTACTCATCAGTTGATTTTTAATGTCTGACTTACTCGTCTCTTGATTGTGATTTCGAGTTGTCTCATGGTGCTCATCTTTCTATTCTTTCGTTTTCCCAAGCTTTAGGAAAGTCAGCATCTTCTAGCCGTTTGTCTGTTGTGAATTTCGATTCTTGTCAAAACATACCTAACTTAATGTCGCAGTCATGCATTTGCTCATTAGTTTCTTGAGTGACCTTGCCTTCGAACTGTTTTATGCCCTCCTTTATCTTCGTATTTACTTTGGCGATCGCATCATCGCTCTCCATTGGCTGATCTGCTAACTTCTGCTGTAGCTTCTCGAAATTCTCCTTATGCTCATTAAAATATATTTCAGTCTTTTTGCACCATTCATCGTTTTTCTCGTTTTATTGTTTATTTTCCAATGCTATTCTCGTGGAATTTTTCTCTGTCTCTTTGTAATGCTGTTTATCTTCTTTCCCTATCACTGCGAGTTTGTTTTCTGTCTTTATGAAACGCTCACCATAGCACACCTCACTGACCATTTCTTTTATTTTTACTGGGATTCCATGCATAAACCACGATTTGTAGATCCTGAATGAGCGGATACTTCTCTTTGAACCCCATTAATCCTCGCTAAATTGCGTTCACGAGCACAGGTTAACTTCGGCGTACCCTGGTACTGACACAACCAACAAACTCTTCTCGCCTACCACGAAATCTCTAACCCGATATACAAAATAAAACACCATAAATTCTTGCAAAAGCACAAACACAAATATGCAAAATGGTTCAAATGGCTCTGAGCACTATGGGACTCAACTGCTGTGGTCATAAGTCCCCTAACCTAAAGACTTCACACACATCCATGTCCGAGGCAGGATTCGAACCTGCGACCGTAGCGGTCGCGCGGTTCCAGACTGGAGCGCCCAGAACCGCTCGGCATCTCCGGCCGGCCACAAATATGCAAATTCCTCAACATTTCAGCGTTGAGACTCAGGGAAACTGTCCCATTGACTATACTAACGTCCTTCTTCTTGCTTCAAGAAAAGCAAAAATTAGCACAGTGCTGGCAGTTTAATATTATTTTAGTTGCATGGAATTATATTATTAATATCGTGCGCTCATGTTCTTTCTGGTCTGGTAATTAGTGAATTGGCGACCTATAAATGGACTGTGTATACCAGTAGATAGCGGAATTCGAAAATAATGCTGGACCGGGGTCGTGAAATTATTATGTGGGGCTGTAGTTGAATATTTAGCATACCCCTGAAATGCTAACCAAGTCTGAACCCAGTGACCTATACAATGTACAGACCACTCCTCATACTATCATGTGCAATATTAAGAAAAATGTAGTGCCGTGAAAACTAATAAGCATTTGAATTTAAACAAGGGTGGCTCAATCAAACATGAAGAGTGGGTAAGATAGCTCACATAAATAAAATAATAATACGATTACCAAGGGGTTCCATCGAAATACTATATATCTTGTTTGTTTCTAAAATGCATTAATTATATTCAAATAAATAAAACAATTAAGAACACAATGCACAGAATTTCAAAGATCGTGGCACAGATGTGTGGAGCTTGAAATGAAATGATACATTAGCTATGTCCATGTAAATCCCCAGTAACTGCGAAATTATTGAACAGACTCAATAAAAGAAACCAGAAAAGTACATATAAGTAAGCGCATTTTGAATTTCACTAGCAGATTGTGTGAATTAATTTTAGAAAACCGTGACTCTAACTTGCAACAACCAACTTCGCAGTCTCCACGTCGTGACTCACGCAAGTGAGCTTTGTTCTTACCATCACTCTAAGACCCAAGTTGGAGGATGGCTGCAGTGATACCTGACACTTATAAGTTCAGCCCCTTCACCTATAATCAGCTCCGGGATGACGTCCTCCCTCTCTACACCTCTAAGGTGGAAGTGTCTCTCCCTCTGATGGCCCAAGACGACTTGTTGCCTCTCTGCAGCTCCAAGACAAAGTGTCTGTCTGCTATTCTACTCCACAATCTTGCTAATTTTACCAACACGAGATTCTCTTCAGCCAATTGCTGGAGACCTTGCGAGTTCCAACCACTGAAACGTTTATAACAATAACAATTTCCCTTCTCCTCAAGAATCTGCCCTGATTAACCAGTAATGTATGTCTCTGTATCAGAAGGGGGCGAAAAGCAGAATTTCTGTCCCACCAAGAGAGTAGTTTCATGTTTCTGGCAATGGCAAATGCTCCACATATGCACTCATGTGTCTTCATCCCCACTATGATAATAGTTTTGATGACGCAAGCTGGAACTGCCTATCAAAATTTAAACAACCATTCCTGCTGACCTACTGTGAGTCAAGCAGATTCTTCTCAACCTGAGTGCATCCTGTTTTTCACCTCTTTCCGGATCTGTATCATTCTCGAAAGAATTCCTTCCTCAACTTCTCACAGTGTCAGTTTATGGCCTAGTGAAGTTCGCCTACATGATTTTGTAAGGCTTTTATCTGCACATGACGCATTCTGTCCGACAATGACCATTCATATCTGCCTCAGGACCTGACCTTTCAGCTAGTAACTTTTCTATCCATGCTGGTCGTAAGACACCTGCACCGCTCACGTTCCCGCAGACTGCCAGGGGGCCCAACCTACAAAGAATCAGTACATGTATATTTCACAGAAGAGAAACGAAACTGTGCATTGTTCATTAGTTTTCCGATCTTTGATGTTTGTTTCATTAAAATTGACATTTTTATGAATCAGTAGTGATTTAAATTTAATTGGTGTAGTTTAATTTTGACAGATGGCTATTACTTAGGTTACAGAGCAGTTTTGTAAAAACTGTCCTGTGACTCGTTGCACTCTCCCATAAGGCAGCATCTGCAAGGCGTCGGTTTGTGGACAATAACGTTTCTGAAAGTGAGTGCCTGGCTAGAGTCTTTACCTAAACCGAATGTAATACCTTTAGGATGAATTGGAACGTGGAGATCGCTCCAGATTCCAGCTTCCAACCAGCACCTTCTCTGGTTTCAGCTGTTGAGGCAAAATGGGCTGCCATTTCTCCACAAACATTCAGACACCTTACTGAAATTACCCCAGCAAAGTTCAAGCGGTCATAAAGGCCAAGAGTGGACACACCCTTAGTAATGTCCACTGACGTGTGTCCAGATACTTTTATGAAATAGTGTATGATCAATTAATCTGGCTGCTGACCATTCCATGGTTCTGGCCCCAGAGTTCACTTGTGCTGTGTGCTGTGTGTCATATAAATATTGTCGAAACATCTCTCTATATCAGAATATTTATTATGTAAACTCAAGTCGAGTAAGAGTTTCACTGTACCAACGGATATTGACCATATTTTCATTCTCTTGCGAACCTATGTTTGGATTACACTTATAGAAACAGAAGTGTTACAGGTCTACACGACTTGCCAAAACATCGAATCACTCTGATCGAGATTTGGCGTCTCTCCAAAATCTGTTTATAGATATATCTCTCCCCACCAGTTAAAGGACTTACGATCACAGCAGCGAAGTATAAATATGTAGTTTATAGTGAAAAAACCTGCCTGCTTGCTATTTTAGTTGCTGTTAGTCTAAACTCAAAGAGTTCTTTTCTATGCATATTGAATTAGTTGGAATATACACTCCTGGAAATTGAAATAAGAACACCGTGAATTCATTGTCCCAGGAAGGGGAAACTTTATTGACACATTCCTGGGGTCAGATACATCACATGATCACACTGACAGAACCACAGGCACATAGACACAGGCAACAGAGCATGCACAATGTCGGCACTAGTACAGTGTATATCCACCTTTCGCAGCAATGCAGGCTGCTATTCTCCCATGGAGACGATCGTAGAGATGCTGGATGTAGTCCTGTGGAACGGCTTGCCATGCCATTTCCACCTGGCGCCTCAGTTGGACCAGCGTTCGTGCTGGACGTGCAGACCGCGTGAGACGACGCTTCATCCAGTCCCAAACATGCTCAATGGGGGATAGATCCAGAGATCTTGCTGGCCAGGGTAGTTGACTTACACCTTCTAGAGCACGTTGGGTGGCACGGGATACATGCGGACGTGCATTGTCCTGTTGGAACAGCAAGTTCCCTTGCCGGTCTAGGAATGGTAGAACGATGGGTTCGATGACGGTTTGGATGTACCGTGCACTATTCAGTGTCCCCTCGACGATCACCAGTGGTGTACGGCCAGTGTAGGAGATCGCTCCCCACACCATGATGCCGGGTGTTGGCCCTGTGTGCCTCGGTCGTATGCAGTCCTGATTGTGGCGCTCACCTGCACGGCGCCAAACACGCATACGACCATCATTGGCACCAAGGCAGAAGCGACTCTCATCGCTGAAGACGACACGTCTCCATTCGTCCCTCCATTCACGCCTGTCGCGACACCACTGGAGGCGGGCTGCACGATGTTGGGGCGTGAGCGGAAGACGGCCTAACGGTGTGCGGGACCGTAGCCCAGCTTCATGGAGACGGTTGCGAATGGTCCTCGCCGATACCGCAGGAGCAACAGTGTCCCTAATTTGCTGGGAAGTGGCGGTGCGGTCCCCTACGGCACTGCGTAGGATCCTACGGTCTTGGCGTGCATCCGTGCGTCGCTGCGGTCCGGTCCCAGGTCGACGGGCACGTGCACCTTCCGCCGACCACTGGCGACAACATCGATGTACTGTGGAGACCTCACGCCCCACGTGTTGAGCAATTCGGCGGTACGTCCACCCGGCCTCCCGCATGCCCACTATACGCCCTCGCTCAAAGTCCGTCAACTGCACATACGGTTCACGTCCACGCTGTCGCGGCATGCTACCAGTGTTAAAGACTGCGATGGAGCTCCGTATGCCACGGCAAACTGGCTGACACTGACGGCGGCGGTGCACAAATGCTGCGCAGCTAGCGCCATTCGACGGCCAACACCGCGGTTCCTGGTGTGTCCGCTGTGCCGTGCGTGTGATCATTGCTTGTACAGCCCTCTCGCAGTGTCCGGAGCAAGTATGGTGGGTCTGACACACCGGTGTCAATGTGTTCTTTTTTCCATTTGCAGGAGTGTATATTAATAAGGTAGCAACTGCACTTGAGTCCACTATTCTTTCTACAACCTGTTCTGCCTTCTTAGCAGAATAAAATAAATATAGCACACCACATGTACTCTGTACCCTCCAGGGTACCCGAGAGCGCTAATGCGATGCTTCCTGGACTCAGTCGCGCCGGCCCCGAATCGAATCCGCCCAACGGATTAACGACGAGGGTCGGTATGCTGGCCAGCCTGGATGTGGTTATTAGGCGGTTTTCCACATCCTACTAGGTGAATACAAGGATGATCCCCATGTTCCGCCTCAGTTACACGACACACAAACATTTGAAACACATTCACACTATTGCATGGCTTACACTAGACGCAGACAGCTGGGGTACACTACTTACATTCCAGGGAGTTCGGGGTGGCGGCAGGAAAGGCATCTGGCCACCCTCTGCAACTATCACTGCCAAATCCGTAATAACACGGCCGACCCTGAATTGAAGTGGGACAAAGGCCCAAAGAAAGAAAGAAAGAAAGAAATATGTAAACTGTCATGAATATGAATAATGTCACGAGAGTGAAAGGAGCCTGTGACTACTGGAGGTAATCTATTTTACTTGTTTATTCTCACCTTTCGGTATAAATTTAGTTTTTAGTCATAAACCTTCCCAAAACCATATTCTGAAACAGAGTCTTTGTTTCTCCACTAGACAGCGCCACACGTTACCCAAAAATCGTAACAGAACGCACACATATGTCATACTAACACATGTAAATCCACCTGATGATGGAGAATTAATCCTTTGAAACGCGTCGTGGATATAAATAAACAATGACTGGTAACAGTAAACTTGTTGTTTCACTCGATATCAATAACAGTCAAACAGCCATGTTAAAGCCTGCAACCTAAAATATTCGCATTTAAAATGATTAATATTAATTCAGATGATGCGTTTGTAAAACATGATCTTTCATCCTCCAGCGTTAGTTGAATGAACGTTACTTTTTAAAACAGTTTTTTGATTGAATTTTAATATAACACCACAGCTTTCTACGTTAATACGTGATACAGTGACGAATTTACCAAATGAGTGGGTCTCCTGTCAAACTTATTATCCTGCTATGGACTTTAGTATTTATAAGTCATTACTTCAGGGTAGCACATTATGAGGTGATGAATTTAGTGGTTTCGACATTAGAAATATAAAGCTATTACAAAATGGTAAAATACAATTTCAAACGGATTGTATGGCATCTATCAAATCAACATGCCATCAGTAATGATGTGTTTTTTTTAAAAACATGTCTTACGTATAACAATTGGAATTTACATGATATAAATTTAGGCTAAGGCCAAAGAGTGTGTTGTTAGTTATCACAATCAACTTGGCGTCAATAATTGGTAGCCGATGATGGAACTGTTTCTCATGCTAGGTTTGAATCCATATCCAGAACAAAACAGTTCATCATTTCATTTATTGTTCAAATATGTACCCAATTAACTGCTTATGAATAACTTAGATTTTTAGTGTCACGCTTTGTTAGATAGCAAGGACAATCGGTGTCTTCGAACTGCATAAATGCCAAGTGCCGTTACGAGTACAGTAAAATTACCAGAGATACGCTGTTGAAAAATGGTTCAAATGGCTCTGAGCACTATGGGACTTAACATCTGAGGTCATCAGTCCCCTACTTAAAGCTAAATAACATAAGGACAACACACACATCCATGCGCGAGGCAGGATTCGAACCTACGACCGTAGCGGTCGCGCGGTTCCAGACTGAAGCGCATAGAACCGCTCGGGCACAGGGACCGGCGATACGCTGTTGACGGCGAGGTTTCCATAGATCACTAACGGAGTATGAATGAGATTTTCACTCTGCAGCGGAGTGTGCGCTGTTATGAAAGTTTGGAAGGTAGGAGACGAGGTACTGGCGGAAGTACAGCTGTAAGGACGGGGCGTGAGTCATGCTTGGGTAGCTCAGATGCTAGAGCACTTGCCCGCGAAAGGCAAAGGTCCCGAGTTCGAGTCTCGATACAGCACACAGTTTACTAACGGAGTAGTTCATTACCCAGTTTATGCTGAACTACCGGCGAAGCGGACGGCAAACAAGGCAAACAACAGGTGGTGGAAAGTCTTTTACAAAGCATGAATACTTCGAATAGTCGTAGAACTTTGGCTCGAAATAATTTATGTAATAGGGTTACGGTTTGTCTCAGATACTAATGAGAGTGGTAATATATTCTGAATGTCACTTATCTTAGGAAATTTGGGTTTACAAGCGTTACGGACTGTCTCATCTCCAAGGACACTCTGATCTCTAATAACAGGTTTACTGATATTTGCAGTATCGTGATATTAATTTACATGTGGACCTATTGCCATACAGAGCAGTGTTCCCTAGTGGTTAGCTGTGTACCTGTAAAAGGATTTCAGGACGTGCATGAATGTTACGTTGTATGGGCTCCATGAAAATCAGTCGGCACGCACTTCAGGTCGTTCAAATACTTTTGAGCATTCTGTTACACGTATTCTGCAAAGAATGGAAGTTGGAGGTGGTATTTTTTGTATTTGAAGTGAGTATAATTATAATATACTATTCAAAAATGTTCTAATTATATGTATGTTTGTATAATTACTGTGATAGCTCTTCTCCCATGCAATCGGAAGCACAGTATTGAAAAATGACGCCCCTGTGAGTGTGATCAGTTATCGAATCTTTCTGTGTAAACGCCTGTGTTTTTCCGACATACTTATTTATGCTTGGAAAAATGCATGACACAGTGCTGTCTTGTAATTTTTATTACGAACGATTTCGGTCACTGACCGTTCTCCAGGTGAGAAAGAATATAATGGCAACATCACATGTCATACGAAGAACATTTTAAACATACTCACCATAAGTAAAACGGTGGTCGTAAGATTCCAGTAATAAGGCAATGTGGTTCAGTTTCTGTCACACTGCCTTCTTACTGCAATCTTATGATAAATCGCTTGCCACAGATTGAGCCCCATAGCCTTGTTACTGGAATCATCGTTTTACACATTTTGAAAATGTTTAAGTTGTTCTTCATGTCTGAAGAAATGTATGAACTGTGATGTGATTGTTTCCTTTCTTATCAGGAAGATGATCAGTGACCGAAACCAGACGTAAGAAAGCGTGGTTATAATTACACTTTTACTACTTGAGCCTGTGTAGACAGAAAACTATTACCGTACGGGTACCAGACTTTATAGGAACGATGTTCAGACTCTGCGGTACAAGGTATTTGTTGTTATTTAGTAGATATAGTGTAGTGACTTGACGTTAAGCGCCGGTACTGTTAAGGCGACGTTGAAACACAAGCGCCGGTCGCGGTGGCCGAGCGGTTCTAAGCGATTCAGTCTGGAACCGTGCGACCGCTACGGTCGCAGGTTCGTATCCTGCCTTGGGCATGGATGTGTTTTATGTCCTTAGGTTAGTTAGGTTTAAGTAGTTCTAAGTTCTAGGGGACTGATGACCTCGAGCCATTTGAACCATTTTCGCACCGAGGCTGAAAAACATGATGAACTTTGGCGAATTGGGAATTGCTCCAGAAGTGTTTGAAGAGGTTACTGTTTCCCTGCCTGAGAATACTGGACGCAATGTGAGCGAGCTTCAAGCAATCCTCGAAATTTGTTATTACAGCTCAACGTGCCATGGTCCACCGTTCGAAAAGTGCTGCAAACAATATGTGAAATAGTATCTCTAGTGCGCTTCCAGGATGTCGTGGATGCATATGGTCGTTACATCGATCAACGTTTGTAACATGGAATGTATACATGATATGCAGTTAACAAATGTTACCCTCTCAGGTGGATATTAAAATTTGTTTCTTTCAATGATTAATTCGTTATTGCTCTTCCTCATGTCCTCCTAATGTTTCCACGATGTTTTATTGTCCTATGATCACTAGTTTTTCATGGGGACCCTCAACCAGCTCGTAAATAATTATTACAAGACAACATTGTGTTATGCATTTTGTTATTGCGTTGTGTTATTATTTGTGTTATCTGCCTATTGTAGGCGTATTACATCATTCACAAGAAAGATCCACTTGCGATAGCTGTAGCGAAACAGGCTGATTAGACTTACGATGGATCCACATGTCCAGCCATCTGTACCTACAGTTTTTGACGTCAGGACACAGCTGTGTAAATGTTCGCGCAGTGGGTAGCGGAATTGTTTTACCGAAATATGGGCAGTATTGCACAACTCAGGTAACCATCTGCCACGTGTGAACAGTATTTTCGGGGAAGTGGCTATGTTTTCCTTTTATATGACGTCAATGGCTTACCGAAGAACGAAGGCACGCCCACATGTTGCCAAGGTTGTTTTGAGTACGCTGCAAAAATCTCGCTGGGAAGTCTTTCTATATCCTCCATACAGTCCTGATCTCTACATATGCGATTTTCATAGTTTTGGAGCCCCGAAGGAAGACATTCGTGGCCTTCGATTTGCACGGACGAAGAGTTGTATGCCTTAGTACAACTATGGTTACGTTGATAACAGCAAACATTTATCCATGAAGGCAGCTACGGTCTTGTCTCACAGTGGAATGAATATACTAGCAGTTACGGCGATAATTTTTGAAAAAATAACCAGGTTACTTCCTTTTTTCCATCTGACCCGTTTTAGTTTATTGTCTCTTTTAGTTTGTTGTGACTCATACAGGCAGTACCCTTCGATTTACAGGTGCTCATACGTAGTTATTACATTGCTCAGAGTCATACAAGCTCCTTTAAGACTCAGAGTTTCCACTGGGTATAGTACCAAATTAGGTGTTGAAATCTGCCTTGGTTTACGGAAATATGTCATTCAGAAACATTTTGTTTGGGAGTGTGTACTATAGAAACAACTTGATCCCTTAATTTGGCACCATGCTATTGAAATACTCCATGCCAAACTATTATTGAGAATAAATAAACGTCTCAAGCAGATAAACGAGTGAAGTATGATGAACTACATAAGATTTGCTTGGTAGTGAGATTCGTAATATCCGATCCTACGTAGTAGCCTAGATTTTTCGAGTGAATCGAAGTAATTACCAGGATCAAGACCGAATTCCAAGTGAAGTTGTTCAGATTATCTCCTGCTGAAAAGCGTCTTTTCTTTTCAGAAAAAAATATCCTACCCATATAACCATCATGCTTATAGACGTTTTAAAGGAAGACCACTATCACTACGTATGTCATCATACCCACACGGCGTATGTTGATCCTTACTATTCATTACAACTTAACTTCTGAAAATATTAAGAGGCTGTTTTTTTAATAAAAATGAAATTATAGACGTTCCGTTGTACCAGTAAGACATTGGCACCAAAAGTGTTCTGATACACCACTGCATGATGAGTTTATCGATGTAGACATTAATACTACCCTGTGGTTCGCCGATAATTCAAAAATCCTTATTACGAAGAAGGCAGTGGTTGCCTATGAGACCGTAAGTGCTCAAAACTACATGTAAATACCATGGAACGGACCACAGAGATATTCGGTAAGATGCGGTGTCTCTGGAAATGTACTACGGCAGAGCTCTCAACGCCTGTTACTGGACATATTGTTCAAGTTATGATGATGTTTTGGTTATTGTATGTATGGCACACAATAGCTGTGTCATCTATTGTTAGTATCAAATGTGGATGGTTAAAACATGGAGTACAGTGATAATACTGAAATAGACAATTAATGTCCTCACATTGAAATCTCTATGTCTGTACCTAAAATTAGATAGGTTGTTCGTTTCGTAAGCCATGGATCATTTGTACGATTAATAGTAGTGATGTTGAACGAGTCATTTTAGATTCAAATTTCACATTCATATGTAAATTTGGTTATACGCTAACCAATTACAATTTTTAAAAAAATGCGGTAATATGTCAGTAATACCCTATCCACCATCTTTTGCACATTACGAAACAGAAATTCCTCTACAGGATGGAATGAGTTATTAAGTAGAAACTTTTTCAGTTTGTCTTCCAGTGTAACTTTCTGGTGTGACAGATTTTTATTTTATTAGGTAAGTGATGAACAATTGTTGCTGTCAACATTTTGCACGTTTTACATTTAATGAATGTCATTCTTCCTTCTGATATTGTAATTACTGACATCTTTGTTCTTTTTTAACTGCAATGGATTATTTAGAACTAACTTCACGAGGATATAAATACACAGTGAGGCAGTTTTCAAAATGCCTAACTCCATAAACAGATATCTGCAGGATTATCATGGGTGAACACCAGAAATTATTCGTACAACACGTTTTCGAGCAAGGAAATTTCCTACTTAAGGATGAGCTACCCTAGAACACTATTCCATGTGACATTATTGAATGAAAATATAAAACATGTCATATTACTGATTTGTCTCTCCCCAAGAACTGCAATGATTTTAAGTGCAAATTTGGCTGAACTAAGTTGTTTTATGAGTTTCAAAATGTGTTTGCGTCCAGTGTAAACTCTCACCAGTCTTGACCCCTAAAAGTTTTGAAGCTTCAACCCTAGTTATTATTTCCTCACCATGTGTTACACTTATCATTGTCGTAGTACCTCTGTATGTTCAGAACTGAATATGTAATGTCTTTTTGAAGTTGAGAGTGAGCCTTTTCGAAGAAAACGACTCAATAATACGTATATACCATTTCTTCCGTTGGTCCCTATATGTTTTACTGTATTTAAGAAATAATTATCAAACATACATACTAACTGTGATTCGTCATTTATAGCCCTCCCGCTTAATTCAACAGTCATGCTATTCTCTTATGTGGCTTGCTGTCCTGTCACTAGTTTTATTGCACTACTTGCAGTCTTAAGTCTTTTGTCAGAGTGACTACTTTCTGACGTAATTTGCTTGTTACTTTATGTTTTAATAACTTTTCTTAGTAACTATGAGCAGTTTTTGTAGTTTGTAACAATTGCAGAATATTTACTTGTTCTTGGCTTCAGATACCTTTCCCTTTTTTTTCCCAGCATATTTTAATCCTTCTAGTGATCCATGGTTTTTTACATGGCTGTTTAATGTCATTTCCGATTAGCTTATGCAGAAATCTACTTTTGAATAATTTCATGAATTTATGACAGAATAGATAAAATTTTTTGTCAGAATTTGGTTCATTATATATTTCATCCCTGGTCATCTCCTGTAAACTATTCTTAGAAATGTTTGTCCTGGTGTCGTTAGTTATTCTAAGTGATTCCAAGGAGGAGTATCTGTTCTGTTAGGCACTGTTTGATTTACCCTAACTAACTTTACGCCATGATCAGTGGGTATACAGGTATTTTCTTCCTCTGAACTTCACAAAGAAAGGATTAATAATTAGGGTCATATTGTGATGATCCACCTTTGTAGGAAGCTAATTACTGTGTCAAATTGTAGGATTCAAATAAGGTTTCCAAATCAGTTTTCCTACCACAATCAGGAGATCTACATTTGTATCACTTCAACTGCTTGTTGTTTCCTGACATACAGCACAGTATGGAACCAATACGCCTCATAAACAGTTTAAAATTTCAGTAGAGATCTACACTAATACGTCCACACGTATTACAATACATACTGCAAGCTAAAATATTATGACTACTGCACACTGGGACGTTGGATGCAGCCTGGCGGTGTTGCGGACACGTTATCCGATAGCAAAAGTTTGTAAGCGGAGCAGACACGGACGGTGGATGACCCTGGCGAAAATATAGGCTGCAAATGGGGAAATCCATTGAGATAATCGACTTTGAGATAGGGCAGATTATTATTATGCAGAGCCTGTGAACGAATACCTCGAGAACGTCAAAGCTGGTCGAATCTTCACGTGCTATTGTCCTGAGCACCTACGGAAAAAGGTAGAAGGACAGTGAAATTCCCACTAGGCGCTAAACGGTTGGACGTCCACGACTCTTCACAGAACGTGGGTTCAAATGGCTCTGACCACTATGGGGCTTAACATCTGAGGTCATCAGTCCCCTAGAACTTAGAACTACTTAAACCAAACTAACCTAAGGACATCACATGCATCCATGTCCGAGGCAGGATTCGAACTTGCGACCGTAGCAGTCGCGCGGTTCCGGACTGAAGCGCCTAGAACCGCTCGGCCACTCTGGCTGGCCAGAACGTGGGGTTCGGAGGCCTGTCTGCTCTGTAAAGCAGATTAGATGGTGATCTGTGGCATCTCTACCGAAAGAGCACAATGCTGGTGCACGCACAGGCGTTCCAGAGCACAATGTTCATCGCACATCGTTGAACATGGAGCTCCGCAGCAGACCACCCGTTCGTGTTCACACGTTGACCCAATGACATCGTCAATCACGGTTGCAGTGGGCACGGGACCATCGGGATTCGACCATCGATCAATCGCAACGTGTCGGCTTTACGGGTGTATCACATTTTTGATACACTAGTCGCTGATCGTCTCCACAAACGCCGTCACAGCGATGAACGGCGGCTCTAAATCTGGAGCGCCGGCCGCTGGCGGCCGAGCGGTTCTAGGCGCTTCAGTCTGGAACCGCGCGACCGCTACGGTCGCAGGTTCGAATCCTGCCTCGGTCAAGGATGTGTGTGATGTCCTTAGGTTAGTTAGGTTTAAGTAGTTCTAAGTTCTAGGGGACTGATGACCTGAGATATTAAGTCCCATAGTGCTCTGAGCCATTTAAACCATTTTTTTAAAATCTTGAGCGACCGACGGATGCAGGCTACTGTTAGCAGTATTATGTTATGGGAGATATTCTCCTGCGCCTGCATGGATCCTGTGGTAGTAATTAAAAACACGCTGATAGCTTCGAACCACTTGCATCCTTTCACGCATGATGTCTTCCCAGACTGTGATGTCATCTTTCAGCAATATAATTGGCCGTTTCCCACTCCCGTGTGGAATTGCTAGTCTCCCATCGGGCGCCTGACCAGGAATGTTCACCAGATATGGTGGACACCGGGGAAATAAAATACCCGGGGCGGACCAAAACTAGCAAAACAATAACTGCTGCCTTACAGTTGGGAGTTGGGTCTCCAAAGGCTAAGGGAAGAAAACTCTCATTAAAAAATCACCCGTCCCCCTGTAGGGGTTGGACGCAGGGTTGATAGCCCGCTCTGTAAAAATCATTTGTTGCGAAACTTCTACAAAGTAAAGTCGGATGGATGAAGGAAGACGGACCTGGCATGGAAAAGGACAAAGAGGATGGTATACAAGTAAATGAAGGAGGGAAAATAAGAAAGAAGAGAAATATAGGACGTAGATCAGATGTATCTATTGGTACTTGAAATGTGAGATCCCTATATCGACCAGGAGCACTGAAAGTAATGCTGGATCAAATAATGAATCTGAAGCAAAGTATAATAGCACTACAAGAAATTAGATTGTCAGGAAATGGAGTTTTATAAAAGAAACAGGCGAATATATTCTATAGCTGCAGTGAAAGAAATCATGAGCTGGGGACATGATTTGTTGTACAACATCAATTAAAGCATTTGGTAATAGGGTTTACACCCATTAGATTATCAACACTCAGGGCAAAGGGGGAATTCTTTAACTACTCCATAATTAATGCCCATGCACCAACAGAAGAATCCGAAGAAGAAGAGGAAGAAGTATTCTATGAATCTTTGGAAAGAGTATATGATGAGTGCCCAGGGCATGATATTAAAATAATAGCTGGAGACATAAACGCTGAGGTGGGGAAAGAACAGATTTATAAACCGATAATTGGCCCCCACAGCAAACACGCTACAAGTAATGAGAACGGAACAAGGTTTATGCTGTTTGCAGCATCTATAAATACGGTAATAGGATCAACACTGTTCCCACATAAAGAAATACATAGGGGAACATGGAACTCACCTGATGGAAACACAGTAAACCGGATCGACCATGTGTTGATAGATTTGAGACACAAATCGGACCTATTGTACGTAAGGAGTCTCAGAAGCCCAAACAAAGATACAGATCATTTTCTGGTTTGGGCACGGGTGAGGACAAGGATATCTAACGCGGCGAAACGAGACCGACCGAGGGCACACAAATATAATATAACAACTTTAGAATCAGTGGAAGTTAGAGAACAGTATGAGGAGAAGATAACTCGGATTCAGGAAAACGCTGGAGAATATAACAATATCGAAGATTAGTGGGAAGCGATAAAAAGACGGTGGGGACATCGGCAAGACAGATACTTGGAGTTGGGACAAGACAAGTAACAAAATCATGGTTTGATACTGAATACGAAATAGTAACTGAAGAAAAGAACAAAGCATATAGAAGGACACTGCGATCATACTGTACGAGGAGGATAGTAGAAGAATACAAAGAAAAACGGATTGGAGAGAGGACTCACCAAAGAAAAAAGAGAGAATGGATGAAAGCAAGTTCCAAAGAAATGGAGCTCATGAGAAACAAAAATGAAATAAGAAAATTCTATAGAGAGATGAATGTGGCACGGAAGCCTTTTGGTAGTAAAACAAGCTTAATAAAAGATGAGACAGGGAATATAATAAGTGAAGAGAAGGGAATATGCGAAATATGGCGCAGGTGTTTTTTGATAGTCTCCGCAACCCTAGAATAACTATCCCAGAGAATCCAACAGACACGAATGGGGAAGAGGACCCAGACAACAACACTATCCCACCAAATATAGAAGAAGTGAAAACTGCCATGAAGAAATTGAAAAACAACAAGACGACGGGGACAGATGGTATTCCAGCAGAACTATTTACGCAAGGAGCCAAAGAGCTGGAACGAAGCCTTCTGAAAATGGTCACCAGAATATGAGAAGAGGAGAAAATGCCCCAACAATGGAAAGACGGTATCATATGTCCCATATATAAGAAAAGAGATAAGATGGAGTGTGGCAATTACAGAGGGATCACACTTCTTAATTTGGGATATAAAATATTCTCTAATATACTATTCGACAGAATACTCCCGATCATGCAGAGGGAGACGGGGCTGTACAAATGCGGATTCCTTCCTGGGAAGTCAGCTATAGATAAGATATTCACCTTAAGACAAGTCCTGGAAAAAACAGACGAATACGGGGTTGGCACGCATCACCTCTTTATAGATTTCAAAGCAGCTTATGATAGCGTAAATAGAGAGCAGTTATATCAGGCTCTAGATGAACTGGGAATCTCGAGAAAGTTGATAAGGCTGGTGAGAATGACAATGAACGAAAAACAAGGATAGGAGCAATGATGTCCAATACTTTGAGTATAAAAAACGGAGTTCGACAAGGGGATGTATTGACATGTCTTCTCTTTAATGCCGCCCTGGAGAAGGTGATGAGAAACGCAAACCTTCTGAATAGGGGAACGATCTTCTAAAAATCAGTGCAGATACTGGCCTACGCAGATGACATAGATAAAATAGCAAGAACCCAAAAAGCAATGGAAGAGACATTTACAGCTCTTGAACAGGCTAGTAGGAATATGGGGTTAATTATTATTGAACAAAAAACAAAATATATGGCAACTGGAAAAGCACACAGAGAAAATATGCCAAATGCAATAAAAATAGGCAATTATACGTTTGAGAGAGTTAAACATCTCAAGTACCTGGGCTCGACAGTTACGCATCTAAATTATACCTCATATGAAATTAAGCAGAAATACTAGCCAATAGAACCTATTTTGCCCTAACAAGACTTCTAACCTCAAATCTCTCTGACTCATACCACGAAATTAACTATGAATAAACCACTTATACGACCAGTGCTTACATATACCTCTGAAGTCTGGACATTAACAACTGAAGATATTGAAACACTGGATGAATTTGAAAGATAGGTACTTAGACAAATTATCACTCCAATCTGTGAAAGACGAAGATGGAGGAGGAGATACAGCCATGAGTTTTATATCATATACAAAGACCAACCCATCAGAAGGATAGTGAAATTATCCAGACTGAGGTGGGCGGGACATGTGACTAGCATAAATGATACCGAAGTACCAAAACTACAGGGAAAGCCAGGAGGGCAGAGAGGACGTGGTCGACCAAGAGCCAGATGGGAAGATGGAGTAATCGAAGACCTTAGGAAGATGGGCTATAGAAACTGGAGAGTATTGGCAAAGAGAAATGGAAGGAAATTGTAGAAGAGGCTAAGGCTCATCATGAGCTGTAGAGCCAAGAAAGAAGAAGAAGAAGAAATGGGGAGATCCATTGAGATAATCGACTGTGAGAAAGGGCACATTATTATTATGCAGAGCCTGTGAACGAATACCTCGAGAACGGCAAAACTGGTCGAATCTTCACGTGCTATTGTCCTGAGCACCTACGGAAAAAGGTAGAAGGACAGTGAAACTCCCACTAAGCGCTAGATGGTTGGGCGTCTACGACTCTTCACAGGACGTGGGGTTCAAAGGCTTGTCTGCTCTGTAAAGCGGGGTAGATGGTGAACTGTGGCATCTCTACCGAAAGAGAACAACGCTGGTGCACGCACAGGCGTTTCAGAGCACACTGTTCCTCGTACGTCGTTGAGCATGGAGCTCTGCAGCAGATCACCCGTTCGTGGTTCACACGTTGACCCAACGACATCGTCAATCACGGTTGCAGTGGGCACGAGACCATCGGGATTCGACCATCGATCAATTGAAACGTGTCGGCTCCTCGGGTGTATGACATTTTTGCTACATTAGTCGCAGATCGTCTCCAAAAATGCCGTCATAACGATGAACGGCGGCTCTATACCTGCAGCGATCCACGGATGCAGGCTATGTTATGGGAGATATTCTCCTGCGCTTGCATGGATCCTGTGGTAGTAATTGAAAACACGCTGACAGCTTCGAACCACTTGCATCCATTCATGCATGATGTCTTCCCAGACTGTGATGTCATCTTTCAGCAATATAATTGTCCGTTTCTCGGAGATAGAGCAGTACTATAGTACTTTGAGGAGCGTTATACTGAACTCGCATTAATGTCTCGGCGACCTAATTCGCCTGATGTAAATCCTATAGTGCCCATCTGACTCGCTACTGGACCCTAGCACCGCATTCGCGAATCAGTCTAATGCCACATACCTCCACGAAATCCCCGATACGCAGGATCCATAATGTATTTCGTTCCAAAGACGGACAAACAAGTTATTAAGCTGTTTCGGCACATCAGTGTATATGCAGTTAATATTAAAGGTGACCTATATTTCAGTATTAAAATACTCGCACAAAATCTGCTTGCTGCAACGTTTTTGAACTTGTATTCTGCCTTAATGTATGTCTCAACTCATCCTTTTCTCCTATTTGGTCTACTTGAATATGATGCTAAGTTATAATATTTTATATCCAACTTCTCCATTCCTGGGGTTATGTGGTGCCCAGGTAGACACAGAATGCCTGCCTTTTCAGAGCTCTCTAAAATTTCCAAACATACAAGAAAGACTTTTTCGTTGCAGCGGAATCTTCTCACGAAATTCTAATCACCAACTTTCTCCTCCAGATGCGAAAATATTTTTTTGACACTGACCTACATAGGGAGAAACGATCACCATGCTAAAATAAGGGAAATCACAGCTCGTACGGAAAGATATAGGTGTTTGTTCTTTCCGCGCGCTATACGAGATTAGAATTGTGAAGGTGGTTCGATGAACGCTCTGCCAGGCACTTAAATGTGATTTGCAGAGTATCCATGTAGATGTAGAAGCTGTGTTGCTCCCCGCCCCCCCCCCCCCCCCCCATCACCACCGGCCCTACAACATCTTTTATGCAGCCATCTCAGCTAAACAATTTCTCTCTCCCCCCCCCCCCCCCTTATTCAGGTGTAGGCTGTGTCTAATATATCCCCATCCCCCAATCCAGTAGTAACAATAGGTACTGAACTCATATGAAATTTCATTTTAGTCAGCAGCAGTCCTCTGTCTTTAGCTTATCTGTTTCCGGCTCCACATGGTATGATCGCTTATTCCTTTTTATCAATTTCCGTATTTGCTCTGTCGCTTGGCTAAGTCTAGTACTTGGCTTCACAATACTTGTGACCTGGTATCCTGGTCCTACAGTGTTGTACTATCTGGCCTACACTCCTGCTATGGCTACTGCCTACCAACAAGGCCATTTTCTTCCTAATATCTTTTGTTAGAGACCGTACGTTTAGTTTCTTTGCTAGATGTCTGCTGCACCCTATTTTGATCTACACCTACTTGAAGCTCTGTCCCTCCTACTTCAGGTAACAAGACAAACTTGTTACATACTTTAAGCTCAAATGTTGTTGAATAAGTTTAAAAACTGCTCTCCTTTTGCTCATTACTTGCCACCTTAACCCAATCACCATATTCTTTGTTGTGACCCGTTAAACAACTCCTAGTGAGTTGTCTACCAATCAACCACGGGCTGTAACCAGGCCACTCAGTCGAGTGCGCGATGCCATGCAAAACGGACCGAAATTCAGTAGTGGCAGAAGCAGCCGCCTCAGCTACGCAAGAGTTAGCTGATCGCTGTTCGGTGGAGCTTCCCCTCTGGCGGCTTCATCAGCCGCTCTACTAAAAATGACCCTGACCATGACCCTGACACTGACACTGGCAGACGGACAACAGCTTATGAAAAATCATTCAGCGGACACGGCACACGCAGGCGCAGCTCGGAGAGAGGACAACTAAGTGTCAAAGCCCCTCCCCCCCCCCCTTCAACCTAGGTAGGTCAGCCCTCGCCCCCACAGGCACAGGTTGCGGTCAGGAACCTGGTAGGCGGTACCAAGAAGAGTCGTGTTATACTAGAACCACACACTCCTCCTTCCCAGAAAATTCAATCGCTGTCGACAGCGCCAGACCATCGTGTCACTGCACAGGGCAGAACACTCCAAGATGTACGTGCTATAGAACTCGCAGCTAGACGTGAAAGTGGCCACATACCATTGATTTCTGAGAGGAAATCAACCTAATGCAGCAGAATTGCCAGAGTTACCAAGTTCGTCGGATTCTGAACCACCGAACATGTCAGACAATGACAATCCTCTTCTACTTGACGAGAACGAAGATCAGGGGTTTAAATTTTCTGTCCATTAACCATCAGGAAAAAAAAACGCAAAACAGCCATGGAGCAGAGGACATGGCGAAACGAGAGCCTGACAGCCTGAAGCAAATGCGCGCCGTTAGAACCTGACGACGATCAGATGAATGTGTCAACAGAATAGAGCACAGCTGGAACGAGCAGTGACTGAAATCCCGTACAGACGCACCCCCAATCCACCAGCAAGGACACTATCTATTACCATTCAGTACTCAGGACAATACCTTCTCCTGAGCAATGACCTGAAGAAATTCATCAAAGGCCCCATAGGAGCGATACATTCAGGAACCACTTCTCATCACTGGCTGACCAGTTTGTACGCACCAGTCGCCAAAAGACAAGTGTCTCAAAGTCATCATTAACTACATTGCCACAGAAATCACAGAAGAGGAGGTAGCACAATCTCTGTACAATGATAGTTTCCAATTAGCTTCGGTCCATCAGTTTAAATCGAGAGACGAGGAAATCAACAAGTTACTACCGCAGCCAGTCACCTGTGTGACCCTGCTGGACGGCTCAGCCAGTGAGTCATTATATGACGTTAAACATCTTCTCGACACCGAAGTGGTAACTGAAACACATCGATCAAAAAAGGGGCTCCACAATGCAGAAGACGTCAACGTTTCTTCCATACCGCGTATTATTGCAACCTGTCACCTTGGCTTGTGAAGTGCATAAATCACCACCCATCCAAGGCTGGCCAAAACCCTCCGAATCAAAAGCCAAAATCTGTAAACTGTAAAGGTGAACATCCTACTATATGGAGAGGACGCCCCAAATTCCAGGAAGCACTGCGGATTTATACAGTATACGGACAAGCAGCACAGACCAGACAACAACCAGTTTCCACCTAATGAGTAGCGCCACAGTGACACTGACATCGGCGACACCTTAATGAAGTGGACACGTCAGAGTAGAACTTCCAGTCTTTTTACCCTTTCAACGTATCTAGTTCAGATTTCGCCTAATCTACTTTAGCCTGAAGGGCACAAATCTTTGCTTTACGTTCAGTGGTTCTCTTGTCTTTAGGAGAACCATGTTGACTTATCCATTCAGTTCTCCTCAACAGTCACTGTAGTGGAATTTCAGCACCCAATCTACGGATACCACTCCTTGTGTGAGTATCCATTGTCAACATCCATACTTATCATTCACTACAAGATACAATAAACATTTAAAAATACAACTAAATTACTTAACATAATTTACACTACACATTCATATTTGCGTTTGCATATAGTGGAAAGCTGCTTGGGCGTGTGTGTGTATGTGTGTGTGTGCTCAACAAATGATAAATAATATTATCAACGTGTTCGATTTCTACATGCCTATTGTCTTCTAGCACCGTGTACTTTTGAGGTGTTTCAATTGTCATCGACTTTGGTTCTGATATGTGTCTAAACATAAAAGTTCTCGTTGTGTGTTACGAAAAATTATAAAGCGCTACATCGGTAAAAATCTCTAAATCACCTTTTTCCTTCCTTCCTAACATAACATTTACTCAGTTTGTTTGTCTTTTGAATATGTTGCGCCTGTGTGTTTTCAAATCACATACTTTGTTAGATATTAGTATAATGTAATAGCTGAGTATAGGAAATATAGTCTACAAACGCTCTGAACCCCTTCACGATAAATTTCCAATCTGTAAATATTGCATATTTTGTCGAACGATTTTGTTGTACATATCCTCTTGTAGGCCTTTGTCATTTGTGCCCCTTAGTATAATCAGTCAATTTTTCTAGTGTATGACATGATGCATTATCTTTGCCCCCACATAAAATGGTTCTTGAGAACAATTCTAATGTGGAATCATATTTCATTATTGATTTACGCCGAGAGTGGACATTAATAACAAAATTAATTACACCCTTCCAACAGTTGAAAGTAAATCAGACTGTTTATTTTTTGTTTATTCGCCGGCTTAGGGTAATAGTTTACTTAACATGTATTTTGTGCAGTTATAAACCTAGTAAGATTAGTTTTGTGGTATCTATCTTGTAGGTTTCACTTCTAATGTCAACCATTGGTTTCATATGTTATTTTTAACTTTTTGAGCTTGGATGTAGCACTTCCTTTAAAGTTGAAAATCATATTTTGGTCATTACCATAAACATGTGTGTATGTGATGAATAACATTGCGATACCTAACGTAAACAATGGACTGTTTGCATTGATTATGCATTTATACAGACATTTTAGGCTGGGAAAGAATAGTGTGACAATTGACAAGCATGATATCTACATCTACATCTACATCCATACTCCTCAAGCCACCTGACGGTGTGTAGCAGAGGGTACTTTGAGTACCTCTATCGGTTCTCCCTTCTATTCCAGTCTCGTATTGTCCGTGGAAAGAAAGATTGTCGGTATGCCTCTATGTGGGCTCTAATCTCTCTGATTTTATCCTCATGGTCTCTTCGCGAGATAAACGTAGGAGAGAGAAATATACTGCTTGACTCCTCGGTGAAGGTATGTTCTCGAAATTTCAACAAAAGCCCGTACCGAGCTACTGAGCGTCTCTCCTGCAGAGTCTTCCACTGGAGTTTATCTGTCATCTCCGTAACGCTTTCGCCATTACTAAATGATCCTGTAACGAAGAGCGCTGCTCTCCGTTGGATCTTCTCTATCTCTTCTATCAACCCTATCTGGTACGGATCCCACACCGGTGAGCAGTATTCAAGTAGTGGGCGAACAAGTGTACTATAACCTACTTCCTTTGTTTTCGGACTGCATTTCCTTAGGATTCTTCCAATGAATCTCAGTCTGGCATCTGCTTTACCGACGATTAATTTTATATTGTCGTTCCATTTTAAATCACTCCTAATGCCTACTGCCAGATAATTTATGGAATTAACTGCTTCCAGTTGCTGACTTGCTATATTGTAGCTAAATGATAAAGGATCTTTCTTTCTGTGTATTCGCAGCACATTACACTTGTCTACATTGAGATTCAATTGCCATTCCCTGCACCATGCGTCAATACGTTGCAGATCCTCCTGCATTTCAGTACAATTTTCCATTGTTACAGCCTCTCGATATACTACAGCACCATCCGCAAAAAGCCTCAGTGAACTTCCGATGTTATCCACAAGGTCATTTATATATACTGTGAATAGCAACGGTCCTATGACACTCCCCTGCGGCACACCTAAAATCACTCTTGCTTCTGAAGACTTCTCTCCATTGAGAATGACATGCTGCGTTCTGTTATCTAGGAACTCTTCAATCCAATCACACAATTGGTATGATAGTCCAAGTGCTGTTACTTGGTTCATTAAACGACTGTGGGGAACTGTATAAAACGCCTTGCGGATGTCAAGAAACACGGCATCTACCTGTGAACCCGTGTCTATGGCCCTCTGAGTCTCGTGGACGAATAGCACGAGCTGGGTTTTACACGCTCGTCTTTTTCGAAACCCATGTTGATTCCTACAGAGTAGATTTCTAGTCTCCAGAAAAGTCATTATACTCGAACATAATACGTGTTCCAAAATTCTACAACTGATCGACGTTAGAGATATAGGTCTATAGTGCTACACATCTGTTCGACGTCCCTTCTTGAAAACAGGGATGACTTGAGCCCTTTTCCAATCTTTTGGAACGCTACGCTCTTCTAGAGACCTATGGTACACCGCCGCAAGAAGGGGGCAAGTTCCTTCGCGTACTCTGTGCAAAATTGAACTGGTATCCCACCAGGTTCAGCGGCCTTTCCTCTTTTGAGCGATGTTAATTGTTTTTCTATCCCTCAGTTATCTATTTCGATATCTATCATTTTGTCATCTGTGCGACAATATAGAGAAGGAACTACAGTGCAGTCTTCCTCTGTGAAACAGCTTTGGAAAAAGACATTTAGTATTTCGGCCTATAGTCTGTCATCCTCTGTTTCAGTACCGTTTTGGCCACAGAGTGTCTGGACATTTTGTTTTGATCCACATACCCATTTGACATAAGACCAAAATTTCTTAGGATTTTCTGCCAAGTCAGTACATAGAACTTTACTTTCCAATTCGTTTAACGCCTCTCGCATAGCCCTCCTCACACTACATTTCGCTTCGCGTAAGTTTTGTTTATCTGCAAGGCTTTGGATATGTTTATGTTTGCTGTGAAGTTCCCTTTGCTTCCGTAGCAGTTTTCTAACTCGGTTGTTGTACCACGGTGGCTCTTTTCCATCTCTTACGATCTTGCTTGGCACATACTGATCTAATGCATATTGTACGATGGTTTTGAACTTTGTCCACTGATCCTCAACACTATCTGTACTTGAGACAAAACTTTTGTGTTGAGCCGTCTAGTGCTCTGAAATCTGCTTTTTTTCCCTTTTGCTAAACAGAAAAATCTTGCTCCTTTTTTTAATATTTCTATTTACGGCTGAAATCATCAATG
This sequence comes from Schistocerca cancellata, assembly GCF_023864275.1. NCBI lineage: Eukaryota > Metazoa > Arthropoda > Insecta > Orthoptera > Acrididae > Schistocerca > Schistocerca cancellata. The sequence continues at coordinate 473,123,427 of NC_064629.1, read as the reverse complement.
CAATTACCGCTTTATGATCGCTTATTCCCTGTTCTGCGTTAACTGTTTCAAATAGTTCGTTTCTGTTTGTCTCCAGAAGGTCTAACATGTTATCGCCTCGAACTGGTTCTCTGTTTAACTGGGGCTCCATTTATGTTGACCACCCTAAATACCTGTTTGTCCAGATACAAATTGAAAAATGTTTAAATAAAACGTTCTTTAGCCGTCAGGGGGACATCAATCAGCATGATTGCCTTCGTTGTAGCTTTGTTTTTTGCAAAAATCTGAACAGCGGTATGACTTTTTTAAATGGCATCCTGTATTTTTAGTCGGTAATTCATTTCCTCACCTAAAGACCTATTCAAAAATGTTTCAAAGTGTACCATTCACTGAAACACAACGTTATTACTTAAATAACACAACACTGATTTTGAGCCCGGGTTCGCAAATTCGTCCACTTGCTGGAGTTGTCAGAAAACAAATGAATACCACGTAAAAACATAATACAACATTGATTTTGCCTCTCCTGTACCATTGCCCAGGAGTAGAACATTCAAAGGTGCTCAAAGTGGTGACTCTGGACACCGATACACTGGTGCGCTCGTTGGGTGAAAGAATTATTTACTACTTCCATTGTCACCTCCTGCAGAGAATTACAAGCAAGCACGATACGTTCCTGCATATCCTCTGGAGTTGGAATATCGCGATAGACAACGTCTTTAATGCATCCTCAAAGAAAATACACTCCTGGAAATGGAAAAAAGAACACATTGACACCGGTGTGTCAGACCCACCATACTTGCTCCGGACACTGCGAGAGGGCTGTACAAGCAATGATCACACGCACGGCACAGCGGACACACCAGGAACCGCGGTGTTGGCCGTCGAATGGCGCTAGCTGCGCAGCATTTGTGCACCGCCGCCGTCAGTGTCAGCCAGTTTGCCGTGGCATACGGAGCTCCATCGCAGTCTTTAACACTGGTAGCATGCCGCGACAGCGTGGACGTGAACCGTATGTGCAGTTGACGGACTTTGAGCGAGGACGTATAGTGGGCATGCGGGAGGCCGGGTGGACGTACCGCCGAATTGCTCAACACGTGGGGCGTGAGGTCTCCACAGTACATCGATGTTGTCGCCAGTGGCCGGCGGAAGGTGCACGTGCCCGTCGACCTGGGACCGGACCGCAGCGACGCACGGATGCACGCCAAGACCGTAGGATCCTACGCAGTGCCGTAGGGGACCGCACCGCCACTTCCCAGCAAATTAGGGACACTGTTGCCCCTGGGGTATCGGCGAGGACCATTCGCAACCGTCTCCATGAAGCTGGGCTACGGTCCCGCACACCGTTAGGCCGTCTTCCACTCACGCCCCAACATCGTGCAGCCCGCCTCCAGTGGTGTCGCGACAGGCGTGAATGGAGGGACGAATGGAGACGTGTCGTCTTCAGCGATGAGAGTCGCTTCTGCCTTGGTGCCAATGATGGTCGTATGCGTGTTTGGCGCCGTGCAGGTGAGCGCCACAATCAGGACTGCATACGACCGAGGCACACAGGGCCAACACCCGGCATCATGGTGTGGGGAGCGATCTCCTACACTGGCCGTACACCACTGGTGATCGTCGAGGGGACACTGAATAGTGCTCGGTACATCCAAACCGTCATCGAACCCATCGTTCTACCATTCCTAGACCGGCAAGGGAACTTGCTGTTCCAACAGGACGATGCACGTCCGCATGTATCCTGTGCCACCCAACGTGCTCTAGAAGGTGTAAGTCAACTACCCTGGCCAGCAAGATCTCCGGATCTGTCCCCCATTGAGCATGTTTGGGACTGGATGAAGCGTCGTCTCACGCGGTCTGCACGTCCAGCACGAACGCTGGTCCAACTGAGGCGCCAGGTGGAAATGGCATGGCAAGCCGTTCCACAGGACTACATCCAGCATCTCTACGATCTCCATGGGAGAATAGCAGCCTGCATTGCTGCGAAAGGTGGATATACACTGTACTAGTGCCGACATTGTGCATGCTCTGTTGCCTGTGTCTATGTGCCTGTGGCTCTGTCAGTGTGATCATGTGATGTATCTGACCCCAGGAATGTGTCAATAAAGTTTCCCCTTCCTGGGACAATGAATTCACGGTGTTCTTATTTCAATTTCCAGGAGTGTAGTCCATAGGATTTAAATCAGCAGACCCAGCAGGCCAAGTAACTGTTCCTCCTCGACCAATCTGTCTGGAAGGATACCTTCGATTCAGAGCACGACGTGCACGCAAGGCATTATGTGCTGGACATACATCGTGTTGATACCACATAAGCATTCTGGTTCTTAGCGGCACTTAATCCAGAAGATGAGGAAGAATTCGTCTAAGGAAGTTGGAATTTGTTGTGCCGTTTAGACTACCATTGATGAAATAAGGGCCAATAATTGTAGTACCAAGCATCCCACATCAGACGTTAACTCTCCATTGACGCTGATGTTCCACCTGTCTGAGCCATCGTGGGTTATCGCTGGACCAATAATGCATGTTCCTTGTATTTAACTGTCCTTTGTTTGAGAAGGAACATTCATCGGTGAATAGAACATTGGAGAAGAAGTTCGGGTTGGCGAGGATTTGCTGCTGTGCCCACTGACAGAACTGTACACGATTCTAGAAAACATTCCTATGCAATTCTTGATGTAGGTGCACATAGTAAGGATGGAACCGGTGACGTGTAACAATACGATTTACACTGGTTTTAGGAATGCCAATATCGTGCTCAACCTCTCTACATCTACATCTACATCTACATTTATACTCCGCAAGCCACCCAACGGTGTGTGGCGGAGGGCTCTTTACGTGCCACTGTCATTACCTCCCTTTTCCGTTCCAGTCGCGTATGGTTCGCGGGAAGAACAACTGTCTGAAAGCCTCCGTGCGCGCTCGTGTGCTCTCGTGTGCTCACACGTGGATTTATAGCAACGGAAGCGAGAACAGTAACTTCGGTAGCTTCGTCTGTGTGAGTGCTACGACGATTGCGTTGTCGTGGGTTGAAACTTCCCGTTTCCTGATGCGTCGCAACAAGACGAGAAAACATCCGTCGGGAAGGTGGTTTCTTGTCAGGATATCGCTCTCTGTATGTAGGAAAGACAGCTTTCACTGTATGCTTACAGTACACAACAGAATTTAAAAGGGCTAAACTACTGTACTAAATGTAACCGTACATAAGAAAACAGTATTGCAATTACTGTTCTGCTAACTTACATTCCCCATAGATGAGTAACATTTCTACCATCTCTTCGTTGGTGTACATTCTACTCATACAACTCTTCAACTAACGATGGTTGGCGGAATAACAGGTGTGCATTCTGCTTATGTTTACATTTGTCCTCTGTCAACGTCAGCACGTGGATGTGTTCCACTACCCTGAATACCTGCACTAAGCGCTGGAAGCGCCAACGTCAATGTTGTGTTATGTAATTAATAACGTTGTGTTTCAGTGAATGGTACACTTTCGTACATTTTTGAATAGGTCTTTAGGAGAGGAAATGAATTACCGAATAAAAGATACGAGGTACCATTTAAAAAAGTTATTCCGCTATTCATATCTTTGTAAAAAACAAAGCTGCAACTAAGGCAATCATGCTGATTGATGTTCCCCTGACGGCCAAAGAATATTTGCTTGAAACATTTTGTAATTTGCATCTGGACAAACAGCTATTTAGGGTCGTCAAGATAAATGGGACACCATGTAGGTGAAAATAATTAAATTGTGGCTCTGTCCTGTCTTAAGCCCAGCTTAGGTTGAATTACGAACATCTCCACCTTTTTGTGATGACAGGTTTAAACCAGGAGTTGATTTTATTTCTCAATATTGAAGTAAATATTTAAGTAAAATTCATCTTGAAAAACTACATATTTTTAATTTGTTAATTATATTGCATTATATTGCATAAGCAATTGTTGATTTTTACATATTTATGGATAGTATGTTTTCTACTCTTTAGCATATTAAATTGTTTAAGCAAAATTTGGCTTTTAACTATTTCTTGAGAACATTTTTCATATCACATAAGATGTCTATGTGCCTGTTTAAGAGGTCACATATGTTTAGGCTTGCTTGACACTTCCAAATGATGTTTGCAACATTAACTTGAGATAAACATTGTACTATTTTGCATTGTTGATGCACTTTTACACACTTGGAAAGAATATTGTGACATTTGAAAAGTATCACAGAAATAGTAAGTAACTGATATGAGACGCTGTTGTCTCATATACTATGGTACACCCATTGAACTTTGACCATTTTACTTGTGCAGTCGTCTCTTAATGGAGACAAGCAGCATGAGCATAAAAACAGCAATTCATTTTATTTCATGATTTTTAAGATTTGTGGAATAATATTTAAAGTAAAACTCACGTTCAACAACTACATATTACTAATTCTTTTATTACAATGGACAAGCAAATGTTGGTTTATAGCTATTTATGGAGAGTATGTGATATACTCGCTCTATTATTCTATAGCCAATGATACTTAGCTTCTTATGAAATTTTCTGATATGGCTTGTGAGCCACTAGGAACATGGTTCGCAATATTTTCGCCATTTTATGGTATTCAAAATCTTCTTAAAGTGTGTGACATATTTTTTGATCAATAGCTCAGGTAGTGCACATACTTTTAAGCACAGCTCCATCGTTATTGGCTCTTTCATTCTATTAGTGGCTAAAGTACTAGCATCTAATTGGGGGAGGAGAGAGGGAGGTGGCACATTATGCGGTGCGACTGGCTGAAAAATATACGCAATTTTTTTTTAATTTACCACTGGGATGGAGGGGAGGAGGATGGGGGAGGGTAAATAGCACAGCTGGGCATTTTCCGACATCTTGGATTTTTAATTTTTTGTTAAATATCCCACAGTCTTGCATTTTGTAACTTCAGCCAGAGCCATCTTGCATCGTACCACTTAGATGACGTCATTGCCCGTGTATGTATCGGTTCCTGTCAGATCACTGAAATCAAACACTTAAATACCATTCAACAGCAAAGACCGCATAAAACATTTTTTTTATTTTAAGACAACCGGTTTCAATAGACTATTCGTCATCTTCAGGTCCTAACGCATTCGGGAGGACGACGGTTCAATCCCGTCTCCGGCCATCCTGATTTAGGTTTTCCGTGATTTCCCTAAATCGCTTCAGGCAAATGCCGGGACGGTTCCTTTGAAAGGGCACGGCCGATTTCCTTCCCCATCCTTCCCTCACCCGAGCTTGCGCTCCGTCTCTAATGACCTTGTAGTCGACGGGACGTTAAACACTAATCTCCTCCTCCTCCTTTCAGGTCCTAAAATCTTTTGTTGTAAAACATGTTCATTTTACGCTGACCTCACGCACAAGACGTCAAGTGGATAAAAGTAGCACATTATAAAAGGGCTGTCGCTAAAATATTTAAAAACGTAATGTATCTTATACAACAGGCTATGTCTATATATATATATATATATATATATATATATATATATATATATATATTCGTAACAGTTGCTTGTTGCATCATACAAACCGGATAAACAATAGCACATCTGTTTACAAATGTCAGAAAATGTAAACAGTTGTGCTATTGTTTTTATCAGCTAAACAGATCACCCTTCAGTTCTCTCAGAATGAGAAAATTCAGTCGAAGTTAAACCCTGTCGGGCATGGCTAGCTATTGAATGGTTGACCGTCTGGCGCTGTTGGCAAGCTGGTTTTACTCACCCCTTGTGAGGCCAATTGAGCAGTCACTTGACTGAGAAGTAATACCTCCGATCACGAAAGCTGAGAGTGGTGTGCTGCCCACATGCCCTTCCATAACATAGTCCAGTGACACCTATCAGCTGAGGATGACATGGCGGTCGCTCGTTACTGCTGGGCCTTCCAACGCCGGTTAGAGTGTAGAGAGAGGGAGAGGTAGAGGAAGAGACAGACATATAGATAGAAAGAGAGAGAGAGAGAGAGAAATGTAGGCAACCCCTTGTTTCGGTCTGTAGGCAATCTAACGGGCATAGGTTAAAGTGATCGAAAATGCCCATGGACCTTCTAGTGCTCGTTACACTTCACAGAAAGGTATTTCAAATTTAACGAACATGTAGCGCGAGTTTAAACTCATGATATACCTAGAAAATCCGCCACATAATACACAACACTAGAAAAGCCGAAGTACGATGTTTAACCAACACTCAGAAGGAACTTAATGTAAGTCACTGTTGAAACATTCAAAATTACACTGAAGCGCCAAAGAAACTGGTATAGGCATGCGTTTTCAAGTACAGAGATATGTAGATAGGCAGAATACGTCGTTGCGGTCGGCAAGGCCTATATAAGACAACAGATGCCTGGCGCAGTTTTTAGATGGGTTGCTGCTGCTACAATGGGACTCTGAACGTGCTGTTATCGCACGAGCCATTGGACACAGCATCTCCGACGTAGCGATGAAGTGGGGATTTTCCCGTATGACCAATTCACGAGTGTACCGTAACCATCAGGAATCCGGCAAAACATGAAATCTCCCACGTCTCTGCGGCCGGAAAAAGATCCTGCAACGACCACTGACGACTGAAGAGAATCGTTCAGAGTGACGGAAGTTCAACTCTTCGGCAAATTGCTGCAGATTTCAATGCTGGGCCATCAATAAGTGTCAGCGTACGAACCATTCAACGAAACGTCATCGATATGGGCTTTCGGAGCCGAAGGCCCACTCATGTACCCTTCATGACTGCACAACACAAATCTTTACGCCTCGCCTGGACCCCTCAACACCGACATTGGGCTGTTGATGACTGGAAACTTGTTGCCTGGTCGGACGAGTCTCGTTTCAAATTGTATCGAGCGGATGGACGTGTACGGGTATGGAGACAACCTCATGAATCCATGGACCCTGCATATCATCAGCTGGTGGAGGCTCTGTAATGGTGTGGGGCGTGAACAATTGGAGTGATATGGGACCATTGATACGTCTAGATAACGACTCTGACTTGCGACACATACGTAAGCATTCTGTCTGATCACCTGGACCCATTCATGCCCATTGTGCATTTCGACGGACTTGGGCAATTTCAGCAGGATAGTCCATAATTGCTACAGAGTGGCTCCAGCAACACTCTTCTGAGTTTAAACACTTTCGCTGGCCACCAAACTCCCAAGATATGAAAATTATTGAGCCTATCTGGGATGCGTTGCAACGTGCTGTTCAGAAGAGACCTCAACCCTCTCGTATCTTACGGATTTATGGACAGCCCTGCAGGATTCATGGTCAGTTCACTCCAGCACTACTTGAGAAAGTAGTCGAGTCGATGCCACATTGTGTTGCGGCACTTCTGAGGGCCGCGAGGTCCCTACACGATATTAGGCAAGTGTACCAGTTTCTTTGGCTCTTCAGTGTATAATGTCTGCATACAGATAGAAGATCGACTCTCTTAAGCCCTTACAATCGAGAGAAGGAAGTATAAAAGCGAAAAATACATGAAAACTAAAAAGAAGGAAGTCTCATACTGGAAAACTGAATAAGAGTCTTGAAGATAACAAGAAGAAGAGTAAAGCTAAATAATGGTTCTATATTCTGTACAAATTTGAAAACGCAGTAACAACAATAATATGGCTTTCGAGACAATTATTAGGAACTGAAAGGAGAGGATACGGGATCTGTTATGGATAGGGCAAGGAAGATGACATCGAGAAATCTCAGAGTTCCTTAACTGTGAGGTTATTGTTCGGGAATGTTGGTATCTCGTGCCACAAGGGAAACAACAATAATATGGCTTTCGAGACAATTATTAGGAACTGAAAGGAGAGGATACGAGATCTGTTATGGATAGGGCAAGGAAGATGACTTCGAGAAATCTCAGAGTTCCTTAACGGTGAGGTTATTGTTCGGGAATGTTGGTATCTCGTGCCACAAGGGAAAAAAATATCTTCTGCTTGACGTCAGGCTAAAGATACAAAGAAGGAACGGAAAGGTGTAAGGTTGTTGCTACAACCTTATGCCTTAACAGTTACTTACAGAAGACAGTCGGTCTGAGATTTCTCTCTCAACATGTTTGTATTATACAGGGTTTTCCGAAACTATTCGTTCAAATTAGTACATGAGGGAGAGAACATAAAAAAAAAATACATTTAGGTATAGTACATCTGAACACTGACGGCAATTTCTGATGCTAGGGACGATTTACACAAAAGTTGGTTCAGCAGGCTAACTGCTGCAGTGACATTCACAGGGACTGCTCGCATGTGCGACCATTGAGCTGTACTCAGGCAGTACATCATCAGACCGCTGATTGTCGCATCCGCTCGAAGTTTCCTGGCATGTCCACAGTGGTAACAGCAGCGACGGTGATTCTAGAGACGAGGTCTTCTTCGTTTCCACAACGGTTTCACACAACAGCTGCTTCATATACCGCCAGAGGGAGAAATCCAGACTCATGAGGTAGCCACAGGGCCAACTCGGCCGACCCATCGATTATTGAAGGTGGATCTCAGATGATTCCTCACAGCTATGCTGAAGCAGACTGCAAGTACATCCTCTGTTTATTGTCCAGAGGTACATTCTCCAGCAGTTCTGGCAACACTGTTCCACGGTTCTGAATGTCAGTACACATTCCCAGCCAGTGACACGGACACAGAAGCTTACGTAAACACGGATAACAAAATGTTCACTAAATTTACAAGTTGACGTCAGGGATCATACGTTCCTGGTCGAAATAAGTTTGTTTCTATGTTCTTTACCTCCTGTATTAGCCCGCATCTCGTGGTCGTGCGGTAGCGTTTTCGCTTCCCACGCCCGGGTTCCCGGGTTCGATTCCCGGCGGGGTCAGGGATTTTCTCTGCCTCGTGATAGCTGGGTGGTGTGTTCTGTCCTTAGGTTAGTTAGGTTTAAGTAGTTCTAAGTTCTAGGGGACTGATGACCGTAGCAGTTAAGTCCCATAGTGCTCAGAGCCATTTGAACCTCCTATATTAATTTGAACGAATATTTTCGGAAAACCCTGTACTCGTATGCACATGTGCGGGTTGACCTTGTAAGTGAGGAGCGAAATACATAAATCCTTTAGTTACTTATTTATTTCGTAGAAAAGAAGAACACATTATAGTCTTTATCTCTACTCAGATGGTATCGTTCTATAGTCTTTTCAAATTGCCACCACAACAGCTGAAGTGAGTTTCAAAACCTGTGGCAGCACAACGCGAAACACGCTTAAAATTATTTCTGTATTTCACATTTCCAGTTTCTGTCAAGCGTAATTCGAGTAATTTTTCAGCAGAAATTATTCTTGCCACATCGTTACTCAAAACGGAGAGCTGCTGTAGGATACGCCCTTAATATCCGAAAATGACTACCTATTCGCTTACTGGACGAAACCTCATCGCTGTATTACCTAATACTCGCAAACCCGAAAATAACGCTCTCTGTGCAGCTAGAGCTTGTGGAAAGGGCGCCCCCCTCCACCGTCACCCTCACTCCTCCTCGCTCCCCTGTACCCACTCCCCTTTCCCATTTCCGCCTCTTCGCGTCCCCTCCTCTCCCTCTCCGCCACCCCTCCACACACCTTCTCAGTGGTGGCTGACTCGTGACCGGCCACTAGAAAACTAATTCACCTTACATTAGCGTCACGCTCGCTTATTACCTACAGTTATGCAACCTGACTCCCGTAACAGCTGACTTCCTAGTCCTGAGCAGATCTTTGTGGATAAAAATTCACATCAGATCTCGCAAACTTCTCATTCAAATTCACTGGACTGGCTTGTTAAATAAATTTTATTGTGGCTGTATTTCTCTCTGATTACTTAAAATATATGTCATTGTAGACGCAATTAAGTTTAATAAGAGTTTTCCAATTTTTATGGCGATTAGTCGACCTTCAGGTGAGCTACTAAATTTCAATCTTCTTATAATCTCTCCTAATGTTCAGTGGTGCTCTAAGTAGACGTAAGTTTTGTCATTGTTTCACTGTCACCTATCAATATTATTTTTTTCGTGGAGGAGATATTAGGAGTTCAAAGAATGTTTTCTGCAGTTTCTTTCCTATAGTATCTGTTTCAGTAAGAATAATATTTTACCACTGTTAGTCCTTCATTTATTATTGAGATCAACGATCATTATAAAATACCCGATGAGGCAGAAATCTCTGACGGACTGTCTTCTGTGAGAAACTGTTAAGGCTTAAGGTTGTTGCAACAAACTTACACCTTGCCGTTTCTTCATTGTATCTTTAGTCTGACGTCAAACAGGCGTTATTTTGTCCCTTGTGGCACGAGATGCTCACGTTCAAAACATGGCATTAACGGGGGGCAGGAACAAAAATGTATCGGATGCTCTCACGAAAAAAAAAAAAAACATTATACAAAAACTGCAAATTGACTGTATGTTCATCATGTGGACTTCATTATTGTATTTCTAACAGTGATGAATAAAAGTGAAAATAACAAAATGGTTCAAATGGCTCTGAGTACTATGGGACTTAACAGCTGTGGTCATCAGTCCCCTAGAACTTAGAACTACTTAAACCTAACTAACCTAAGGACATCACAAACATCCATGCCCGAGGCAGGATTCGAACCTGCGACCGTAGCAGTCGCGCGGCTCCGAACTGCGCGCCTAGAACCGCGAGACCACCGCGGCCGGCATGTGAAAATAACATCGATAACGTGTGTAGTTTATTTCAGTGCTTCCACATATTTACGTGTATTTTAATTTTGGAAAGAGTTTAAGTCTACATTGCCAGGAACCGCTAATTTTTATGTTTTGTTCACGATACTCGTTATTAATACCTATTTTAAATGATTGAAGGAGACATGAAAAAGTAATTCGACCACGAATACATCACTGTGGCCAAACACTGGGTCATTTACAGAAATACTACAACGGGACATCCTCCTCTAGCATTACCTTTCCTCAACAGTGGTTGTCGATACGAGCAATATTTTTCGAATTTTGGACGGGTCAATATTACCTCCGTTGCTTTTCTGAAAACTTTCATATAATTTTATACAGAGTATGTTATATATCAAGCTAAACTTTATGAAAAAGAATTACTTCATAAAATATTTTACTTTCGATGCTATAATCGACAAGTAATAGTTCTGTATGTAGAGTTAAAAATTTTTTAGTAACATTTGAAAATACGAATTATTTGCATACTTAAAATTTCTATTATTAATTACACAATCCTGTACTGTTTACTACGTTTATTTCTGCATTCATTTATGAAATAATAATCGAAATTAATAATTTAATGAAAAGTAGTAGGAATTCATTTGTTAAGAAAAATTGTAAACCCTTTGAAATATTGTTATTTCTGCAGAGTGTGAGAGTAATAAGCTTGCCTCTGATGTGATCGGACGTATTTTTGTATAATAGGCACGAACAATGTAATTTCGGCTTTATTAATGTGAAAAATCAAAATACTGTATGATATACTAAAATATGAGACAATCAGTGGAAAACATATTTACGTAAAAAAAACCTGCAACAACAATCTTCCAATTTATTTAGTTCAAGCCAACCGTGAGGACCTGATGTTAGATTTTCAACTTCAAGAATCAGACTCCTAGACACGAATAACTGGAAGCATTTCAACATGACAAGCTAAGTGAACTTGGAAGTTTATTGTAATCTTCGCTCCTCTCAAATCTTTATAAAAGACTTTGCTTAATAATTACTTGGACTGGGCATTGTTTAGTGTGGATAATAGATGGAAGAAGGAGGGAGGGGTGAGATTACATGCCAAAGATTTGGATAAAACAATTTCGACGAGAATCAGTCTGCCAGCGTAGTTCACGGAGAATATCTGGAGGTTATGAACACACGTTTGTGTCCACTATTCCAATCGTGTCAAGTATGTTCTTTGAGACCTGTGCGCATGACCCAATCTCTTCTGAACTGCGCGAGAGTCTTCCAGGAACAATCCACGAAGATGCAGGTACTGGATTCATTCTTAAGGTGATGCGTCTGGCGATCCAGTTGGTACGACCAAAGAAATCAACGTTCGTATTTTAGACCTAGCTCAAATATTCAGTAATAATTCCAGATACCGCTACGCCCAATGATCGCACTAGAATGGCTTATTTCGCAAGGCCGCACCATATTTTGTTTCCATGCTCTATTGAAAAAGCATTTCTTCTTCTTTAAAATCAATTGGTTTGATGGGACGTCTCACTTTGAAAAATGGGGGTCCCTGTGGAGCCTACATAGATCCACACGATTCTGTCGTCCACTCATGTTTCACACCAACGCAACTCCAGATATCTGGGGAAAGTTGTGGTTTTTCATAGCAATTTAAAAGAATATTCTAATTTGTTTGATGAATCTAATTGTCGTCCAGTCTACGAACCAACGAATGTGCAGTGGCTCGAAGGAAAGCTTAACAGAAGTAAAAGGTTAATATTCGTATTCCAAAATTGCTGCTCGAGTCACACAATGTTCCATCGTAGGCTGAATCCCATCTGCAACACGTTGCTGTCGCTACATAATGATTATTGTAACGCACGTGGTGCATTTATGTATTTCTCACAAGAGAATAAATAAAAATCTGGACTGAAATTCGCTGCGAAACATATCGCCTCCATCTAAATCGCACATTTCTCGATCAAAGAGAAAACGCAAATTTGGCCCGGATTCTCCGAAGAACCCACGTCAGAGCAAAATATTCGCTTAGCGATTTACCATTCAACGATAAAAACAAATTACATGGAAGATTAAGGTTTAAAAATGTTTCGTCGACGACGAAGTCATTAGATATGGAGCAGGAGCTCGGATCGGTGAACGGAGCAAGCAGTCACTTATTCATAGGAACCATTACATAATTTGCCTTAATCGAAAAGCACGGAAAACCAACAATATATGGATGGTCGGACGGTGATTTGAACCACAAAGTTCCAGAATGCGAGTGCAGTATCTTACTACAGCGCTACCATGTTTCGTACAACTAGAGAAGGGGCACACTGGAATAGTTCCTTAATATTCAAGTCTATCAAGAGCTGGTTACTTAGGAAAAAAAATGTCTTTCACAAACCAAAAGAAATTAGATGCTTTTCTTCTATACGGAGAACGCCGAAAAAATATCTTTCATAAACCAAAGAAATTAGATATTTTTCTTCTGTAAGGATAATACCTAGATTTCCTTAAATCATTTGAGAGGCGCCACACTAATAACTGTTAACGAAAGTGCAAGCATACGGAAGAAGTTCCCAGGTATGTGAGTGACTCGAAGACTTCTTAAGTAACAAGACCCAGTATGTTGTTCTCGACGGCGAGTGTTCATCACTGTTGAATTCATCATTACTGAGTACCGTTCGAATGTTTGGGACCCGCATCAGGTCGAATTAAAGGAAGACATCGAAGCAATTCAGAGGCGGGCTACCATATTTGTTACCAGTAGGTTCGAACAACATGTAAGTGTTACGGAGAAGCTTCGGGAACTTAAATGGGAATCCCTGGGGGGAAGGCGAAGTTGTTTTCGTGGAACACTATTGAGAAAATTTAGAGCGCTGGCATTTGAAGGTGATTGAGGAACGATTCTACTGCCACCAACCTACATTTCGCAGAAGACCATGAAGATAATATTAGAGAGAATATGGCTCGTACGGAGGCATATAGACAGTCTTTTTTCCCTCTCTCTATTTGCGAGTGGAACAGAAAAGAAATTGAGTATTAGTCGTACAGAGTACCCTCCGCCTCGCACTCTACGGTGGCTTGCGGAGTATGTGTGTAGATGTGGATGTAGATGAAACAGCAGGGATAATTTGAGAAGTATGAAGAAAGGTTTCATGACCGATGGTGTCCAACAAGAGTGACAATTTACCAACTGCGCAAAAAACTGTTGTTAGATATGCAGCATAAAGCCTGCAACAAGCGGAGCGAACTAAAGATATATTCTGGCAGCAACTGGTCATAAACTGGCTGTTGCCTGCAAAGATATTACGAATGCTTCTGGAATAAATAATTCTATTGCTGTTTGTATCGGGAAAAATCAACAGATTAACCAACGGTATTGTAGAAAACATATGCAATTTTGTCGCTCCGTAGTGGTGTGACATCAAGTATTTTTCATGGAAACGGGAATGTAAGAAATATGTTACGTCAGTCCACTGTGACTCTGCACTGGCTGGGGCAGGTTGTTCATCGGAAGCAGTGGAGTGAGGGCTTTTCTTTCAGTATTATTACAGACCATGGAATTGTTCCTTATTTTATTGCGTAAACGTTGGCGGGTACCGCATAGATGCTATTTATTCCCGAATTTGTGGCGCCTCTCCAAGCGGAAGTACCAACTGAAATACCAAAATTATTCGACAATAACGTGATCAATGCCCGCCTCTTTACTGTATTACGTTTAGGAAAGCGTTCACCAAGTTCTTTCCTGGTCGTTAAAAAAGTCATGAAGACGTCATTACTTAGCGTAGAATTCCTTTGGTTTGACGCGTATGGACCTTTATCTTTGCGATTAGCTGAAAGATGAAGTTTACATACAAGTTTCGGCGAACCCAAGGGTGGTTACAACATATACAACATTGTTGCATCATTGAACCTCTTCTGTCTGTCCAGATGCTCATGCAGCAACGACTAAAAATATATATAGCAATAGACATTTGACATTTAGAACACTTGATAAAGTAAACAGAATTTTAAGATTGTATTTATGACCATCTCTTCAGTGGTTTCCTCTTTGTTACTGTTACTGATGTATTTTTACAATGCAGGCCTAAGTGTTTATATCAAAATTAAACCAATGTCAACATTTTTCAGGCAACGTTGTTGTTTCCTAATCCTTATACCTCAACTTACAGTTTTACAGATCCATTCAGTTTCTAGTATCCACCTTAATCTCTAGGCTGTGGCACTAAAAGAGTAGAAGTGTTACCGTAATTAATTACTCAATCTACTTAAATACCACGTGGGTTTCCTTCCAGTTGCTGTGTCGGTCCAATCATATGTGCCCAAGTAAGTCTGACTGGTATCAGTTTTAGATTAAAATTTTCTCATAATTTACCAACTGATAATTAGACAGTCTTATATGCGTCAAACTGGAACGCCCTATCAGCCGAACGTGACCTTTCCGTATGAGGTCACCAACGTCAGTATAAATGAATGCTAAGTTCTAAGGATTTCGAAGAGTGAAAGGTGATTAATTTGCCTTCGTCAGCTCTGCAATAATAACAGCAGAAATCACTACTGTTTTTTCTGAATCTTTGAAGTTGATATCCATATCTCTATAAATAATACATCTATGACAAGAGAACATGCATGCGTCGTTTTGTGCGGAATTTCTTGCAATTCATCTGCATGAAAGCAGCACTGTGATCTCTTAAATAGTTCCGGAAATTATTGAGATGAATAGCCTTGCCGAATCACCCTGCATAAGTGCTTCAAATGGGTCTGAGCACTATGGGACTTAACTTCGGAGGTCATCAGTCTCCTAGAACTTAGAACTACTTGAACCTAACTAACCTAAGGACATCACACACATCTATGCCCGAGGCAGGATTCGAACCTGCGACCGTAGCGGTCGCGCGGTTCCACACTGTAACTCCTAGAACCGCTCGGCCACACCGGCCCGCTCACCCTGCATAACATTCATGTCGGAGTGTGTTGTCTCAAGAGAGAAGGTTGCGACATAATTTTGTCTAGCGTATCTTTGGATAGTTTAATTTTGATCACTATAATTGACGACAGAATCAAGATGATCTCTAATTTGAGTAGATATAAAAACAGTGAATTATTGTTCCGGAATTCAGATCTGTACCTCTGATAGTACTAGTAGCTAATAATTCACTGTGGAACAGTTTAAACTTTAGACCCAGACTTCGGTTTGACCATCTGCTACTGACAATAAATTTTGGACCTCTGAGAAAAATAAAAACTTGTTTTGAAAATGGCGACCTTTCTCTAACAGAATGTTCACTAAATATTTTGACAGATACAGAAAACGTCCTGCTGTATTGTAGGCAAAACATGCATTGGACGACTACAAAAGAAGAAAGAAGTTATCGAATGTCATATGCCAAATGCGAGTCCACTAAGCGTTGGACGTAAATGCAGAATATTTGGTTGAGCAGTGAGTGGCTGGTAAATTGCCATGGTATGAATGGACAAGGTAAGTCAGAATTGGCAATGGGAAGAGCACCCAGGCTATTCCAGCAAATGTACAAGAACAACAATAATGATAAATGTATCGAATACTGATCTTCACTTATCAGTATTGTAACTACACTCCTGGAAATTGAAATAAGAACACCGTGAATTCATTGTCCCAGGAAGGGGAAACTTTATTGACACATTCCTGGGGTCAGATACATCACATGATCACACTGACAGAACCACAGGCACATAGACACAGGCAACAGAGCATGCACAATGTCGGCACTAGTAAAGTGTATATCCACCTTTCGCAGCAATGCAGGCTGCTATTCTCCCATGGAGACGATCGTAGAGATGCTGGATGTAGTCCTGTGGAACGGCTTGCCATGCCATTTCCACCTGGCGCCTCAGTTGGACCAGCGTTCGTGCTGGACGTGCAGACCGCGTGAGACGACGCTTCATCCAGTCCCAAACATGCTCAATGGGGGACAGATCCGGAGATCTTGCTGGCCAGGGTAGTTGACTTACACCTTCTAGAGCACGTTGGGTGGCACGGGATACATGCGGACGTGCATCGTCCTGTTGGAACAGCAAGTTCCCTTGCCGGTCTAGGAATGGTAGAACGATGGGTTCGATGACGGTTTGGATGTACCGTGCACTATTCAGTGTCCCCTCGACGATCACCAGTGGTGTACGGCCAGTGTAGGAGATCGCTCCCCACACCATGATGCCGGGTGTTGGCCCTGTGTGCCTCGGTCGTATGCAGTCCTGATTGTGGCGCTCACCTGCACGGCGCCAAACACGCATACGACCATCATTGGCACCAAGGCAGAAGCGACTCTCATCGCTGAAGACGACACGTCTCCATTCGTCCCTCCATTCACGCCTGTCGCGACACCACTGGAGGCGGGCTGCACGATGTTGGGGCGTGAGCGGAAGACGGCCTAACGGTGTGCGGGACCGTAGCCCAGCTTCGTGGAGACGGTTGCGAATGGTCCTCGCCGATACCCCAGGAGCAACAGTGTCCCTAATTTGCTGGGAAGTGGCGGTGCAGTCCCCTACGGCACTGCGTAGGATCCTACGGTCTTGGCGTGCATCCGTGCGTCACTGCGGTCCGGTCCCAGGTCGACGGGCACGTGCACCTTCCGCCGGCCACTGGCGACAACATCGATGTACTGTGGAGACCTCACGCCCCACGTGTTGAGCAATTCGGCGGTACGTCCACCCGGCCTCCCGCATGCCCACTATACGCCCTCGCTCAAAGTCCGTCAACTGCACATACGGTTCACGTCCACGCTGTCGCGGCATGCTACCAGTGTTAAAGACTGCGATGGAGCTCCGTAGGCCACGGCAAACTGGCTGACACTGACGGCGGCGGTGCACAAATGCTGCGCAGCTAGCGCCATTCGACGGCCAACACCGCGGTTCCTGGTGTGTCGGCTGTGCCGTGCGTGTGATCATTGCTTGTACAGCCCTCTCGCAGTGTCCGGAGCAAGTATGGTGGGTCTGACACACCGGTGTCAATGTGTTCTTTTTTCCATTTCCAGGAGTGTATTTTGGGACGGACTGTCTCGTTGCCTGAATTCCACCTACGACAAATTCTTGTATTTAGCTGGAAATGGAAGACAACAGCATGGAGCTAATTCCGGATTAGGACCAAAGTAACAGTGGGGGCACTGCCAAGTCATATTTATGTACAAATCATTTAAATACTTAGCTGATGCCGGAGTCAGTCAACCGCAACGAGGGCAGTTCCAACCTAACACAGTCTACGACTGCTGCAGTCAATTCACTTAATTCAAGACGTTTCAGTTCGTTTCTCACCAAACGGCCAGGTTTACAGTAAAGAGTGTTTCAAAACACAACAGATATATAATTGCACCCCGAGTCAGGAAATCTGTGCGAAATACGGATGTGAAGGGCAGCTCACCATTGTGTGCAAGACCAAACGTTCCCGTTTATGATTGTGATGTCCTATTTTCGAACACATGGATATAAAAAGTAATAGGACTCAGAAATCAGAACCGGTTACAGCACTCTTATGATTGTTTTCAGACCTGCCCATAAACAGTAATGCTGTATATTTTCCGGTTAAGGAAAATGTATCAGGGACGATAGTAAATAGAGGTATTGTCCAGCGTCTGAATTTCTCAGTATTCCTTCAGCATACAGGAAACTAGTGTGATATGCTACCTACCAAATTTCTCTGAAAGAGCATTTTTAGCGAACGTTGCCTACAAGAACGTCTCTCAACGTCTGGAACAGATATTAGTACATGATTTGTAGGTAACGAATATTAGACTGGAGAGCGTCCACTAGGTTGATTATTATACAGAAATCTTAGTGTCAGACCCGATCTTATTTCAGTCGCTACAGACAAGCTCAAAATAATTTCATGCCATATTTTCGGGAGGACTGGGTATGCAACAAAGCACACAGTCCATATCACCGTGAGATCGTTAGCTATTTACTGTTTACTTTCACCGCAGCCCATTTCCTTCACATCGAAAAAGGTGTGCAAAGTAGAATTAGACTGATTGGAACACCAGGTCGCTTAAAAAATCGCTTCATGTCAATGGACAACCCCAATAGTGATCGTCCACATATTTATGGAGATTACAGAATAAAATTTATCTCTGTACCTGTTATCGATGTTTGTCATAACCCACGCCCAAAACAGCGCGAAGTCAAACTTTCCGAGTGTGACAATTTCTGTGAGATTGTTCTTGAAAATGCAAACCTGCATGTTGTCTTGGATGAACGACGACCGACGACGAACGTGGCTGGACATACACTAGTATACATTAAATGTATTCTGAATTGCGAATATGGATGACCATAAGCTATGGAATGAAATGACGAATCTGAAAACTTGTGCCAGACCGGGAATCGAACCCGGATTTTCCGCTTATCGCAAGCGATCGCCGTACCATTTATAATTTTTTTTAATTACGTTGAATAGAAATACCTCTCAAACTACGCTTCAAATTTCAATGAATATCTTTCACAAATTAAAGCAAATTCTGGTTCACATATAACATTTAAGTGAAGTTAAATTTCGGTAACAACCTCTGCATTGTCATACCACAAATAATATTTCTGTATTGCTTGTACTGCTTGAAAGCTAGTAAACTGAACATTATTCTTGCATTACATAAAGAAAGAAACACACATCACAATGTAGAATCTGGTCTGGTTTCCGGCAGAGCCGTCTGAATGTAGCTGTACACTATAAAAATATGTGCGTATATGCTGGAGTGACTGAGGAGTGTGCTGAACCGCCACTGGTGCCGTTCGAGAAACTGGTGCTAGTTCTTCTATTAAGATTCCTGTCAGACAAGCCTGATGTCGTCTCCACAGTTTTAACATTATGCTGACATATAATGCCACTGCTCGATCACTAACATGCGTAAGACCAAGTCCACCCCTACTTAAGACGGAGGGTAAGGACGTCGTATCTTACTTTAAACTGTAGACCTACACTCACAAAGGAACCGAACGCCACCAGTATTCGTCGTGCTATCGTCACCGCCAGACCGCCAGAGGGAGTACTTGAGCGAAATGCGGAATTCGTGGCGCCAGGTAAGTGTTAACGTACGTGACCCGCTGGATCATGTCTAATGCCCGTGTGATGCTCGCTTTAATGCCCGTCCGGACTGACTGTAGTAGTCTCTTATAGTTACACGCTGTTTTGCGACATATGTCGTTGGTAAAAACAATACCTAGGCATTTCAAGGTATCCATGGGCCGTAACGGTGCTACACATTCTTCTGTTAGTCCAACACCAATATTCATCGCTACAGACTTGTCCATATTTATAAGGCCGTTCCATATTTGCGCATCTAAAGCCACACTCATATCGTTTTCATTCCGTACTACCAGCACCAGGTCATCCGCATATGACTTGCACGTGAATGTGTATCCTAGCAAAGTCAGTCCTGTCAAGCGGTTTCGTAGGCCGCAAAGTAACGGGTCGGGAGCCAATGCATATAATGTCGTTGATAAGGGACATCCTTGTCTAACCGATCTCGCGACGACTAGAGATTTTGTCGTACGTTCATTGACGAGCACTTTGGAGGAGACATTGCTGAGTAGCCGCATCATGACAGCGATAAACAGTCGTAGAAATCGCATGTGTGTCAGGACTTCTGCAAGATGGTAATGGGTGACTATCAAAGTCTTGAACAAAATCTATTGACGCTAGTGGTGCACGGAGGCGACACGTCTTTGCTAGTGCGATCAAATCGCGATATTTAACAAGCGCCGTCTGGATGTTCTTATTCCCGTCGAGCGAAGTTTGATGATGTGGGAGTACCTGGCGCAATATTCTTCGGACGCGTGTTGCTAATAATCTGGTGAATATTTTAAAATCGCAGTTAAGGAGCGTCAGCAGTGGTCGGTAGCCCCGTATCCGTGTACCACCCGAAGGAAGGTGTATGTATCGAGATGATCAGCCCCTCCACAAAAGCCGGCGGTAAAGGCACATCGAGAGACATTAATCGCGGCAGATAGTAGTCCATCGTCGTGCGATCACATAGCTAAAGGTCCTGTGGAATTCCAGAGGTAGGTCATGTGGTTCCCGCGATTTGTTCACCGCTCCCCTACCAATGGCCTCCATCACTTCCTCCTCTGTAATCTCCTCCATCAGTTGTGCTTCCGCCTCTGGATTGATGGGGCCGAAAATCATATGCGTAACTTCGTTACTTGCCACCATATCGATATTCATTGCGGTATAAAGTTGAGTGTAATGTTGTACAAAGGCATTGCCTATTTCTTGTTTCGATGTTAGGTGTCTGACATCATCCATGTCCACAGCATGTTCTAAGGCTCTTCGTCTTATTTTGTTTTCGTTGATGATGTGATACATCGATGGGCGTTCTCCTGCAACCCGATCTAGTGTCCGTGTTCTGACCACCGCACCTTCGAGGTGGCGTCGAATGATGGATATAATTTTGGCCTTTGCTCGTTGTACCGTCTGGTGCCGCTCCGGAGAAGGCATTTATTCGGCGCATTCCTGTAGCACCGTGAAATAGAAGTCCATCGTCTGACGTCGCCACACTGCTTGCTCAGGACCATATGTCATCGCACGGCGCAGCGCCGGTTTGGCGCAACTTATCCACCAACTTAGGGTCATGTGATACGACCGAAGACGTCATTCGCAAGATCTCCCAACATCTCCAAAGACGTCTCGAAAAGCTGGGTCCCGCAGGTGGACGACGTTCATTTTCCAAGGACCGCGGCTATGCCACACTTGCTGCCGCCGGAGGGAGATTGTACATATTAATGCTGTATGGTCGGTATAGGATGAAGGCCACAGCTCTGCTTCCAGGACGTCAGCGTTAAGATTGCGTGTGCCATACACTCGGTCGAGACGGCTAGTGGAATGTCTCGTTGTATGGGTGTATCCACGACGTAGGCCATGGACATGCTCCAAGACGTCAACCAGATGCATACTCTGCACCAACATTCGTAATTCTGCTCACGGGGTAAATCGAGGAAACTGCTCTTTCGATGCAAGTACACAATTAAAAGCGTCGCCCAGGATTAATCGGTCCTGTTGACCTTGGAAGGGCGGGGCAATTTCGTCCGCGAAGAAGCGGGAACGCTCTCGCCTCCTGACTGTACCTGACGGTGCGTAGAAGCTGATGAGTCGAACGTCAAGTACTGTCGTTGCTAATCCCCATGCCGACGGTGGGTACAGTACGTTCTCTGCCATGGTATCTTTTTTAAGAAGTATTGCTATGCCGCTGCCAGTTTCGGAGTCGTGTGATATGTAGGTTACGTATCCGTACTTGACAGGAAATTCATCGACGTATACTTCTTGTAGGAGGACGATGTCGATGTGCGCTGCTGGTAGCATGTCTTTGAACAAGGACATCTTAATCTGCGACTGTATGTTACTGATTTTGATAGAAACAAGCCGATATGCTTGTCTTCGTTCCGTCGCGTGTATATCGGCCGTGGGAGCCTACGCCGTCTGTTGTTGTAGTGGCACGTTACGTGACTCTGTCCTGCCGCCGTTATACGTTTAACTTCAGAGTGGCGCCGCCCAGCCGTGTGGCCTGTTGCTACTGTCGGTGGGTCCCCTTCACAGTCATCAGCGCATCTAATTGGGACAAATTTCTCGTCGGCCGGGACTCGACAGCCCCGTCTCCCTGTGGCTCCTCTTCTACTACCTGGGAGTGGCGGTGGACTGCTGATTTCCGTGCGTTGTCAAGTTTTTCAGGTCGCTCCTGACGTAAACTGTTGTCGAGACAATGATGTTCTGGATGAGGAGAGTCTTGAGATCCTCTGTGAGGTGGCCGTCTTCCTCGGTCGTTTCTAGATCGTCGCCCTGCATACGTGGAGTCATCCGACGGGGTTTTGATAGCTCGATCCGTGTTTGTCGCACACCATTAAGTACCGGATACCTGGTAAAGGTTGTCCACTTTTCTGCTATGTGACTAAGTACCCGACCATAGGGTTGCAGCGCGTTAACCAGGCTCTCTGCCGGAATCTCAAACGGTAGCTGAAATACTCGTACGGTTCTTAAAAGAAGTCCCGCATGATCAATAGCTACCGTTCCGACACGGCCGTCTGAATATTTAAATTTACGTCCATCTTTATGGCCGAATACGATCTTGTCACACACCGTGTCGTTGATCAGTCTGACGTAGACCGCACTGCTTGTGATAGAGAAGTGGATGCCAATCACATCTTGTTCAATTTTAATTTCTTCACGTATAAATCGTTCTACTTCAAATGCCTTCGGTCGTGCTAATTTACACTACTGGCCATTAAAATTTCTACACCAAGAAGAAATGCAGATGATAAACGGGTATTCATTGGACAAATATATTATACTAGAACTGACATGTGATTACAATTTCACGCAATTTGGGTGCATAGATCCTGAGAAATCAGTACCCACAACAACCACATCTGCCCGTAATAACAGCCTTGACACGCCTGGGCATTGAGTCAAACAGAGCTTGGATGGCGTGTACAGGTACAGCTGCTCTTGCAGCTTCAACACGATACCACAGTTCATCAAGAGTAATGACTGGCGTATTGTGACGAGCCAGTTGCTCGGCCACCATTGACCAAACGTTTTCAATTGGTGAGAGATCTGGAGAATGTGCTGGCCAGGGCAGCAGTCGAACATTTTCTGTATGCAGAAAGGCCCGGACAGGACCTCCAACATGCAGTCGTGTATTATCCTGCTGAAATGTAGGGTTTCGCAGGGATCGAATGAAGGGTAGAGCCACGGGTCGTAACACATCTGAAATGTAACGTCCTCTGTTCAAAGTGCTGTCAATTCGAACAAGAGGTGACCGAGACGTGTAACCAATGGCACCCCATACCATCACGATGGGTCATACGGCAGTATGGCGACGTCCAATACACGCTTCCAGTGTGCGTTCACCATGATGTCGTCAAACACGGATGCGACCATCATGATGCCGTAAACAAAACCTGGAATCATCTAAAAAAATTACATTTTGTCATTCGTGCACCCAGGTTCGTCGTCGAGTACACCAGCGTAGGTGTTCCTGTCTGTGATGCAGCGTCAAGTGTAACCGCAGCTATGGTCTCCGAGCTGATAGTCCATGCTGCTGCAAACGTCGTCGAACTGTTCGTGTAGATGCTTGTCGTCTTGCAAACGTCCCCATCTGTTGACTCAGGGATCGTGACTTGGCTGCACGATCCGTTACAGCCATGCGGATAAGATGCCTGTCATGTCGACTGCTAGTGATACGAGGCCGTTGGGATCCAGCACGGCGTTCAGTATTACCCTCCTGAACCCACCGATTTCATATTCTGCTAACAGTCATTGGATCTCGACCAACGCGAGCAGCAATGTTGCGATACGATAAACCGCAATCACGATAGGCTACAACCCGACCTTTATCAAAGTCGGCAACGTGATGGTACGCATTTCTCCTCCTTACACGAGGCATCACAACAACGTTTCACCAGGAAACGCCGGTCAACTGCTGTTTGTGTATGAGAAATCGGTTGGAAATTTTCCTCATGTCAGCACGTTGTAGGTGTCGCCACCGGCGCGAACCTTGTGTGAATCCTCTGAAAAGCTAATCATTTGCATATCACAGCATCTTCTTCCTGTCGGTTAAATTTCGCGTCTCTAGAACTTCATCTTCGTTGTGTAGCAATTTTAATGGCCAGTAGTGTATTATTAAGCTGATCGCCGCGCGGAGGGGCAGCGCGGTTAGAGGTGCCATGCCACGGATTGCGCGGCCACTCCGCCGGTGGGTCGAGTCCTCCCTCGGAGATGGGTGTGTGTGGTTTTCTTAGCATCAGTTAGTTTAAATAGTGTGTAACTATAGGGACCGATGGCCTCAGCAGTTTGGTCCTTCGGAATTCACACACACATTTAAGCTGACCTTGATAGTAGATTGTCTTTACGAGTGAGCCATTCTAGTTCGAAAGCGCAAGCACTAGCGAAGGCTAACACGAAGTAAACGAAGCAGACTGCCGTTTGGCTATTCGTCCATGGCTCATGGCCAGCCTCAAACTTCCATATGTCGTTAATCATGCGTCTACAACCTGTACTCGTATATTTTTTACTTGAAAATCGTATGCCTGGTGTTTTTCCGCCGACACCGGAAAAGCGACTTTCAAGTAAAATGACTCACCTGCACGGGAATATTCATAATCGATGTACGAGTACAAGTTATGGACCCATGGTTGACGACATATGGAAGTTTGGGTCTGGTCGATAGTCGTTCACGGGTAGCCAAACGGTAAGGCAACCGCTTGATTTAAGCGGGAAATCCGGGTTAGAGCCCCAGTCTGGCACAAAGTTTCATTGTCGTTATTCCATTCTACAGCTGATGGTTGTGCATATTCGCAATTGCTAATACATTTAATGTGTTTCATAACGGCTGTCGACGCCACAGTACTGTTCCTTTGGACATGCATGTATGTCCAAAGGAACTTCGCATCATAATTCGGAGTAACACAGACACCGCAATATTGTATCGTATACAGCAGTATAAGCGACTGCCCTCCGGGCACCGTGAGTGCTCGAGGGTTGTTTCGACTATATTTGAAAGATTCAGGTGTAAACTATTTATACACAATCGTTACCGCAGGCAGCTGGGATATGTTGCAACTTGTGCAGAGGCTAATTCTTCCATACAGAACTTAAGTATTTTGATAACTCGGCCATCGAAGACGGTATCCATCCTACAGAACATCATAATTATACACTGAAGATTCAAAGGAACTGGTGCACCTGCCTGATATGGTGTAGGGCCTACGCGAGCAAGTGGAGGTGCTGCAACACGACGTGGCATGGATTCGACTTATGATTGAAGTAGTGCTGGAGGGAGCTGACACCATGAATCCGGCAGGGCTGTCCATAAATCCGTAAGAGTACTAGGGGATGGAGATGTCTTCTGAACAGCACGTTGCACGCATCCCAAATATGCTCAATAATGTTCATGTATGACGAATTGGGCGGCCAGCGGAAATGTTGAAACTCAGAAGAATGTTTCTGGAGCCACCCTGTAGCAATTCTGGACGTGTGGGGTGTCGCATTGTCCTGCTGGAATTGCCCATGTCCGTCAGATTGCACAATGGACATGAATGGATGTAGGTGATCAGACAGGATGCTTACGTACGTGTCACTTATCAGAGTCATATCTAGACGTATCAAGGTCCCATATCACTCCAACTGCAAACACGCCACACCATTACAGAGCTCCCTGCATGTCATCGAGTGAGGTTGAGCTGACATGCAGGGTCCACGGATACATGACTTGGTCTCGATACCCGTGCACGTCCATCCGCTCGATACAGTTTGAAACGAGACTCGCCCTATCAGGCAATATTATATATTAATATATATTAATAGCTCTTGCACTTGAATCTAAAGAAACCAAACAATGCAATTAGTCTACGAGTAACTGAACATAATTTAGGTTCAAAAACGGCTCTGAGCACTATGGGACTCAACTTCTGAGGTCATTAGTACCCTAGAACTTGAACTAGTTAAACCTAACTAACCTAAGGACATCACACACATCATGCCCGAGGCAGGATTCGAACCTGCGACCGTAGCGGTCTCGCGGTTCCAGACTGCAGCGCCTAGAACCGCACTGCCACTTCGGCCGGCCATAATTTAGGTTTCAATACAGTACTTAATTGACGTTTGGTAGTTTCACCAGTCCTGTACAATACCGATCTTGTGCAGTAACACTGTTCTTATTCATCACCAAAGTCTCAGCTAATATTTAATAGAGTGAGAAGTCGTACGAAACCAGCTATAGACCTGAACTGCAATTTCAATGAAACATTTCTGACACATCGCCCACCTTACTGCCACACATTCCACAAACATGATATGTAAGTTTTAAACGATACTGGCGCCTATGTATTTCTTAACGAAAAGGTAGAATAATGTAAAACTAATTGGGGAAGAGAACGCATTTTAAATTCGTTGCTTGCTTGTGTCAGGGTAGCCGAAAAGCAGTTCTGCGTGGAGTCGTCGGAAGATCGAGATCCCATGTCCAGGATGGTACCTTATGGCGGAACAAAAAGTAAACACAGTCACTGCCTGAAGCAGCAACAAGTGAGAGACGTCGGAGTAGAATCGCCCTCAAGAAGTTCCAATACATACCACCGCTGGGATGGGGGGAGAACTACTTCACAGAGCAGTGTCGCTCAACCTCACTCGATAATCATCGCTTACGACGACAGCGTCAGATCCAGCAGCGCGAGCTACAGTAGAAGTGAGAACTGTTTCTATGTTTACAGTCAACTGCACCCATACACTGACATGGGGCTATCATTGTGTATTGTCTCAAGTGATAAATTATAGAGTACAGCGGCAGAAACAAATTCATAACTGACATTTCGGTGGACAATGATTGTTTGCAAGTTCATGTTTTAATACAGTGATCTAATGTCAAGGGCTTGTGGAAAGAAACAGGGTAGACAATTTTTATGAAAGCCGAGAAAACGTTTGAACCGATATTACTTCAATATTTAAGCACATTCATTACTTTTACTTTATAAATTAAAAATTCTGAGTGTATCGGATGTGGAAATAGCGTTATTGGTATCCTGTGTGTTCCCAGAGTGCAACAGTTTCCCAGAATGCAGTCAAACGCCTCTCTTTAACGGGAACGGAATACAGTGAAACAGACGCAGTAATTCCATAATAATGAGGACTAAATGAATTCCTGGTTGTGATAATACAGCGATATTACTCCCATCACCTGTGTTTAAATATGGGGCAACTGACTGTCGGAGTCACAGCACCAGCACGGCATAACTTCATCAGGTTTTGCAAATCTTTATATCTTAATCTGATAATTGGAAGGAGATGTAGAACAATGAACGACATTTTTCGAGGTAGATTACAGCGAACAAAAAACCACGTAAAACTATTGTGACTAGACAAGTCAGATATTCTGAAGCTAAACGAACCATTATAAACAGGTATGGGCTATTAAAATAGCCTGTCCATTGGTTGATGTTGTCGTGGTGACAGTTTGCATTCCTTTGTGGTAAGTCATTTGATATTGCTGCATACGGAAATGAGTGGATTCAGATGATATTATCTTAACAGGCTGCATTCTAAAATGGTGAAATGGCCGTCTTTACCAGTAAACGTCAGCACAGTTGAAGCTCCGACGAAACGTGAAGTCTAGGAAGACTACAGCATATTCCAACAGCCCCAAGACAGTGAGATATGGCTCAGCCAATATAGTCTGTCTGTAAACTGAAGAGCGAGCGAGCGAGTCCCCACTCTGCCAACCCAGATACGTCACAAGGCGCTTCTACAAGCTGTTTCACAACGTAGTAGCGGCCCTGCCGCGGCGCGCTATTTAATTCTGTGGCGACGCCGTACACAGATACGTCTCGGCTGCGTTTATTTTCAGACAAATGCATTAAGACCATAAGGAATATAAAAGACGATAGCTTCTTTCGAAATACAACAATAGAGTAAATAATATTAACATAAGAACTGAAGTCAGGATTCTACTACAAACATAGAACCGAATGCCTGTTCATGTGAATATGGTATATGTTCCTCCACTGCTATTCGTAAAACGAACCGCACATAATTCAATAAATCTGTAGAATTTATGGTTTGTTCTTACTTTGTGTTTCTACTGAAAGGTAGAAGTTTTCATTGAAGGACTGTGTTGAAACTTAACAACTCTTGCAACATGAAGACTGTTAAAAAAGTAAGCAGAAATTTATAATTTTATGTGTTAGTCTGATTTGCACTACTTTTTTGTCACTGTCATCGTGAACATGTCTCTAAAGTATGTGTACAATGTTATGCATATTGGCTATTTACTCTGTTGTCAGTTGTCAAAAAGATTACATGTGTTTTGGTAGCATCAACGATTATTTGTTTTGTATAAAAATAGATCAGATAATCTGTATCAAATTTTGTTGTAAGAATGGAATAAAATGTATGAAATTTTTAGAAATATTGAATATTGCTTTTGGTGAACTTGTTATGAGTAAACCAAGGGCATACAAGTGGTATAAACATTTCAAAGTGGGTCTTAAAGGGCAGCAGTTTTAACAAGTATGGATGAGATTAAAAATATGCAGTTAGAAGACCTATAAACTATCCCGAAGAAACAGTTCCTAAAGTGTTTCGGGAATTGGAAAAAGCACTGGCATAAGTGTGTAGTATGTAATGTGGAATATTTTGAAGAGTATAACATTGCTGAAGACTAACAAATAAAGTTATTACCAAAAAATAAAAGTTAATATGTAAGCGCACCTCGTATGTCAAGCTTTCTGCTTGGAAGTCCAGAATCGGGGTATGTGTTTCGAAGTGTTTACGATAGCTATTGTGCACATGTCTTAAGCAGTATGTCTTAGAATCGGGTGAATAGTGACCGAGACAGAGATTTAGTGTTCCATCAGCATCAAAGGTTTTACGTGATTTTGAAACTGTCTATAAGGATGGGTTTCCTCACAAAATTATTAATTTCATTCGTGGCGATTCCAGTAAACCATGCGGCTTATTTCCGCGTTTCTTCTTTATGCGTCCTATTGGGCGAGGCTGACGTTTGCCTAAATTACAGCCGTTTGGTTGGGAGTAGTAATATTAGCCAGCAGTTCTTTTTGCGTCGCCTCTTTAACATACGCTGTACTAACATTAGAGACGATCGAACGCTTGTTACTCCGCAAATATCTTCTTCGTATTCTGCACATTTTCTTACAATGCTAGACGATTATCCATCACTTCCGGATATCGAAGTATATCAGTAAGTATACAAAGTTAACTGACACTGGCAACTAAGATCCCACGAACAGAAACGACGTATATCACTGCACGCCGATCTGCACCGCTACACAGGTAATGGGCAACAGATTTTGGGTGCCCCTGTAGTCCGGTGGCAGCGTTCTTCCGGGAAATGCCACTTCCCCCACCAAAAGCGCTGCTCGCTCTTCAGTTTACAGACAGACTATAGGAAGCCTCTATTTCTCTTATAGTACTATTTATTAATACAACATGTATTGAGTAAGTGCGCGTTTTGTATCATGGAAGGAATAAGTTTCGCAGAGTAATTAATCTCACAGGCTTTGACAACGTTACTGATATCACTATTTTAATAGAATCTGTCACCAACATTGAAGTGCATGCTCCTCATCGGTAGGTCGGGTAAGGGCTATTATCTACATCTACATCTGCATCTACGTGATTACTCTGCTATTCGCAATAAAGTACCTGGCAGAGGGTTCAATGAACCACCTTCAAGCTGTCTCTCTACTGTTCCACTCTCGAACGGCGCACGGGAAAAACGAGCGCTTAAATTTTTCTGTGCGAGACCTGATTTCTCTTATTTTATCGTGATGATCATTTCTCCCTATGTAGATAGGTGCCAACAAAATGTGTTCGTAATCGGACGAGAAAACTGGTGATTGAAATTTCATGAGAAGATCCCGTCGCAACGAAAAACGCCTTTGTTTTAATGATCACCACTCGAATTCACGTATCGTGTCTGTGATACTTTCTCCCCTAATTTGCTATAATAAAAAACGAGCTGCCCTTTTTTGAACATTTTCGATGTCATCCACCTGTCCTACCTGACGCGGTTCCCACACTGCACAGCAATACTCCAGGATAGGGCGATCAAGCGTGGTATAAGCAGTCTCTTTAGTAGACCTGTTGCACCTTCTAAGTGTTCTGCCAATAAATTGCAGTCTTTGATTTGTTCTACCCACAAAATTATCTATGTGATCGTTCCTGTTTAGGTTATTTGTAATTGTAATCCCTAAGTATTTAGTTGAATTTACAGTCTTCAGATTTGTGTGACTTATTGCGTAATCGAAATTTAGCCGATTTCTTTTAGCACTCATGTGAAGAACTTCACACTTTTCCTTATTCAGGGTCAATTTCCACTTTTCACACCATACAGATATCTTATCTAAATCATTTTGCAATTCGTTTTGGCCACCTGATGACTTTACAAGACGGTAAATGATAGCATCATCTGCAAACAATCTAAGAGGGCTACTCAGATTGTCTCCTATGTCGTTCATATAGATCAGGAACAGTAAAGGGCCTATAAGACATCCTTGGGGAACTTTGGATGTTACTTTTGTTTTTACTCGATTTCTTTCCGTCTATTACTACGAACTGTGACCTTTCTGACAGGAAATCACGAATATAGTCGCACAACTGTGGCGATATTCCATTGCCACGCAGTTTGGTTAGAAGACTCTTGTGAGTAATTGTGTCGAAAACCTTTTGGAAACCTAAAAGTATGGTATCAATTTGACATCCCCTGTCAACACCCTCATTACTTCATGAGTATAAAGAGCTAGTTGTGTTTCAATAAAACGATATTTTCTGAATCCGTACTGTGTACGTGACGGTAAATCGTTTTCTTCGAGGTAATTCAAACAGAAGATTGGTGTTAGAATCTGCAAAAAACCACACGCTTTTAGGAAATGGTGTTGAGTGCAAATAACAGCCATTATGAGTAATCTACACTTTTATTTACATCTCTGTTCCACAGCAAATACTCAAACCGTCATGGTCCGAAAATATTGACGACGACGCTATACTCGCTTTTCCACAGCATCAGTGCCTGGTTACAGATTCCTTCAAAAATATTTAAGAATAATAACAGTTATCTGAAAACACCATACAACTAGCTTTTCGAAACCAATTGGCTACGTAGGTGTAGACATAAAGACGCCAGTAAGTAAGTAAGTAAATCAGCAGAACTGCCGTCACACGCCGTTGACTATTCACAACTCTTTACCTTGGAAGAGGCTACGCCCATCCACCTGTCTCCCCGCACATACACCCAGACGCCTGACACGGGGAGAGATGGCTGGTATGCTAATTCCGGCTGACGCTGCATCGATCCGTGCGATAAACCTGTTTTGCAGTGAACTACCCTCCCTTCATTCACATATTACGACTGTCAGAGATTTTCGAGGGTTGAAAAAGTCATTCTGAAACTAGAAATATCCCATTGCTGTTTTCGCCACGTAATTCTTTATTCAACGAATATCTCTGTGCTGTGCGAGGGGTGTAAGCTCACTTAACGTGCCGAGCTGGAACATTCCTATCATAAGAGGTAAGAGTCCCTGAGGACTATATCGGTAAGTGGCATTTTTCGTACAGCTATTAACACATGGTCGACTGGAGTTCACCTCTTTCTTCGACCAAATGACTTCCTTCGGGTGTAGATAGACGTCTAACGAAGCGGTATACACTTAAATCTGCGTCGCTCGATTCAGCATAATACATATCCTATCATAACTCTGAATTACGCTCGCCAGCTTCATACAACAATGTTAAAGAGGAAAACACGTATCACTAATTGTTAAGTGCTCTTGACTATCTCAGTCGTTTTGTTGGACGAATTTTTACAGCATCACGGAAAAATACTCTATAGAGGACTAACTGTTAAGGGTAAATCACCTATTGAAATTTATAGGAGAATTACTTTTCATCAGAGTTCAACACTACAGTATATGTAAATATATTTACTTATTTACGTTTATTACTGGGTTACCTAGACTCTGATGGACTACATTAAGTTCACCCTACGGTGAACAGTCGACATTAATCTGACGGCGATATTCAACTCATTTATTCCTACAGACTCTCGTGTTGAAATTTGAAGTCTTATATCTCATCTCTGTTCTGGCACTATATATCCGCTTGTTTCGGCGTAGTTTTATACAACTTGCAGGTTACAGTAAAATTCTGACGAAGAGTTCAGCAGAATATAACGATGTGAGTGGGTTTCCATGGATTCAAGAGAGGAGAAATGACTAGTCCCATTCTTGTTTCAGTATTAGAAACAGAATGACTTAATGAAAGGTCGTAAATGTGAATGACACATAAACGACAACAGCAAGTGCACGCAGAAACTAGAAAAATGTATTGCATTACCAGCACCTCGCCGGCCAGATCGGCTGAGCGGTTCTAGGCGCGTCAGTCTGAAACCACGCGACCGCTACGGTCGCAGGTTCGAATCCTGGATGTGTGTTATGTCCTTAGGTAAGTTAGGTTTAAGTAGTTCTGAGTTCTAGGGGACTGATGACCTCAGCTGTTAAGTCCCATAGTGCTCAGAGCCATTTGAACCATTTTAACCAGGACCTGCTCACCGGAAGTCGAGATTGGCAGCAGGAGTTCGGAGTAGAGAAGGATAGGCTAGAACATCGACCGTTCACTGTCAAAGGAAACATCATGGCATTCGCCTAAAGGAATTTCGGGAAAAACCTATAACAGGATTGTCGGACCGGGTTTTGAACCATTGGTTTTTCGAATAATAGTCTAATATTTGAACACTGCACCACCTCGCTCGATGTAAGTAGGTTCGACTCTCCCTTTGGTATAGCCTCTTTTTTAATGTTATTATTATGCTTATCGCCTATCACTATGGATACTGCAGAGTCGCGTATTCGTTTCCAAAAAGAGCTTTGGTTACTTAGCCCGCAGAAAGGGAAGTTTGAGTTACGCTATAGATTATCGAGATGACCTGGACAAGGTGGAGAATACTACGTCGATACAATACACGACGTTCCATTCCCTTCGTCTGTTATTGCAACACTTGTGGAAATAATGACCTCCGTATTCCACAAGGAATACAAAGAGGTGGTGATGAGTTGTCAAAGGCATCCTTTTTCACCGGATCCTGTGCGAAAGCCATATGTTTAACAATGTGCCTCAGGAAAAGGTTCTTACACGTACGATCGACCGCTGTGATGGGTCCTTGGGGACAGGTCCCCTCCTACTTGCTCCTTTACCAGGAATCATGAAGAGAAGATGATCCCAGCTGATCGCTGTCTAGTATGGTGGAGCCACTTCATGTTGAAATTAAATGCTGCAGCTCTTCATCTTTTCCAATAAAAGTGGGACTTGATGCTGCAGAAACTATGGGCAGGTACCTCACTGAACGGTATAGTGCATCTAGGGTCGAGGTCTATGTATCTCAGCCAAAGATCATAATACTCTCACCCTTTTCCAACCCGCCTGTATAACTATGATAGAATACAAAGGAAAAATATACAGTGTAGTCTACTGAGAAAGTATACAACCTTAAATATAACACACTGTTCGGTCACATTAATGTCACAACATGTTGAAAGCCTGAATAACACGCTTTTGCAGCGCAGGCCGCTGAGAGACGTGCAGGAATAGAGTCAGTGAGGTTCTGGAAGCTATCGAAAGGCTTGTGGAACGATGCCTACTCCAGTGCCGTGGTCAGCTGCGCTAAATTCCTCGGTTAAGTTTCCATGGCTCGATCGACCCGATCGAGGTGGTCCCACAGACTCTCGAGTGGATTTAAATCAGGGGAGTTTGGAGGCCAAGGCAATACAGCAAACTCATCCTGGTGCTCTCTGAACCACTTACGTACCCTGCGAGCTGTGTTATACGCTGCATTGTCCTGCTGGTAGACGCCATCGTGCCGAGAAAAAATGAACTGCATTTAGGTGTGGACAGGGTCCCCACGGATAGACGCATTCATCTGTTGGTCCATTGTGCCTTCCAGAATGACGAGATCACCAAGGGAATGCCATGAAAATATCCTCCAGGCCATAACGCTCTCTCCTTGTTTGCTTTCAGAAATTTCACGCCATACACGCCAACGGCCTTCTGTTCGGTGGAACATAAAACGTGATTCATCTGATAAGGCCACCTGTCGCCACTCAACGGACATCCTGTTGCGGTATTGGCATGCAAATATCAGCCTTCATCGCCAATGAAACTCCAGTCAGCATGGGTGCATGAACAAGGCGGCTGTTGTGGCGGCCCATACGCACAAAAGATCATTGAACGGTCATTAAGGAGATCTGTTGGTAGCCCGTTAGTTCATCTGGGGAGTCAGTTTGTAACACTTATATCGATTAGAAGTAGATTTACATTATGTAACTGTGTATCTGCAGTTTATGAAGTGTGTATTCTGTGTTGTTTGAACTCCTTGATCTGTGGCAATAAAATTACAGTGTTCTAATGTATATATGAAAGAATCAAAAGAATATGTTGAAATGATAAATTATTATGAGTGTGTTCATAAAAAGAAATTTCAGAACCAGAACATGTTTGGGGAAGAGGTAGAAGTTGCCTCCATGGCGCTGGGATCGAAGATAAAATGTTGGTTTGAAATAGCCTTTTTTTATTCTAAAATTTAAAAGTGTTTTTCTCGACATAACATTTTTCAACACGCGATTCGCTCTAGAGCCTCGACAGACTGAAACATCTGATTTAATTTAAACGAAAGGTAACTAAATTTAGGAGACCTTAGCGAGAGCTTTCTTTAAATTTGATTTGTATATTTATTTTAAACATTTGAACTTAGAAAATCATGAGAAGAAACTGACATGTTTTTTAAATAGCTACTATTTTTGAGTATTTTTCAAATCCCCATCGTGCTGGTCTGCCAAATTCAATCTAATTCAAGAATTTCCTATTTTTATGGGTTTCAGAACTAGCCACGACCCTTTGTAACACTTCACGCAAACCAGGACGCGCTGTGAGGCGCATACTTTGTCAAGGGCTGCAGCCGCCATTTTTAATATCTTATGAGAAAATAATGTTTTTAATACACGAATGTATGGATAACAATTTTTCAAAACAGTTGTTGTATAAAAAAACCTAAACTTCACTCACTTTTCGTGCCTCACCTTAATGTCTTGCGTTACAGGCCCTCAGTGATCACATATGTCGTCAATGTTCCTTAGAACACGAATGTTTAGGCAGTGTAAAAATATCGTCGTTAAGATTAGTGTGGGAGACATGTTTTCAGAGCAGTCGAGCAGTCGATTGCACAAACTGGCAGATGCGGGCCGCAGCATCCAGTCAAAAGAACTGACAATAATAATCAACTTCCATTTGGTAGTCAGCACAGAGGAGCCAATCGAACGCTCTCCCACCTGAAGCAGATGCGCCCCCGAAACTCACCCCTCCAGCCGCACAGGTGTCCAGTGGCTCCCCCACAGGAATGAGGGGCCAAAAGACAAACATGTAATGTTAACCGCTTGATGCCCTCACGAATCTCTGGGAAGATGTCATCTGTCCTGAAATGCTCTGCCACTGCATTCCTCTTGATCATGACTTTCAACGAGTTTAGTCTTCTGATGTTGCATCTGCCAGCTGAGTGCCAGTAAGCCGGCTGGAGTGGCCGAGCGGTTCTAGGCGCTACAGTATGGAACCGCGAGACTGCCACGGTCGCAGGTTCGAATCCTGCCTCGGGCATGGATGTGTGTGATGTCCTTAGGTTAGTTAGATTTAAGTAGTTCTAAGTTCTAGGGGACTGATGACCACAGATGTTAAGTCCCATATTGCTCAGAGCTATTTTTTTTTGAGTGGCAGTAAAGTCTCAGTTTTATTATCCAGATGGCCTTTCGGCATTGTGCATTTTCAACTTCTAAAGAGGTGACGTTGTGGAGAGAGACTGTAGAACAAGGTCTGTGCGGCAGCCCCACCGATTTCAGGCCCCAAACTTGGTGCCACCGCACCCCTGCGAGTGTTAGGACTAGCCGATGCCCTCAGTGCAGCAGTTTGCCAAACAGGAAGACCGTTGAAAATGCATCTCTCCCTTCCTCAGCGCGGGAAGCTGAACCTTATTGTACAATATGTACCGATGTTATGCTGAATGCAATAAGAATGTAAGAAGATGAAATCAAGCCGAAGAACCCACTACATATAATAAAGACACTATCGCCCCCTTTCCTTTACTCTATATATTGTTCTCTTTACATTAGTTGTTTTGAGAGACTTATCTCGTTTGTATATCAGACTGACCGCACCATGAACTTGCCTGTCTTACGTAAAATCTAAAAGCGTAATCGCAAGCCCACATGACATAATTTCTCTTTGATACTATACTAAACTATAATTAACTCTTAGACAAATTTTGACCGTGTGTTTACCTCATTAAAATTAAGTTCGGCTATTAACACGGCTGATGTGTTTAGTAGAAAAAACACTGGGTCGTTGTATTTAGCAAGAAGGTATTTGAAGCACTTCACTACTCAGCTTGATTTCTATTTTCCACTAAACAATGTGACTGCGTCCACCACTGGTACAGGTACTGTGACTGAACTCACTTTTACAAGTTTCTCCTGAAATTTAAAGTTTCTGTTTGCTATATATGGTTGCCACATAACGAAGGAACGAATTTTGAAAGCTAAATCTGTTCATTCATCTTGGAGAAGTTATTCAGATTGGTTGAGAACACAACAAAACTGACAAGATGTTTACTGAATTACGTTCAGTATTTTAAGTCTTTCCAAAAATCACTTTAATTTAATATTTGTCATTGGAATGAAGACAATACCCTCATGAAATTGTAAGAAAATGCCTTTATACAAACAAACTTTACTTAAGTAGTGTAGCAAAGTGACCCATCAAAAATGCAAAACATTCTGTTTAAACATAAGGAAATATTGGAAGAGTTGTTGCTGCTGTTAGTATCATCATTGATACATTTGATCTTAACGTTCAGTAAAATGAAATGGATTTTGAAATCGAACTGTGACAGTCTGTCGTTGTATATGATAATATAGTGAAGAAAAACCCTTGATCACAGAACGAGTTATGTCTGACTGTCCTGTATCATAATGGCAGTTAAGTGGTACGTATCTTGTCTTGTTATGAACAGTACTGTTTATGGTATGGAGCCAAAAAATACTTCTGAAAATGCTTCACTTTTCTGGTTAAAATGATTTGGCAATGGCATCACCACATCCGCACATATTCAGCAAAGTTGTTCAGCGACTGAAAACCCATAATTGACCCTGGTAAGTCTCATTACCAGAGACAATATCTTAATACAAAAGTACTCACAAACGTCCTCCTACAATAGTTTAGACAGATATTAGCACAAAGAGAAAAATCTGTCAGAGCGCACAAGACTTTCCTCTGTCGTTGCTACCTATTGTACTAATGCCCTGGTCAGTCTTCCATTTCAAAATTTTTTTCATCGTAAAATGTGTTGTCAAAACAGAATGCAAAAGGAGAGCAACAATGATAAATATATTGAATACTGATATTAAATTATCGGTATAGTGTGAAACTAGGCTGTAGTTTGAGGTACTGTCATGAGCATTCGCCGATCGATCTGCATATAGGGAAATCAGACCGCGTTCAGAAGTAAAGCTGTGAGGACCGGGCGTGAGTCGTGCTCCGGTAGCTCAGAATGTAGAGCACTTGCCCGCGAAAGGCAAAGGTCCCGAGTTCGAGTCTCGGTCGGGCACACAGTTTTAATCTGCCAGGAAGTTTCATGCTAAATTCTTGTCTGTTACTAGGAAATCAGAGATACCAGCATGGAACTATTTGTGGGTTAGGATCACTACAGCCGTGGCGGCACTGCCGAGTCATACACTCCTGGAAATGGAAAAAAGAACACATTGACACCGGTGTGTCAGACCCACCATACTTGCTCCGGACACTGCGAGAGGGCTGTACAAGCAATGATCACACGCACGGCACAGCGGACACACCAGGAACCGCGGTGTTGGCCGTCGAATGGCGCTAGCTGCGCAGCATTTGTGCACCGCTGCCGTCAGTGTCAGCCAGTTTGCCGTGGCATACGGAGCTCCATCGCAGTCTTTAACACTGGTAGCATGCCGCGACAGCGTGGACGTGAACCGTATGTGCAGTTGACGGACTTTGAGCGAGGGCGTATAGTGGGCATGCGGGAGGCCGGGTGGACGTACCGCCGAATTGCTCAACACGTGGGGCGTGAGGTCTCCACAGTACATCGATGTTGTCGCCAGTGGTCGGCGGAAGGTGCACGTGCCCGTCGACCTGGGACCGCTCCTGGGGTATCGGCGAGGACCATTCGCAACCGTCTCCATGAAGCTGGGCTACGGTCCCGCACACCGTTAGGCCGTCTTCCGCTCACGCCCCAACATCGTGCAGCCCGCCTCCAGTGGTGTCGCGACAGGCGTGAATGGAGGGACGAATGGAGACGTGTCGTCTTCAGCGATGAGAGTCGCTTCTGCCTTGGTGCCAATGATGGTCGTATGCGTGTTTGGCGCCGTGCAGGTGAGCGCCACAATCAGGACTGCATACGACCGAGGCACACAGGGCCAACACCCGGCATCATGGTGTGGGGAGCGATCTCCTACACTGGCCGTACACCACTGGTGATCGTCGAGGGGACACTGAATAGTGCACGGTACATCCAAACCGTCATCGAACCCATCGTTCTACCATTCCTAGACCGGCAAGGGAACTTGCTGTTCCAACAGGACAATGCACGTCCGCATGTATCCCGTGCCACCCAACGTGCTCTAGAAGGTGTAAGTCAACTACCCTGGCCAGCAAGATCTCCGGATCTGTCCCCCATTGAGCATGTTTGGGACTGGATGAAGCGTCGTCTCACGCGGTCTGCACGTCCAGCACGAACGCTGGTCCAACTGAGGCGCCAGGTGGAAATGGCATGGCAAGCCGTTCCACAGGACTACATCCAGCATCTCTACGATCGTCTCCATGGGAGAATAGCAGCCTGCATTGCTGCGAAAGGTGGATATACACTGTACTAGTGCCGACATGTGCATGCTCTGTTGCCTGTGTGTATGTGCCTGTGGTTCTGTCAGTGTGATCATGTGATGTATCTGACCCCAGGAATGTGTCAATAAAGTTTCCCCTTCCTGGGACAATGAATTCACGGTGTTCTTATTTCAATTTCCAGGAGTGTATTTAGGTGCAGATCACGTAAATACTTTACTGATACTGTAAGCAGACATCCCAATGAGGGCAGTTCCAATTTAACACTAGTAGCAGTACCAGGAGATTTGGGTAAAGAGAATTCAACGGAGACTAGTATTGCTGCATACAGTTAACTCATTCAGAATATTTCAGTTCGTTTCGCACCAAACGACCAGGTTTAAAGTAAAGAATGCTCCAAAACTCACCAAAAGTGTAATTGCATCCACCGTCAGGACATCTGTGAAGTTCGGATGTGAAGGGAAATTCACCACTTTTCGAACACAAGGATGGGAACAATAATAGACCTCAGAAATCAGAATCTGTTAACTGTTATGTTTGTTTGTAGAATTACCCGTAACTGTTATATAGTATAATTTCAGGTTAATGAAGATGCTTCGAAAACGATAGTTAATATTTGTATTGTCCAGTGTCTGGATTTCCCAGCATTTTTACAACCTACTGGGAAACTAGCGTGATATTCTACCAACTGAATTGCTCTAAAAGACCATTTAAGCGAAAATTGGCTACAAGAATGTCTCGCAACGTCCTGACAAAATAGTAGTAAATGGTTTGGAGGTAGAGTATATTTTTGTACAGAATTTATATTGTCTTCTGGCTTCAGTATTGCACAGTAATCACTAGACTCAACATCCAAAGAATTTCGTGCCATATTTTTGGGCATGTCTGGGGTATGCAAAAAGCCACCCAGTCAATATCATCGTGGCATCATTATCTGTTTGTTATTTATTTCCACCGCTGACCATTCCTTTCTCATTTAAAACGGGGTGCAAAGGTGAAGTAGACTGAGTGAAACATTAGGTCGCTTAAAAATATCTCTATATGCCAATGGGCAACGCCAATAGCGATCGTCTGCACATTTGTGGAAACTTCAAACTAACACATAACTGTGTTACTGTTATCGACGTTTATCTTAACTCTCCCCCAAAATAGCTCTTCGACAAACTTTTCGTTTGCTACAGTTTCTCAGAGGTCGATCTTTCAAATCCTTACCGGCAAATTCCGTAGTTGAGAATCCTCGATCGTAACATGACATACATCAATAGATGCAACTGCCGTTTGGGAAACGTGAGTGCACTAGTGATATTTCGACGATACTTGAATGGTGCAGGTGTAAACTATTTGCACATAATCGTTACCGAAGGCAGCTAAGCTACATTGCCATCTTCCAGTTAGCGGCTAAGTATTTTGGTAACTCTACCATCAAAGATGCTACTCGTCCTACGCAATATCATATAGAAGCGATCAAAAGTTAGCAGTACCCATGGAAATGAGAGGGATGCAAGCTCTTACGTGTAAAAGACATTGTTAACTGAAATTTCCCACATATAACTACAGTTGTCCACCTGTAACACATTTTAATTTAGCTACAAATGAGGGTAAATCGGTGTCCGACCATCCAGTTTTACATTTTCCGCGATATCCCTAAATCGCTCCAGACAAATTCCGTGATGTTTCCTTGAAAATGGCACTGCCGATTTTCTTCCTCATCCTTGAAACAATCCGAACTTGTGCTCCATCTCTAATGATACCGTTGTCGGTGAGATGTTAAACGTTAATCCACATTCCATTTTTCTAATGAAGGTGTTACAATTAGAGTGGGAAAAATCGTGCGACAGGACCGACCGCAGACTAAAAGAACGTCTTCATGCGACTCAGTGCTTCCTTCAGCTACACCTGGTTGGCCATCAATCATGACAATCCATGCACAGGCTACGGCTGCGGCTGGTCTTGTCCCAGAAGAACATCGAAGCCATAACATAACCTGTTACTAACACTTCAAAGGCGCTGATACTTGGCCAAGGGATCTACGAGGGCGTGCTGAAAATTAATGACTCCGAATTTTTTATAAGACAACTCTTAAGGCTTTTCAAATAAAACAAACGTTACTAACATAGTACAGCTTTATTCTTCGTTTCTACACATTTGCAGCCCTTTGCCACCAGCGGCCTCCGGATTTTAGCGTGTAACAGGACAGTGTAAAAGATACTATTAAATGAAATTTTCCCACATGTAGCTACAATTATCCACGTATTACACATTTTGTTTTAGCTACAAATGATAGTACATCGGCGTCCGACCATCAAGTTTTAGATTTTGCGTGATTTCCTAAAATCGCTCCAGGCAAATTTCTTGATGTTTCCTTGAAACTAGGC
The DNA here is from genome assembly GCF_023864275.1 of Schistocerca cancellata. Lineage (NCBI taxonomy): Eukaryota > Metazoa > Arthropoda > Insecta > Orthoptera > Acrididae > Schistocerca > Schistocerca cancellata. The sequence continues at coordinate 473,082,029 of NC_064629.1, read as the reverse complement.
CGTAGTTTGAGGTACTGTCATGAGCATTCGGCGGTCGATATGCATATAGGGTAATCAGACCGCGTTCAGAGTAACGACAGTTCGACTGTAAACATTTTATCAGTAAATTGTCGAAGTATGCGTAACAAAGTTCCCGAAGTCATTCAAACACAATCTATGGTCAGCAGTGCATAAATACCCAGATCATGCAATATTAGTTGGTGGTGACTTTAAACTATGGGAGGGGGTACAGACAGACAGCCCTGTGAAGTACTTTTGAACACGTTTTCCGAAAACTTGAGCAGCTAGTTCGGCAGCCCATGTACAATGGAAGTATCTTGGACCTCGTAGGAATAAACTGGCTGTACCTTATTGATATTGTCAGGATAGAGACGGAGACTAGTGATCATGATGTCATCATAGCGACTGTGGTTACAAAAATTAATAAATCAGTTAGGAGGGCTAGGCCAATGTTTCTAGTAGAAAGAGCAGATAAGCAGTATTAGCATCTCATTTAGACAATGAAGTGCAATCATTTAGTTCAAAAATGATGGACGTAGAGGTATTATGAGCAAAGTTTAAACAGATTGTAAATATTGCTCTGGACAAATATGTGCCTAGTGAGTGGAATAATGACGGAAAACATCTACCGTGGTTTAATAACGAAATTCGGAATATGCTAAGGAAACAATGGCTGTTGCACTCTCGATTGAAGAGGACGCACAAATGACGACAGGCAAAGATTAGTAGAGTTTGATGCGTCTGTGAAAAGATCTATGCGTGAGACATACAACTGCTACAGCCGTCATACTTTGGCTAAAGATCTGGCGGAGAACCGAAAAAATTCTGATCCTATGTAAAATCGCTAAGCGGGCCTAAGGCTTCCATCCAGTTACTCATTGACCAGTCTGTTTTGGCAGTAGAAGCTCGAAGAGTTCTTAAATAATGGAACCCAATATGCTGTCCTCTACGGCGAGTGTTCATCGGATACCGCGGTAACATCAGGAGTGCCTCAGGGAAGTGTGATAGGACAGTTGTTAGTTTCTATATACGCAAATGATCTGGCAGACAAGGTGGGCAGGACTCTGCGCTTGCTCGCTTATGAGGCTGTGGTGTACAGGAAGATGTCGAAAATAAGTGAGTGTGGGTTGATACAAGATGACCTAGACAAAATTTTTAGTTGTTGTCATGAATGGCAGCTGGCTTTTCATGTTAAAAAATGTAAGTTAATGCCAATGAGTAGGAAAAACAAACCCATAATAATCGGATGCAGCATTAGTAGTATCCTGTTTGACACAGTTTAAATACATGGACGTAACGTTGCGAAGCGATATGAAATGGAACCAGCGTGTGAGAACTGTGGTAGAGAAGACGAGTGGTCGACTTCAGTTTATTGGGAGAATTTTAGGAAAGTGTAATTCTTCTGTAAAGGAGGCCGCATATAGGACGCCAGTGCGACCTATTCTTGAGTACTTACTACTCGAGTGTTTGGACTCCGCATCAGGTCGAATTGAAAGAAGACATCGAAACAATTCAGTGGTGAGGTACAAGATTTGTTACTGACAGGTTCGATCGGCATGCATGTGTTTAGGATAAGTTTCAGGAACTCAATTCCTGGAGGGAAGAATACATTCATTTCGAAGAACACTACTGATAAAGTTTGCAGAAACGGCTTTTGAAGCTGACTGCAGAACGATCCTACTGCCGCCAACATACATTTCGCGTAGGCACCACGAAGATAAGATACGAGAAAATAGAGCACATATGGAGACATATGGACAGTCGCTTTTCCCTCGCTTAATCTGCGAGTGGAACGGGAAAGGAAACGAGCAGTAGTGGCAGAAGTTATCCCCCACCACGCACCGTACGGTGGCTTGCAGAATATGTATGTAGATGTAGATGTAAAATAGGTGTAGGTGTGTATCGTAACTATGACGGTGCTTGAAAAAAAGGTTGTGCTGTAATCGAGTTTCGAATTCAATGAGTTAGTCCATGATGGACTGCATTACAATGGCAGACCACACACGAACTCTGCGAAATATGTAAACAACCAGTGCCTTGGGTTCACTGACACCAATCATCCTTCACACAGTCCCAGCTTCGCCCCATCTGAATTTCATCTGCTTGACTTCCATATTGATAAAGCAGTGCTAACACAGATGAGCGTCGCGACGCGACGACGCACTCCGCTGCTCGACTCGCTGCGGCTCACACCGTTACACCGTCGCTCGCGCACGCCAACGCCACTAGCACATCGCCATGCCGACAAGTAGGAATGGAGGAAGAGGCAAGATTGCTGCTGCTGTGGAGCTCCTGCTAAACGCAGTAGGGAGCAACGGTTGCGGCAACAAGAAGAAGAAGCGGAAGCCTGTGGCACAATTACAGTGCTATTAGTGTCAAAAGCTTGGACACATAGCCAAAGAATGCGACGGTGTGGTTGCGTGTGTTAAGTGCGGGAAACCGCACGACACACGCAATTGCACAAAACCAAGGGGTACTGCAGCGCTGTGCGTAAACTGCGGTAGCTCGCACGCCGCAAACGCGCGCAGCTGCAGTTACCTGAAGACGTGGAAGCAGCGGAAGTTGGCCACCACACACGTAGAGGTGGCCCAAGAAGAAGAAATGGTGGTCACCCCGCCCCCCTGCCGTAGTAGGGGAAGCGGGCTGCGTCACCAAGACGACGTGGACGCCTTCCGCCAAGCACTACGGCAAGCCAACGAGCACGCAATCACCGCGCTCAAATCCGCCATGGCGGAGGAGAGAGCGGCCCTGAGAGCGGAACTCGAAGAGACGCGCCAGGAGGTGACTCAACTAAGGGTCGCCTTTTACCGCGCGTCCTGCACGAAGACGGACGTGGCACCGACCCCCACCTGTACGGGGGTAGACGCGGCAACACAAACGACCGCCTCCCTGGCCGACGCGGCAACGCAGGTTGCTAGGGAGGTGATCATACAGTCGGGGAAGACCACCGACAACAAGGAGACGGCCCCCTCGGAAGCAGTCGTCATTCCTGTCTCTGCGGAAACGCAGACGACACAGGAAGTGCCGATGGAGACCGAGGGAGAAGAAGAAGACGAACCGTTCGAGTGCCTCCCCCTCCCCAACAAGAACTGTGTGAGGGAGGTGCTCACCAAGATCGCCGATTCCCTGCGAGACGGTAGCTACCCCCATCGTGATCATGCTTACCCTTTCACGGTAGATAACATCCCTCCCCTTCCTCACAAACCTTATCCACTGGGGGTGCGAACCCTTAAACCAGAAGCTGCACGGGAGGGAAATCGTCAGGCGTGGAGATCTGGAGCTCATAAACAAGCACCCGATCTTCACGGACGAGGACTGGAAATACATGACTGAGGAAGCAGTCAAGTACATCCGGACACAGACGCCGCCAGTGGACTACTCCCGCCTGAAGAAAATAGAATTCGGGCAGCCAGGAAGCAGTAAGAAGAAGAAGAACAAGAAGCCGCCGGAATCAGTCGGCAGATAAGTTCCTGTATCCACAGAAACCAGAGGCCAGACCAACACGCAAAGAAAAACATTCCAAACACAGAGGACTTCAGGAGGAACAGCTCAAACATCTTAAACTCCGCTACCTCGGACCAAGGCAGGCCCGTCAATATAGTGAGTGAGTGAGATGAGCTGGAGGTCTTAGTTACCTAGTATGTGGAAACAGAATTCCACATATCTCTCTACATATGAGGCTTCCATGTAATCTCTGATTATGAGCCATCCAACCAATGCATTAGGCTGCCAGAGCAGCCGGTATAGCTCCTCAAACGATGTGTTTTACTGCATAGTAACTTCAGTTATGAAATCACCTACACTTTCAACAGTAAAAATACCTATTACGATTTTTTTTCCTCTCAGTCCTGGTGTATCTTTGACAGAAGCGCTGAAGTCTTTTTCCATATAGACACAATAGTCTAGGACACCATTAAACACTTTCGCTAACAACTTTTACATTCTAGTAAGTTCTACGTTGATGTAGCCAAGGATCCGGCCAAAGGTGTCCGTCTCCATAGCCGAGACGTCAGGATGGCTAACTGCTTTTGTCGTGTTGTAATGCAGGGTGGAGAGAAGACAGGGGCTTATCTCTCAGTCTGCAATTTCCGAGCGGTTAGGAGCAATTGCAGAAACACAAACATTCAAAGAAGCGAGATTAATTGTTTGTAGTAACCCCAAGCAATGTCAGAAGCCTCCTACGAGAGGCGTGCATTTTAAGACCCGATAGGATGCTTGCAGCAGGAGATTCAAGGATACTCTGGGTCTCATGAACACTGTTTATTTGCAATCAGACTAGCTACTACACTGAACGTTAATTCGAAACATTAGAAAAAAACAGAGGGTGCTTCTGGCTGCACAGCAGAAGTCAGTGTCTGAGCCCGTGGAGTGAACGATAACTGGAGACGCGAATACTAGCATAATTTTAAGTACAAACTTCGAGAGCAGAGATACTGGCTAATCGGAGTCTGCAGAGGCAACGAGCGTCCCGGAGTTGGCGATCCAATGATCTGGCTGAGAACTCTCTCTGAATACAAAAAAAATGGTTATTAGAGGATTGTGGCGAGCCCTGATCCTCCCGTCATATAGTCGGCACATCAATTCACCGGCTCTTCACAGGCTTCAGCCAGTCCTGCACCTCCAGGGCGCCTCTGGCCAACCACAATCAGAATCCTCCGCTTTTTCTACTCTGTAGATTGGGATGTATGTGGACTTTAGATTAACAAACTCCAGTTTGTTAGTGACAGCGTTCAGATGGAACCTAAATGTCACGTCCTCCCTCTTATAGCCAACAAAAACACTATTTTACGTCACTTGGCCCCGCTCAGAGGGTTTTGTCCGTGAGGAGCGATGTAGTAGCACTCTAACCAGCGTAAACCCAGTGACGTTGCGGTTCTCTGGGACAAGTATCAAGCTTGCTGCAGCTGCTAAGATGTGCATTTTTGAAGCCATTTCTTCTATGAAGCCTTAAAATAGTGTCTAGGCCGTGGATGGAGTTACCAGTTAATTCTCTGAAGTGAAACTTCTCCCCTGGAACAGCTGTCTAGAGCGTTACAATTCACATTGTCCTAGCGTTACTGATAACCTCCTGTAACCTAAACGCTACCACTTTTGCCTGCACTCTGTATTGCGTCTCTGATTTCCTATCTTGGAGAGGCCTTGCTGACTTCCAAAGGCCTTAAGCTTAACATTGTACAAGTCATTACGTCGTCAATACATGACGCGACGCAGGCAACTCGGGTTTGATTCCCAGTACTCCCATGGATTTTTTCGCAGTCGGAGGACTGGTACGGTGTGCTCTCAGCCTCGTGAGGCCAATTGAGGCCCTAGGCGACCGATTAGTAGCACTTTAGTCAAGAAACCCGACAACGACCAGAAGGGCTGTGCGCTGACGTCATGCCCATCCAGACATTACACGGCAGCGCCATTGCCGGAGGATATAACGGCTGTCTGTTGACCACGATTGGCCCGTCTCGGGCCAGAACCGTGAACTTTATCTTTACATACCCTCAAAGGTACCAGAATACCCACAAACTCCCACTTGTGGACACTGTTTAATTTGTAAAAATGCCACAAATACCACCGACTTCTATATGTTCATTTCCAAACCACATTCGTTCCAGAAATGGTATTCCACACATCATTCAACATCAAAACTGGTGGAACTGTGTAAATATTCAAGTAACAAATCACCAAGTTCATGTAGGGGAGGTCAGTGGAGGTTGGGTACCTATATTCTAGTTTAACAGTATTCAGAAATATGTTTGTGTGTTCACTATTAAATTTTGTGTACATATGCTCTGCATATGTATCTGAGACTATATATGAAAGAAGATACCTGTTACGCGAGTTTTATGGTTCTTTAGCAGTATGTAAAATGGGTAATGAGATGACGAGACATTGGAATGCATGTAAAAAAAAATGATAGTTCCTCCTCTGCATCTCAAACATCATGAAATAAGGGCTACAACTATATGTCTGACGCATGTGAAAAATAAGAAAATAAAATTAAGACAGTGAAAAAAAATAGTGTAACCGGTGGTACCTAACCTCAAACCTAAACTACTAGACTGGAAGACTAGTAGGCAGAAGTATTACGATGCTTGCAAAACTCATGAAAATTGAGAAGTAGTACAAAAATATGATAATGTAAGTGAAATTCATACAAAATTACTGCTTCTGTAATTTAAACCTTCTACATAAGAGTAATGAGTCATATGTGAATTGCATTGAAATGTCATAAAAGTGTGCAAATTATGAACAAAGAAAATTTTAGAAAAAGTGCTGTTTAAGAGGATCAAATCCAAGACCCCTCAAATAGCATTCTTTGTGCAAGGGTAGGTTGATCAAGCAGGACTGGAAGGGGAAGCGAATAAATCTCTGACGACAACAACATCAGTGTCAGTAATCTAGCAATCTAGCGTACAGCATACACGATGGGAGTAAAGCATGTTGAAACAGAATTGGGTGTGACATCAATTCAGCAAAATTGTTGTGTCATTTGAAGAAGGGGTACGGATTCGCCTATCCCCATAGTGTCAAATTATGGCTACTATAGGGAACATTTTGTACTACAGCTAGAGAGACAAAATTTTTACTGTATGTGCATTGGCAGGTTGTAACAATACCGAAACAAGTTTTTTGTCAAAGTAATTACTTACAGAGACACTACATTACTTTTCACTACATTATCACCTCTAAGTCTTGTATAAATCAAGTAATTTTAAAGTCATTGTTTCAGTACGTACAGGAAACCCATGTGACTGTATCATAAAAATTTCAGACTTCTAGGTTCAACAGTAGCTGAAGTAAACTGTCTGGAAACGGAGAAAGAAGATTAGAACATTCATGATCCACAGTTAATATCCCCTCCACAGCCTTCATAATCGTCTTCATATTTTCTTGTGGAACCCAGTGGACCTGCCTTGCTTTATTCACTTATGGCTTGATTACATTGTCTGCATGCCTTAGTACGTGGCGATCTAAATTCAGTGCGGGAAACAACACACAAGCCCAACTTTTCAAGAACCTGACATTTAGTGATATTCCCAAGAATGAAGGTTGTCGCAGCATTATTACTAGTAATAATATAGAAAAGTTTGTACAGAATTTCTCGCCTCTGTAATAATACAGAAAAGTTTGTACAGAATTTCAGTAACAGTTCAATCAAATAATTTCCTACAGTTGCAGTCGCTCTGTGTCTTCATGTTGTTTACGTTTAATATGGTGGACAAGAAAATTGATACAGACTGTTCCAGACGTCTCACTAAACAACTATTCTTTTGATGTATGACTTATAAATTCAAGTTTAAGACCAATGACGAGATAATTTTAACACACGCTATGAACTAACTAAGCATAAAGCTAAAAGTCTGTGGTTAATTATGCAGAATTAATTGTTGAAGAAGTAACATTCACTCAATGTTTCACATTTATGAACAGATGAAGAATATTTAATTTAAATCGTTAATATGTTTTACTTTCTTATTGCCAATATGAGAGTAAAACCAGCAATACAGCCGTAGCAATCCGTAAACCATTCTCAATGCTTTACCTCGGAAGAGGCTACCCCCTTCCATCCCCAGCCCAACCTCAAACACACAGACGTGCGACGTGTGGAGTGTGGGCTGGAGAGCTGATTCTGTCTGGCGTTGCATCGATCCGTGCAGTATACACCTGTTGCAGCTAACTGCCCGCCCTCAGAGCTTCCTGCAGCGTAGACGTCTGACAGAACCGTATACCCTTTTATTAGCGTAGCGCTATTAGGCATAATACGTAACTATGAATAACGGCCACCAACTTCATATAACAACGTGAAACGAGGGAACAACGTATTATTAGTGGCTAAGTACTCTTCATTTACTCACAAATAACATTCTCTCCAGTCGGTTTCTTGGATGGATTCATACAACAGATCAGAAAATTACTATGTAGAGGACTACCGCTTAAGGTCTAAATGAAAGTACAACACTACAATATTCGTATTATTAACATTTCTTACTTTGTCGCCAAATCCTAGATAGACTATTTTACTTTCATTGTACGGTGAGCACTCGACACTAATCTGACGGTGGTATTCAGCTCATTTCTTCCGACAGATTCAGATGTTAAAACTCGAACTCTAATTCTCAACTGTCTCCTGGCACTATATTTCCACTTCTTCCATTGAAGTTTTATGCATCTTGCAGGTTACATTACAATTCTGACTAAGAGTTCAGCGGAACACGTCGATGGGAGTAGGTTTCCACGCCTTCAAGAACGGAGAAGTCATTACTCCATATCATGTTTCAATATTGGAAACACAATGATCTAACAAAAGGTCGTAACAGTGAATAACACATAAATGACAACAGTAAGTGCACATAAATACAAGAAAAAGGTGTATCATTACCAGAACCTATTCAGTGGAAGCCGAGATCCGCAACTGGTAATTTGCCATGAGAGTCACGGAAGATACCTTTGTGATAAAGCTAGAACGCAAGGGGCTGCGAAAAGAAATGGGGGGAGGATTAGAGTTTAACGTTCCGTCGACGAGTAGGTAGTCAGAGACGAAGCAGATAACTCCCTCTTGCAGCGCGGACCTGTGAGAGACTTGCAAAAATGGAATCAGTGAGGTTCTGGAAGATATCGACAGTAATGTGGAGCCATGATGATTCAACTACCGTGGCAAGGTGCTCTGGCTTTCTTAGTTGAGGCTCCATTACTCGATCGAGGCGCTTCCACAGTTACTTGACTGGATTTAAATCCGAGGAATTTGGTGGCAATGAAGTATGGTAAACTCATACTAGTGCACTTCGAACCACTCACGTACATTGCGAGCTGTGTGGCACGTTGTACTGCTTTGCTGGTAGATGCCATTGCGCCAAGGAAAAACAAACTGCGTGTATAGGTGGACATGAGCCCCAAGGATAGACGTATACTTGTGTTGATCCATCATGCCTTCCAGAATGACGAGATCAACCAGAGAATGCCGCCGGCCGCGGTGGCCGTGCAGTTCTGGCGCTGCAGTCCGGAACCGCGGGACTGCTACGGTCGCAGGTTCGAATCCTGCCTCGGATGATGATGATGATGATGTTTGGTTTGTGGGGCGCTCAACTGCGTGGTTATCAGCGCCCGTACAATTACACAATCTTTGCTCAGTCCAATTTCGCCACTTTCCTGGATGATGATGAAATGATGAGGACAACACAAACACCCAGTCATCTCGAGGCAGGTGAAAATCCCTGACCCCGCCGGGAATCGAACCCGGGACCCCGTGCTCGGGAAGCGAGAACGCTACCGCGAGACCACGAGCGGCGGACTCCTGCCTCGGGCATGGGTGTGTGTGATGTTCTTAGGTTAGTTAGGTTTAAGTAGTTCTAAGTTCTAGGGGACTTATGACCTAAGATGTTGAGTCCCATAGTGCTCAGAGCCATTTGAACCACAGAATGCCACGAAACATTCCCCAGATAATAACACTTCCTTTTCCGGCATGGACCTTTCCGACGATCTAACGGCCATCTGTCCTATGTAGCATAAAACGTGATTGATCTCAAGAAGCCACCTGCCGCCACTAGCACAGGTTTGACACACTGCACATTGGAATGGTAATTCGTTCCAAGACTTCAGCTATCGAAGCTTCAGCGTCCAAGGGCTATTAGGTTACTCCTCACCCTTCCTGAGGTACTGAGCTCACGCACTACATGCTTTCGTGTTTTCATGTTCTGGAAAAGCAAATAGTTTCCTTGGGCCAGCGTCAGTCACAGGAAGCGATTCTAAAAAAATGGTTCAAATGGCTCTGAGCACTATGGGACTCAACATCTTAGGTCATAAGTCCCCTAGAACTTAGAACTACTTAAACCTAACTAACCTAAGGACATCACACACACCCATGCCCGAGGCAGGATTCGAACCTGCGACCGTAGCAGTCCCGCGGTTCCGGACTGCAGTGCCAGAACCGCTAGACCACCGCGGCCGGCGAAGCGATTCTATATAATTATGTTCCAAATATGTAATTTCTCCATTGCTCCGGACTCTCGAAGTGTCAAAGTCATGTAACCTTTTCATCCATTACATTACATTTCCTGTTTAAATTACCGTTAAATTACTAGAATTTTTTTTCCTGAAACCTGTTTTTTCCTCATTAATATTTCTGCACATGTCTCATTAATGAGACACTAATGAGTAGCTGCCCATTGACCACAGAAAGTGCTCACACTATTACTGCAGTGGACAAAAGAAAGAGCCGTCGATTAATGTACGAGTATTAGGGGCGGTCAAAAAGTTTCAGTTTGTGGGCGTTGCTGCCGCCTATATGCAATGTAGTGCGACTCCAGTCTGGGTATATAAGCGCCGACGTGTAGGCATGGGATAAGTGTTGCTTTCATGTATTTCCGAAGTGCGTGCGGTTATTGCCGAAACGTGAACTACGGCAACGTTATTATCAAATGCGTCCAGTCAGGACAAACTTGCTGTTATTGGTGTGCATGTGATAGCATACGCATCTAATGTTCCAAAACGCCGCGCACAAAACCAGGATATTCCGATACCCATACCTCGATTTCCATTGGTTATAAAAAGGTAGGGTCAAGTGTATTGCGCGGCCCTTGAGCTCTAGACGCATGCAAGATTCATGTTTATACACTCCTGGAAATTGAAATAAGAACACCGTGAATTCATTGTCCCAGGAAGGGGAAACTTTATTGACACATTCCTGGGGTCAGATACATCACATGATCACACTGACAGAACCACAGGCACATAGACACAGGCAACAGAGCATGCACAATGTCGGCACTAGTACAGTGTATATCCACCTTTCGCAGCAATGCAGGCTGCTATTCTCCCATGGAGACGATCGTAGAGATGCTGGATATAGTCCTGTGGAACAGCTTGCCATGCTAAATCCCGCTGGCGCCTCAGTTGGACCAGCGTTCGTGCTGGACGTTCAGACCGCGTGAGACGACGCTTCATCCAGTCCCAAACATGCTCAATGGGGACAGATCCGGAGATCTTGCTGGCCAGGGTAGTTGACTTACACCTTATAGAGCACGTTGGGTGGCACGGGATACATGCGGACGTGCATTGTCCTGTTGGAACAGCAAGTTCCCTTGCCGGTCTAGGAATGGTAGAACGATGGGTTCGATGACGGTTTGGTTGTACCGTGCACTATTCAGTGTCCCCTCAACGATCACCAGTGGTGTACGGCCAGTGTAGGAGATCGCTCCCCACACCATGATGCCGGGTGTTGGCCCTGTGTGCCTCGGTCGTATGCAGTCCTGATTGTGGCGCTCACCTGCACGGCGCCAAACACGCATACGACCATCATTGGCCCCAAGGCAGAAGCGACTCTCATCGCTGAAGACGACACGTCTCCATTCGTCCCTCCATTCACGCCTGTCGCGACACCACTGGAGGCGGACTGCACGATGTTGGGGCGTGAGCGGAAGACGGCCTAACGGTGTGCGGGACCGTAGCCCAGCTTCATGGAGACGGTTGCGAATGGTCCTCGCCGATACCGCAGGAGCAACAGTGTCCCTAATTTGCTGGGAAGTGGCGGTGCGGTCCCCTACGGCACTGCGTAGGATCCTACGGTCTTGGCGTGCATCCGTGCGTCAGTGCGGTCCGGTCCCAGGTCGACGGGCACGTGCACCTTCCGCCGACCACTGGCGACAACATCGATGTACTGTGGAGACCTCACGCCCCACGTGTTGAGCATTTCGGCGGTACGTCCACCCGGCCTCCCGCATGCCCACTATACGCCCTCGCTCAAAGTCCGTCAACTGCACATACGGTTCACGTCCACGCCGTCGCGGCATGCTACCAGTGTTAAAGACTGCGATGGAGCTCCGTATGCCACGGCAGACTGGCTGACACTGACGGCGGCGGTGCACAAATGCTGCGCAGCTAGCGCCATTCGACGGCCAACAACACCGCGGTTCCTGGTGTGTCCGCTGTGCCGTGCGTGTGATCATTGCTTGTACAGCCCTCTCGCAGTGTCCGGAGCAAGTATGGTGGGTCTGACACACCGGTGTCAATGTGTTCTTTTTTCCATTTGCAGGAGTGTATTTTCTTTTTGTGCTTAATAATAGTAATATTTTATATGCTAAGGGGGTTCTGCAGTGCCTGCATTATCTTTGGTTCTTGCGTGGAGCTGGCGCAGGTAACCAGGTTCTTTCCTCCTTGTGTTAAAACGTAATGGAGCTTGCATCTCGCTTTTCACTATCCTCTCTACTTGACCGAAGAGGCCGTCTTCTACGACGCTTCACATGTGTGCTCTATGGTCGTACTCACACACTCTCTGCAACAACACTCAACGCCCACGCCTGTCCACATGTATTTATAACAATCTCTGAAACACTTGCAGCAAGTGCACAAGCAACATATAAATATAATGGTAAGCATTGCGACTTTTATCTCGTAGGTAATGCCAGAGCTAATAATGAAATAATGATACCAAGATATCGCTGAGAAACTATGCTGCTCTTGTAAAGCTATCGCTTCTTCTGGTTCCGCTATTTTATAACCTGCTACTTTAAGGTCATCTAAATGTTATGTTACATGTTCCACTGGAAGATCTAAGCTTGTAAGTAGGCTATTTAGGTTTTCTTATTGGTAACGCCACGTAGCGCTCTGTATGAAAATCACTGGCTGTGCTGTGTGCAGTCTGCGGCTAGTTTGCATTGTTGTCTGCCATTGTAGTGTTGGGCAGCTGGATGTTAACAGTGCGTAGTGTTGCGCAGTTGGAGGCGAGCCGCCAGCAGTGGTGGATGTGGGGAAGTGAGATGGCGGATTTTTGAGAATGGATAACCTGGAGGTGTGTCCATCAGAAACAGTACATTTGTAAGAATGGATGTCATATATTATGACTATTAAGGTAAATACATTGTTTGTTCTCTATTAAAATCTTTCATTTGCTAACTATGCCTATTGGTAGTTAGTGCCTTCCGTAGTTTGAATCTTTTATTTAGCTGGCAGTAGTGGCGCTCGTTGTATTGCAGTAGTTCGAGCAACGAAGATTTTTGTGAGGTAAGTGATTTGTGAAATGTATAGGTTAATTTAGTCAGGGCCATTCTCTTGTAGGGATTACTGAAAGTCAGATTGCGTTGCGCTAAAGAAAAAAATTGTGTGTCAGTTTAAGCACAGTCATGTATAATTTTTCTAAAGGGACATTTCATATGGCGACCCTGCCAGGATACCTCACTGGAATCTTCTGATTTTTCCTTGTAGCTTGTGTAATTAGTGCAGCCTTTGTTTATTGCTAGCACCTAATTGTAGAGACAATTTCCTTTGTAGTTGTAGTTTTTCATTCTTGTACAGTAAAACAGTTGTGGCATGCATGTAGATTTGCACTAAGTATTTCGCAGCTGCCCTTGCAATTAACGAGATATTATTTTCAATGCTATGTGAATGTGTTTTCTTATTTTGCTCTTCAAATTGTGGTTTTCTGTGCTGTCGTGTGAAACATTGTGACAATAATGGCGTGTGAAAAACGTAATACTAGGCTCCAAAGTAAACTGAGAAATGACAGTGAAGACGAAAGCAGTGTGTTAGCGCCGCTGAGTAATGAATTAACTAATGTTCAAAGTAGTAATTTGGTAATTGTGCATAGGGAAATGGAGCGGGCTGCAAATAATAGTGTAGGCAGTGAAACAATTAGTGAACAGGGAAGCATTATCGATCGATCTGTCGGCAACAGCTCGCCTCAGGAATCCGAAATGACAGGACACAATCTTGCAAATACTGTAGATTCAGGTTTTGCGTCCTCACCGTTTTCTCAAATAAGTCAAGACACATTTTCTGCTTGTCAAAATGTGAATGTTGCCAGTGCAAATGCACTGCCGAAAAGCATAGAGGAACAGATTCCAGACACTAATACATTATTATTGCAGTTAATGCAGCAAATGAAACAAAATCAGAGACAACACACACCAACAGTTAGACGCAATGGAACAAAATCAGAGACAAACACAGCAAAAGCTTCAAAAGTTAGACACAATGGAACAAAAGCTTCAAAAGTTAGAGTCAGTGGAACATACGCTTGAACAAACACGTGAAGATTTAACTACTGAGTTACATAAAATCGAATCGAAATGTCAAAAAGTCTGTAATGACGTAAAAACACTAATTTGTGAGCATTTCCAACCTATTTTTTCGCGGCATGAAAATACATTACAGAATCACGAATTAGCCATAAAAGAACTGCAAACTATTGTTCATGAAAATCATGAGACCTTGCAAGTTAAAATTGACTCAGTTGCATCTACCGATTCGGTTACGCAGCTTGCAAGACTCAGGACAAATTAAAGGACACAGTAGATACGATTTCCACAAAAATGGACACTCTGAAATTTGGTTCAGAAAAACACACTGAGGAAATAAGTACACTATCGGAGAAAGTAGGCGAACTTTCGGATCAGTTCACTAACTTATCTGCAAAGGTAGATGATGATCTGAATGACACAAGACCTGTAGCCATCACTGACACAGAAGAGTATGAACAAATTAAGAAATTCAAACAAAATCAGAATTAAATTAATACGCAACACCAAAGAGAAATCCGGGAAGTACACGATCAGTTGGCACAAGTAATACAATTTCAGAGGACACTCGCATTCCAACAGGGGAAGAGCGACTTAGAAATACGGAAAAGCCACAAAATAATAACACAGGGCATTTCGGAAATTATGAAAGAAATTGGCAAGGTGCACCGAATTTTGAGATGGAACCGCCGACACGACGAAACAATGACCGATATGCTACTCGCCGACACGATTATTTTGACTTTAAGCTGTTCATTACTACACGTAAATTCAAAACATTTAAGAATTCTGGCAACGACATTCATCCACAAGCATGGCTCCATCAATTCTCTAATTGCTTTCCTCCCAACTGGTCATAAGAGTACAGATTAGAATTTATGTGTTGCTACTTACAGAATGAACAAGCTGAAAGAATGCGAACGGTCATTCACGATTGTCACAGTGAAGGAGAATTTTATCATGCCTTCCTCTCAGCATATTTGTCTCAAGCTACACAAGACCGAGTAAAACATGGCATCATAATGATGAAACATTTCGAACAATCTGAATTTTCCAGTCTTGTGAAATATTTTGAAGACATGTTGCACAAGAATCAGTACCTGTCAAACCCATACAGCCCCTCAGAACTCATCCGCATTTGCTTAATCAAATTACCTGAACATTTACGACATATTATTTGGCAGGACGTTGCAAAGACGACATTGAAGCTTTTCAGGGACTCTTACAAGAATTAGAAATTGACACTGACAATCGCGGAACGCAGAAACAAGAACACAACAATTACAGGTCACATCCGTCACAATTCCACGATGACAGAAATAATAAATGGACACAACAAGACTATTCTTACAATGTAAATCATGACCAAAACAGACACCACCCATATGACAACCGTTGGCAGAGTAGTAATAATTACAGGGAAAGATCACCTCTCCGCAGTAATGACTATCACAGAGACAATCAGAGAAACAGACAGTATGAGAACCAAAATAATAATTATCAAGGGAGACAGAATAACTTCAGATGCAACGGTCCTCCGCGCAGTTACGACTCATGGAGAAGTTCTCCACGACATGACCGACAAGAAATTAATTACAGAAATTACCGACATGACGACAGACGATATAATCATAACGACAGACCTGAATTTCATCAGAACTGGCGAGATTCAAACAGGACAGGGCCTTCTTGTCCAGGTGAATTTGTAGAAGTTAGGTCTCCTAATCCTAATAATGACGCGCGCCAACAAAGAGACAGACAATGACTCGCACCGCAGGCAGCCACGTGCGCCGTCTGTCTCAGAGAAAAATAACATGCTAACCTTGAAAAAAATTCCATTATTCTTTACCAACTTATACCGCATGATAATTGTGTTCAAGTTGAAACACTGAGTACAATGAAGAGTAAAGGATTGCACCACATTTCACATGTAAAACCGTTTCTTGAGAGATAATCTGATTTTTAACTTAGCCTCTGCCATAATATTTTTCGCTTCACGTTACTAGTACTCTTTGCCACACATAGAAACTGTTAACATGCAACAATGTTGCAATACTTAGACAGTATTTACGAGTACATTGTTATAGTGAACAGACGAGACAGTTTTGTTATTTGTACATTCTTGCTTGTTAGTTGTACGATTACGTAACAACTATAAGGCTCACATACTTAGAACATATACCAGTACTGCTAACAAGATTTTAATGCAACATTTTGGTTTACTTGAGAGTACATTCTGGATTTAAAGTGCTTTCTGTGAGATTAAAGATGGCTTAGCGTTTGGTTTCTTTGACAGCTACACGATTATATCACGACGCTACTAATGTGTGACACAATTTACATTGTTGCTTTTGTGCTGTATCTTCTTTATATCTGCACAGTTTTTCTGTATTATTCTGGAAAATAAAACATGTTTTAGTAGTAACTTTTGTGGTATAGCTACAATGAGACAGCCTTATTCGTAGCACAACAATACGTTACATTATAGTACTTTCTTGATCACGGTAAGGTACGTAATAACTACGATAGCTATACGCAAAGCATTTCACTTTCGTTTATGATGAGGTAAGTACATTGATTTCAGCAGAACTTTGCTTAGAGAGGGCGATAACTACGACATTTCCACAGAGATTATCTTACAACAAGACGCACAGTTTAGCGCTACAGTACACGTATTTGAGTGATTAAATTTGTACTTAAAACATTTATTTTTAAAGATTTTGGAATTACAATGATACAAAGGTTTTCCCTGACACATTTCATTCGATTGCTGTAATCTGTAACACCTGAGGGTATAATTACATTAATCCTCAGGGGGGTACACGCTTACTTTGTGTACCATGTGTTTGACAAGCACAAGAAGCCCTAGCTAATATGGTATTTGCTTATACAACTTTACACATCGATACCATATTTCTCTAATACATAAACTACACAGGTATCTGATCATTTAACTGAGAGATAAACTGTTTTTTACCTCATAAGTGACACATGTTTACACAATTACACAGTTGGATAACTTCACACTTATGAAACTGTATTTTGTCTGTACTTTGTGAACTGTTCATATTTTTTCAGAACCATTGTGATGCTATGAGAGCTTTGAATGATGTATTCGGTATGGGGTCATGATTTTTGAAGTACATTTGAGGTAGATGACACTATTGAAATGAGCAGAGAATTTTTTAGGTATTGACATTATTGCAGAAAGCTACGACGTTTTTGAGATTTGACTGAGGTGTTATGATGTTATTATTACGACGACAATGTGTATTATGCTGCTGAGGTGTGTTTATGATCAATAAGCTGATGCTATATGAGGAATTTGATTATGCTACATATCTGTTATGATGAAATATTGAAGAAGTGTCAACGAATATGTATATGTGTAATAAGGTAAGAAATAATGAGTTAGGGACTCTGGTTTGTCAAAAAGGTTGTTGGAAACCAAGAATCATACTTTAAGAGTTATGAAATGTGTGTAAATGCGTGAATGTATCACAATGGCGGCGAAAATTTTTTCGACACTGTTATATTTATAGGATTCTGTTTCTACAGATTTGCAACGCAAACTCTCGACCTGTGAAATTTTTATATGAGACTGTCACTGTAGTGCACACTGGTGTCGTAAATATTTTGGTAAGGAAGTTAAGTGACCACCTTCACGTAATGCATCGTGGGCACCCAGCTGCGCAACAGTTGCCTGGAAAAAGCCGTTAGTGTGTGCCTTTCAGAGGCACAGGTGGAAAAAAAAGAGGCCATTATCCTCGCTATTGACATTCCTTTGTAGAAAGCATCGCAAATATGACACATTCAAACTTGAAAATATGATTATACTGTAGAGTTATTAATTTATGATATTTACTGAAATGAAATGATGAGAAACATTTCACATCTATTGTCTTGCTAGTTGAAAGATTGTTTACTGCATTATGAAATGCCATATGGTTAGTGAATGACGTTTTACGCCTTGCTTTGCCTATTTTGTTTAATATATAGTATCTAGTTCCATTGCAGCATTGGTTAAAATAAAATTTTATAGATGTACTAATATAAATATTTTCTGTCTACAGATCCAGTAAATAATAATTTTGTGATATACTTCCAAAAAATGAGGGAGCACAAAAAGACATTTTCTTTCACAGGAATTGCATACATAATTTTCTTTTCAAGTACTTGGTAATTTATTTCATAGAATAAGTTTTTGTGGTGCACCACTTTAATTACATAGACATTAAGATGTGAATAGACGTTTCCCTTATCTGCATTGTTGTCTTTAGTGTAATATTTTTTCTGCTTGAGCTTTGTCACGTTTAGATATAAGTTATTGCATTTGCTGCTGCTGTTTGCCAGACATGGTGCTACTAAATTTCACTTTGTATTACTCTGTTAAGCTAGTTTTACTACTGATTTATTTTTCTTGTTGCTGCACATTGGCTCATATTAGTTGTAATGTTGCATTTGCTTGGTAATTTAGATTTACTGTAGCTTGCTTTGCCAATTTCCATTTTTTTGTCATTGCTGTTTGTGTTAATTGTTTTGTGCTGCTGCATTGCCTCGTCCCTTAGTTTAGCATCTGAGCTCAGTAGATTTAAGTTTGCTTAAGATGGGGTAGGCTATGTGTGAGAACGAGTTGTGATGAATTGGAAGAAATTCATTGAGAATCTATAAGAAAATGGTTTGGCCAAAAAAGAATTTTGAAAGAGGATGTGAACAGAATACTGAAAGCATCCTTGGATAGGATTTTTTTGGTGGAAACAAATGTTGAAATGAGAGGAAAGATATATGGAATGAAGTTTTGGGGTGGACTGCAGTATCAAATGTCACTGAAAACAAACCCTGTCCTGTCCTTTTGTATCATTCCCCTATGTGTTTATGTACCCTAGTGTATTTGTCTTTTTCCTGTCTTTATGTGTTTAGCTAATAAGATTTCTGTTGTAGAATTTTTCAAATACTATGTTATTTTCTTTGTAAAGATGTTTAGACATTATTTATTCTGTTCTGTTTTAATGCTCATGTGTGAAATTAATGTTTCGGAAACTATTCTCATTATTTTATATATTTACTTATGTCATAATTCCTGTAACACTGATGTATATGTTTATTTCTATTCTTTTGTAAAGTCTGTGCTACTACAAATTTATCTGTATTGTTATGTTCTTTAATAATGTATTTTGTACCTTTGTTATTGTATTCTCATGTTATAAAATTGTAATTGACACCAGTTCATCAAATTTATGATGGTCATGGTATATGCAAAATATGTGAGAAGTTGGGACTGTTAGTGTTTGGACGTGTATTAATAATTCAGCAAGGGACTGATTAACAGCATTGCTGGTTCTAAGGACAATTCCAAAAACTTTGTGAGTGCACAAGTGGTGGTTTATGGACTTGCTATATTGTCTGCAAGACTTCTAAGGACAATTCCAGAAACTTTGTGAGTGCACAAGTGGTGGTTTATGGACTTGCTATATTGTCCGCAAGACTCTTCGATGGTGATTGTGCACCCGCACAGTCGCAGCAGATGGCTGCTGGCCATCTCTACAAGGACTACAGTGGGTCTACACCTTTGATGACTCACCAATACCATTATTTCTACAAGGACTGCAGTGGATTTGCACCTCTGGTGGCCCACCAGTACCATACTATCTACCTGGACTACAGTGTGTCTGCTCTGTGATGACCTACCTACCAATATTCTTCAAAACTTCGACTGACTCCGCTGTGGGTTTGCTCTGTTGTGGCCCATTACCTGTCTGCATGTCGAGAGTCAGCACTATCTTTCCGTTGGAAGGACAACACTACTTCTTCAAGACCGCATGGAAATCCACTTCTTCCGTGTGCATTTTCTTTTACTGCTCAGACTTTGAGAAAAACACTGCTATTTTACTTTGATGAACGATCAGGACTGTCTTCATGGACTGTGAGAAAATTTTAGCTTTTGACCAACATTGTGTCAATAAGTGTGTGCATTTGATTTCTTTGTTATTGTAATTGTGAAAAATTTTTAACAAATATGTATTGGCCAGTGCCCAAAACAATTTGTAAAATTTTTTGTGGGGAGCATGGGGGCTATGTAAGTAGGCTATTTAGGTTTTCTTATTGGTAACGCCACGTAGCGCTCTGTATGAAAATCACTGGCTGTGCTGTGTGTAGTCTGTGGCTAGTTTGCATTGTTGTCTGCCATTGTAGTGTTGGGCAGCTGGATGTTAACAGCGCGTAGCGTTGCGCAGTTGGAGGCGAGCCGCCAGCAGTGGTGGATGTGGGGAAGTGAGATGGCGGATTTTTGAGAATGGATAATCTCGAGGTGTGTCCATCAGAAACAGTACATTTGTAAGAATGGATGTCATATATTATGACTATTAAGGTAAATACATTGTTTGTTCTCTATTAAAATCTTTTATTTGCTAACTATGCGTATCAGTAGTAAGTGCCTTCCGTATTTTGAATCTTTTATTTAGCTGGCAGTAGTGGCGCTCGCTGTATTGAAGTAGTTCGAGTAACGAAGATTCTTGTGAGGTAAGTGATTTGTGAAACGTATAGGTTAATTTAGTCAGGGCCATTCTCTTGTAGGGATTACTGAAAGTCAGATTGCGTTGCGCTAAGAAAAAAAAATTGTATGTCAGTTTAAGTACAGTCATGTATAATTTTTCTAAGGGGACGTTTCAAGCTTAACTCAGAAATGTTCCTCTTTTCCTTATTTATAATACGGTAATCAGTCTCCATGTTTAAAGCCGTCTGTATCTACACTGGTCACATTAATTCTTATTATTTGCTTGGACTGTATGAACACAAACCTTCCTCTTTTGGAGCAACGAATAACCATTGATCCTGACTCAGAGGAGTCCAGATGCTATCGTTTAGTTTCGCAAACTTCTTAATATAATCCTTGGTGGTGGTGACCCAGTGATGGTAATTTCCTATGGGACCAAACTGCTGAGGTAATCGGTCCCTAGGCTTACACACTACTTAATCTAACTTAAACTAACTTACGCTAAGGGCAACACACACTCTCATGCCCGATGGAGGACTCGAACCCCCGACGGGGGACGCCGCGCGAACCGTGACAAGGTGCTCCAGACCGCGCGGCTATAATCCTTGGGGCTTCCCCTCACTCGTTGTAACAGCCTAGGTTCACAGGTTTCGTGGTCTAACGTGGACATAAAACAAACTTTTGTTTACAAATTTTGCGAACGCAACGTGTCTCTTTACACAACAGTTTGTCGTTGCTGAATTTTGCACACTGCCGCTTGGATTCGTCAGGTAACAAATAATATTTATCTGGTTGTATGAAAAGAAATAAATCTTGATTTCAGTCAGCTTCGGAGGGTAGGAGTAATACTTCGTGCAAATTAAACCATTTATTTTCTACTAATGGGATATTCAATACATAGTTTAATATATGACCAGACATAAACGCATCAACATTCGTTATGTGTAACTACTGGTATCCGCTCTCTTCCGTGACAGCAACTGTGAATTTCTTCTCCTTAATATCATACCGAATTATATGCTAGTATTTATTATTTCCACTAGATTAATTATAGGGGTGCCAGTATTCCTTTCTGAGCATTTACTATGGCCGAAATTAAAATCACGTATTCTTTTTCTAAATCTGTGTAAATCGATACCAACTGTATTAACTGTCCATTAATGGTAGTGATCATAGCTAGGTGCTCTAGCTTATGATCAGTACTATTAGCATATTCATTCATGTACCTATGGAGCTTTTTCGTTTTCAACAGTTATTTCCTCTTTACGTTCAAGGCTAGCTACTGTATGACTGAAACTCGTCAAAGTTGCTATTATTACTGTTACTTGCCTTTAGTGAAGTTAAGCAGTTACCTCTTTCCATTTTCAGTTAAATCAGTCTTTGATTTGAAATAGGAGGCACGCTGTTAATCTGTTGTTCCAAAGAATATTTTACTAATTTCACCCACAAAATTTAAGACACCTCGTTTCCTACGTGTCTCATGTCTTGTTAATTGTCCAATTAGACCTTGAGATTTCTGGATCTTTTTGACATGCCATTCTAAGGCATTTTCCACGTCACACTGGATTTATGTCTTGTCAATATTATCATAACTTCTCTATGGTAACATGTTGAAACTGTCCAATTGTGTACACTTCTGCAGTACAGCTCACCAGGTCCAATACATCCGTCAGTTTCCTCAATGAAATTCAAGAAAAATCTCTATTTCGAGAACTCCTTTAACCTATTGACATGTACCATTAAAAATTTGGTTTTCTATAAAAGAATAACGACATTTTGGCCCTTTGTTCTTATTCTAGTGTATGGATCATGCCACTGTGTGTCTAGCTTACGGCTTCTGCCCATTCTAACGGTTTCATCGTACAGCAGAAGTTGATCACCTGCTTTAAAACCTTTCGGGTTCTGCTCTCAATCATAGTACTCTCTGTTCTTCTCTTTACACGGTATAATCCCTGGCTCATTGGTGCTTCTGTCTTATTTTCTCCTTTAATTCGAGTACGTAATCATCCTAATTATAAGTAACACGTGCGGGATCTCTTTGCAATATACCCGGTAAATTACACGTATTACCGAAAAATAACTCATTTGGTGTATAATTCGTGGCACTATGAGGGGTGGTATTGTACACAAATACCGCGAATGGAAGCCATTCATCCCAGGGTGACTAAGTGGTATTGATATAGTGTCTCAGGAATTCTGTTATAGTTCGGTGTGATATTTCCAATGCTCCATTCGATTGGGGAGGCTAACAGGAGGTCTGTTCCCTCTCAATCTTTAACAATTTGCACACTCTCTTTAGTGTGTCACTCAAAAAACCATTGTCTCTGAGTATCCCAGATTTTAGAATACTCTCTGCACAAGAACACGAGCCAATGTGTCCGCGTCCTGCTTTTGCGTCGGTTCTGCTACAATGAACTTACAATAATTTACAATGGGGGCTAGTTCTTCCCATCGCTTTATTATTCCATTACACGTATCAATTAACATGATATTCACCTTTGAGAAACACTTCCAGACATCTATTAAACACGTACTCCAGTTCTACAGAGTTTGAAACATTTTCTATGTAAAAATTTTCCACCATCACGTTAGAATAATTTACAAAATTTTCAGCACTCATATAACCCGTCGATAGCGTTAATTTTTTAAATTTCATCTTTTCCGCTGGAAAACATTCCTAAATACTAAAATTCTCCTTTTTATCATCTGAATACTTTCTAAATCAATTGCTCCAGAGTTTACGAAGCTAAGCTAAATGTAAGAAGCACTAGTCTTAACACCTGCAACGTAGAATTTCCCGTATATAACGTTCACCATCGAAAATCGCAGACTTTGAACGAGATGCAATAAAAATACCTCCCTTCCTTTATCCATAATATGTCTAATTGCATTCTCCGCAGCTAAGCTTGTAACACACATAATGAATCCAGTTGCAGAGACTGAATTCAATATCATCGACCGAGTAATCCAAATAGTATGAATTCTTTCCCTTTAAATCCATAAATTATGAGAGACTCAGTTCTCTTCGAGGTTTTGGACGCATCTGGTTAGTTCAGCTTCTAGTCGCCAAGTGTGCTAGTGGGCTCACCCCAAGAAACTCAAAGCCCATTAGCTAGTGTCTCGGTGACGTAGGAGGACGCTAGAGGTCCTATTTAAACCCCAGCATACATGTGCTCACACTCATTCCGATACAGTCTGCGTGTCTCGACCATCATGAAGCGATCTTCAGCCAACTTCAGTAAGGAGGGGAAGCGCCCTCACCTGAACGAGGTCCCACGTAAGTTATTATTTTCGTATCAGCGTTATTTAGCATGTGAAACCCCGTTTAGAGATACACAACTGCTCTGTTCGCGGGAAATTGAATTTGATTTTTCTCATCATTTCAGCATTCTTCGCTGAAGTGATGGACGCGCTTAACGATGCGGTGAGAGAGGAAATCCAACCCCTTCAGCTAAAAAACGTGAGTATGGAATTTGTTTGCTGTTTTCCTAATATCTCGAGTGTGCGATAATACAGTAATATAACGTATAGTTCATTGTTGTTGTTGATGAATCGGGCGCGGTCCAGTCGCGTTATTTAGACAATGCTCTTCTTCTTCGCTAGGGGGCGAGCCCTCTCTCCTGCGTAAGATTCAATTCCATCGGTATATAATTACATTTTTTCTGTTCAAACTATATATATATATATATATATATATATATATATATATATATATATATATATATATTTTTTTATTTTTTTTTCTACAGGTGTTTTGGATCGGCTCGACGAATTAAATGCACAAATTCTGCGCGATGCTGTTGTTCAGGCGCAGATTGCTGTGGATCGGGAATTCGACCCTGATGTCCATGACAAGGGGCTGGCTTTTGTGATTGAGCCGTGGGCCGGGATCGAACAAGGTGACTATTATTATAGATTTAATAGTCATATTGTCATTCATACTTCCATATTAGTCTATTTGAACATGCTCTATAACTCGATGTTTATTTATTTATTTATTTTTTTCACAGAGGTGAAGCCTCAGATGATCGTAGTGCGTGTCGGGGCGCGGAGCACTGTCATTAAAACCCCAGCACGACGAGCTGAGCCGTGCATCGCGCCCGTCACAGCGGAGCTATCGGGCAAGACTCAAGTTTCACACGGAATTTGCAGTCTCCCCTCCACAACGACCACAGGCCGGTCACGTGATTCCACCTCCACACGGACAGGAGGCGGGGCGTGACTGCCAGCGCCCCTGGTTTTACTTGAGTGTACTATGTTATTCAAAAGAACAAGTTTCCGAAGCTAATGACACACACATATTTTGGATATGCAATAGATGCATAAGGTAATTCATAATAATGACAACAGAGTTTGTCAGGGCAGCAAATATGTGTGGTTATTGTACAAAGTTTTAAAACCATTCAGCAGTTTGCTGAGGACGACTGTATGGAAAATATTGACAGTTCAAGATGATGATGATGATGTTTGGTTTGTGGGGCGCTCAACTGCGTGGTTATCAGCGCCCGTACAATTGCCCAGTCTTTGCTCAGTCTTTGACAGTTCAATAATTATTCTATCCTATTTGAGCAGCAAATAGACAAAATATTGGAAACTCATTCTTCAGCCGACTGTAAAACTCTGAAAAGTCATATCCCATGTATTGCCAAACTACGCATTAATTGTTATATCAGCCTAAGACACGGATATATTATGAACATAATGCTTGAAGTATGCGGAAAAAACTTTAATAAAGAAACGACACGAACAATGGACTGTTTGCATCTGCTAAATGCTTATGTACAAAGAAACAGCCAACTCGGTACAGCACGTTAAAGTGGAAATTTCACGAACTTAAGCCTTTTTAATTGCCGTACACGAAATTAAAGCCGACTCCTTCGGCAATTTTGTCACAGACATTTTATTTTGAGCAATAAAAACATCACAGTAGAAACTCATGTTCGCTACACACGAAAGTTAATAAGAAAAATATTTATTCTGGTAAACAAAACGGAATAAGAGTGCAAACTTTTGTTAAGTCTCTTAATCTTCTAGGCTCCTTTTGGGCTGTAAATTTTTGAACAACTTGTAGTAAAAACCTGAAAAGAATCTGTGCAATCTGGTTGTAGTGCACTTTGCTGGTTTTGCTTACAAACACAAAGCAGGCGAGAGTCTGTGTTTTCCGGCGGGAAAGGCAACATAGTACACTCAAGTAAAACCAGGAGCGCTGGCAGTCACACCCCGCCTCCTGTCCGTGTGGAGGTGGAATCACGTGACCGGCCTTTGGCCGCTGTGGAGGGGAGACTGCAAATTCCGTGTGAAACTTGAGTCTTGCGAGCTATCGGCCGCCCGGACCTGCGCGTCATAGAGCCAGCCATCGCGAGGCCCCCCACCCCCCTTCCGCCCTGTCCTTGGTTGCCCATGGAGTTGGGGGCGGCGGTGGGCAGCGGCACCGGGCGACCGCCGACGCCTCCTCAGCCATTGGTGGCGGCGCCGTACTGGCTAATCCACAGTCCCGGGTCAACGTTATACACTATCGTGTTAGTAGTAATCATTGTTAACCCATGTCTAGTGGCAGTTCCTTCTCCCGTTTGGGGGACTGATGACCTTCGCTGTTTAATCCCCCTTAAACATCCCAACAACCACCACCACCTTCTCCCGTCCTTTTAGTGAAGGGCATCAGGTCAGTGATAGCATACTACAGTTAGAGTACTCGGTGATTGCAGACGCTTTTGAGGAGCGAATCTCCTTCACCAGGATCGAGAACCCGGCAGGAGGGTACCGCGACCCTGTTGATTCTCTAAGGGCGTGCCTTCCTGCCCTGAAAACCGAGCTCCTCAAGTTAGTCAATGATCCGCGGTATGCCGCCATTGAATGCAGTACGGTGCTTTGCATCGAATTATCGCACCCTCCCAAAGTTGAGTCAGCTGTTGAGGAGACGAGAGTCTTCACTATCTTTGTGGGGTTGGGATGGTGGTGTGGGGGGAGGGGGGTTGGCGTGATAACGCGGACCACATCAATCGCCTGATTTCGTAAACCCACCTTCAGAGCTATATTGGGCCGTTTTTTTGAGATGGAAGTGAGAGGCTCAGACAAAGCATTTAGCCGATTACTACATCTGGACACCCATACACATGCCTACGATACGGTAAATGGAGGGTGCAGCTATATCAAGCTCCCTAATGATATAGCTAAGAAGAGGGCATGCATTAATGTCGAAAATTGAAATAATCAGGCTTGCTTTGCATAGTCAATCCTGGTTTACGAAAGAAAGTACAATTACAGAGACCATCCTGAGAGTCCGAGTACATACAATGCAAGTGATAATAT
Source organism: Schistocerca cancellata (assembly GCF_023864275.1). Classification (NCBI taxonomy): domain Eukaryota; kingdom Metazoa; phylum Arthropoda; class Insecta; order Orthoptera; family Acrididae; genus Schistocerca; species Schistocerca cancellata. The sequence goes on along the minus strand of NC_064629.1, from coordinate 473,055,227 downwards.
TCGTGGGTGTTATAACTTTGATGGTATAGAGTTCCCCGTCAAGATCCAGGACATACCTAAATTTTGAGGCGCAGAATACCGGCATATCGGTTCATGTTTATGACCTGGAGAAGGAAAGCAAGTCAGATGAGCAAGACAAGCATATCGTCGTCGGCCCCTCCATTTCTCAAAATTTTCTGGTTAGCATGGGCTGCATGTAAACATGCTGCTCTTCTCTGAAAATGATAATTATCACTATCTCTGGATCAAGGACATGTCCCGACTCCTTCCCGCTCAGATAAATAAACATGAATATAAGCAACATACCGAGTGATCAAAAGTCAGTATAAATTTGAAAAGTTAATAAACCACTGAATAATGTAGATAGAGAGGTAAAAATTGACACACATGCTTGGAATGACATGGGGTATTATTAGAACCAAAAAAACACAAATTTCACAAAATGTCCGACAGACGGCGCTGGACAGCAAAACGTCAGTGACTGTGCATGACAATCGTGTATAAAAGGAGCTGTAATGAGAGAGAGAGAATCAGATGCGCCAGCAGTCGCAGAATGTTGACGTTACCTGAAAAGGCGCTTTTAGTGAAGCTGTATTATCAGAATGGGGAATGTGCCAGTTCAGCGTTACGATCCTATCGCCATAGGAAAGAGATTCGAACGGGTAAAGGTCCGCTGACAAATGCAGCTGTGGTGAGAATGATTTCGAAGCTCGCAGCCACGGGTTGTTTAGACGATAGACCCCGTAGCGGCCGACCGAGCACAAGGCGTAATACTGCTGAGGCAGTTCAGGAAGAAATGGAGACTGTAGCGGGTTCGTCTATACACGGAGAAGTCAGCGCTCGTCCAGTCGCACGTCGCACCGGCTTTCCATACGCTACTGTTTGGTTGGCACTTAGGCGTACCCTCCGATGCTATCCGTACAAAATCCATCGGCATCATGAACTGTTACCTGGCGATTTAGTGAAGCGGAGGGCATTTGCGGTGTGGGCGTTTCAAAAGATGGCGGAAGATGACGATTGGTTGAGTAACGTGTTGTGGACCGACGAAGCTCATTTCACGCTCCGAGGGTCTGTCAACGCCCACAACTGCAGAATTTGGGCTACCGAAAATCCTAGAACTGTCGTGGAAACTCCATTGCACGACGAGAAAGTCACGCTATAGGTTGGATTTACCACATCTACCGTTATCGGGCCTTTTTTCTTCGAGGAAATGCGTGATTCTGGTTCTGTAACTGTCGTGAAAACTCCATTGCACGACGAGAAAGTCACGCTATAGGTTGGATTTACCACATCTACCGTTATCGGGCCTTTTTTCTTCGAGGAAATGCGTGATTCTGGTTCTGTAACTGACCGTGACGGGTAAGAGGTACGCCGATATGTTACAGAATCGCATCATCCTCAGCCTGGCTCATAAACACCTGCTGGAACGTACGATGTTTATGCAGAATGGCGCTCCGCCCCGTATTGCTAGACGCGTGAAAGATCTCTTACGCGCGTCGTTTGGTGATGACCGTGTGCTCAGCCGCCACTTTCGTCATGCTTGGCCTCCCAGGTCCCCAGACCACAGTCCGTGCGATTATTGGCTTTGGGGTTACCTGAAGACGCAAGTGTATCGTGATCGACCGACATCTCTATGGATGCTGAAAGACAACATCCGACGCCAGTGCCTCACCATAACTCCGGACATGCTTTACAGTGCTATTCACAACATTATTTCTCGACTACAGCTATTGTTGAGGAATGATGGTGGACATATTGAGCATTTCCTGTAAAGAACATCATCTTTGCTTTGTCTTGCTTTGCTATGATAATGATTGCTATTCCGATCAGATGAAGGGCCACCTGTCGGACATTTTTTGAACTTTTGTATATTTTTGGTTCTAATGAAACCCCATGTCATTCCAGGCATGTGTGTCAATTTGTACCTCTCTATCTACATTATTCCGTGATTTATTCAGTTTTCAAATTTATACTGACTTTTTGATCACCCGGTATTTGCTTAAGGTGTCTGAATTATTTCTCCTCAGACAAGTTATTAGCAGCGCATCTAGTAGACTGCGCTTCCAAGGACCTGGTATGTGTTATTATGCCTACAGAAGAAAACAAATTCATAACGTTCAAGAATGCTCACCACCAGGAGCGATGCCCGTTTGTAGCGCACGCCGACTTTGAATGCCTCCTCGCCCCTGTGACCCACTGTGAAGGTGACCCTGCAGCCTCACACACCGCCTTTACAGAGAAACACGTACCATATGCGGCAGTGTACCAAATTGTATCGTCATATGATTCCAGTCTTAACCGCTACAAATTCAGTTGTCTGGGACCGTCCTGCGTTTTGCTTGCTCACTAAGCTCGAAAACTTTTCACGGGAGGTTGATAAGTGGCAACATACCAGTGACCAAATCGAAGGAGAATGAAGATTTGTATAATAACGCGACTGTTTGTCATATTTATGGGCTACCGTTAGAAAGAAAAGCGGAAACTCCTCCTAGGGACCACTATCATCTTACGGGGAAGTGCCGTGGCGCAGCTCACAATGCGTCCAATTCGAAGTACCAGCTACCAAGACACATATCCGTTTTCTTTCACAATTTAAGTGGGTATGACGCTCACTTTCTAGTTGAGCAGTTGGCTGATTTCTGTTTGGAGAAAGATCAGGTCAAAGTCCTACCTGAGAGCCTGGAGAAATACATTTCATTCTCCAAACGAATAACGCCAAGAATTACGCTTCGCTTCCTTGATACGCTACGTTTTATGCAGGTGCCACTCCAGAAACTCGTTGAAACTCTACCTCGAGGGGATATGCATATCACACTAGCTGCATTTTCTGACGAGGAAAAGTTTCAACTTGTCACTAGGAATGGCTCTGAGCACTATGGGACTCAACTGCTGTGGTCATAAGTCCCCTAGAACTTAGAACTACTTAAACCTAACTAACCTAAGGACAGCACACAACACCCAGCCATCACGAGGCAGAGAAAATCCCTGACCCCGCCGGGAATCGAACCCGGGAACCCGGGCGTGGGAAGCGCGAACGCTACCGCACGACCACGAGATGCGGGCTCACTAGGAATGGGTTTTCCCATATGGGTATGCGGATACTATGGCGAAACTCGACGAAACCAGGCTACCTAACATAACTGAATTCTCCAGCAGCCTTACAGGCGATGCCATAACCGATGCAGAGTATGAAAATGCTGTGAATGTCTGGTGGAAATTCAATATTTCCACTTTAGGAGAGTATGCACGGCTATACATGGACACAGAGGTGCTCTCGCTTGCATGACCACATATTCTCTGGATCCCGCCTTTTATTACACAGCACCTGGGTTGTCTTGGATCGCAATGCTCAAGAAAACGAACTGTAGCATTGAATTATTGACAGATACTGATATGCTTCTTTTCTTTGAGCGTGGGATCCGCTGAGGAGCTGGCCGGGGTGGCCGAGCGGTTCTAGGCACTGCAGTCTGGAACCGCGCGACCGCTACGGTCGCAGGTTCGAATCCTGCCTCGGGCATGGATGTGTGTGATGTCTTTAGGTTAGTTAGGTTTAATTAGTTCTAAGTTCTAGGGGACTGATGACCTCAGATGTTAAATCCCATAGTGCTTAGAGCCATTTGAACCATTTTTCCGCTGAGGACTTTGCCAGTGTGTCCATAGTACACGAAGGCAAATAACCTGCGGATGGGTGACAGGTTCAACGCATCCCTTGACTCGCGTTATATAATGTACCTCGATGTGAATAACTTATACGGGCACCCCCTGCAGCAATCACTGCCGATTGGTAAGTTTAGATGGGTGTCTGAAGACGAACGCAAGGGATTAGGTGGAAAAATCATGGGGGTATGGCAGATCATTCTGATGTAGGATATGTGGTAAAGGCAGAACTCGTACACACTATTAGCTTGCATGATGAGCACGCCGATTATCCACTGTGTCCAGAGCAACTAATTCCTCAAGGAGGCTCCACGCCAAAACTGATCAGAACGCTGGAGGATAAGCGGAAATACATTATTCATAATCGTAACCTGCAGCAGTGCCTCAGCTTCGGTATGGAACTGGTTACAATCACCCGGGCTATCTCCTTCAAGTAGTCCCCATGGTTGAAGGAGTATATTGATTTGAATACAAGACAGAGAGCATCCGCGACATGTGAATTAGAAAAAGGTTTTTATAAATTAACGAATAATTCAATTTTCGGTAAAACAATGGATAATTTGAGGGAACGACGTGAAATTTTGATTAGAACCGAATGGGATGCGCGTTATGGCGTACGAAAATGCATTGACAGACCAAATTTTAAGCGGGTCACCATATTAAGTAAGAACTTTGTTGCTGAGGAGATGGCGAAGACTGCAGTAGAGTTTACGAAACCTATTTATGTGGAGATGTGCATACTAGACCTATCCAAATTCCATATGTACCGCTTTCATTATGAGTTTACTAAAACCCATTTCACAGATCCTAAATCACTTTATATGGAAACAGATAGTTTCATCTGTCGGGTGAAGAGCTGAGATCCATATCAAGTGATAAGGTGCCACGGTAATGAATTCGACACGTCCTCATACATGACCGATAATCCTTATGTTATTGTTCTACAGAACAAGAAGGTTATCGGTCTTATGAAGGACGAGATGAATGGATTGAAGATTGTGGAGTTTGTAGGTCTACGCTCAAAAATGTATGCGTACCGCACATTGGAAGGTGCCACCCAGAGGCAGGTTAAGAGTGTGCGTCGTATGGCATCGAGAGCCCTCTTTATCGAAGACTATTTGCAGTGCCTGTGCAGCGGTGTTCGCGGTGCTGCACCGCAGCCACTGCACATGGTACTGCAGACCAGTATTCGATCGAGAGGACACGAGGGGTACACTGTGCTGCAGTTTAAAATCGGTCTGTCGCCTCATGACGATAAAAGGGTCATTTCTGATGACGGGGTTGACACTCTCCCTTACTCAGACTACTCACTTGTAGCGAGAGAAGGGGCGTGGTACTCTGAGTGAGTGTGTGTGTGTGTGTGTGTGAGGGAGAGAGAGAGTGAGAGAGAGAGAGAGAGAGAGAGAGAGAGTCTGTAAAGTAGTAGTATGACCCTTTTATCATAGTGTAAGTAATTTTGTGTGTGTGTGTGTGTGTGTGTGTGTGTGTGTGTGTGTGTGTGTGTGTGTCGTGTAAATATTTCTGTGTACTGTGTTCACGTGTATATACAGAGGGAGGATGTTTGGAAGAAAGAACAAAATTTATATTTATATATGCACGCCATGTGTGTGTGAAAGAAAGAATGAAAGAAAGAAAAAAATTAAAAAAGAAAAAATTTATATATTGATTTAATTTGTTCACAGGCAGCATATGTGTAGCCTTTAAATATACATACATCTACGCACTATGTGTTTGTATTGTAAATAGAATAGTTTTTCACCTGCCGCTAGCCAACCATGTCAGAATAGTTTTTTAAGTATTTATATAGCTCACAGTCCTTCAGAAGTGTTATTCTAAAAACCTTTGCTATTGTGGACTGTTGACATTATATTCTAAGAGTGCACAGTCCATCAGAATTATTGTAAAAGCTATGCTACTTGTGCTGTGGAACTTAGTTGTAGTAGTAAAGAAAGAATCTCCGCATTAGATTTTAGCGTAAATTTATGTAAAAAAATCCTACCAGTCTCACTGTTGTAGTGTGTAAGTTGAACATATTTCTGCATTGGAAAAGCAGAGACAGTTTATACCTCAAGAATACTATATTGTACCTCAAAAAACTATATTGTACGTCAAGAAGTATATGTATTTGTGTTAACTGAATAAACAAAGACAAAAAATCGTAAAAAATAAGTCTTTGTTGTTCTTAATTTAAAAAAACACTAGCCACTATTTCATTATGTATATAAAGGCTGTGCATGTCTCAAATAATATTAGTTTTGCTGAAGATGAGTGCTATTAAGGATGTGAAGTTTGAGATGGAAGATAAGAAAATATATTTAATCATTGAAACAGGCGGCGCGTGATGGTGGCAGCTTCCAAAGACATGGCTGAAATTATCTCTCATGTGCTTGAACAACGCCATAGACAAGGGATATGGGCAAAGCTACGTGCTATCTAAGTACGAGATAGATAGAAGAAAAAAAGCACAGAATTTGAGTTCATTTATTTTCATTAATCTAACTTAAAAGTAATTTTACATTTTCATAAGCAGATACAAGACTATTTTCATACATCTTCTTCTTATTCTTGAGATTATGGATAGTAGGGCATCCATAGGATTCCAGGTCTTGAATAGATGGAAACTTGAAGATTCGCTGCATCCATGCGATCTTCTCCTTGCCTTTGACATAGATGATGGTTTCAGGATGATCGAATATTCGAAATGATGTCATCATTTCTTTATAAGTTATACCAGGATCATCCCAGTGGAGTCCATGAAATAAAAGTGTTAATCACTTTGTACTTCTCCTTGCACTTCACATCCTTGAAAGGTTTCGGCAATGCAATGCTTGCTGCGAATGTTTCTATTATTCCATCACTTTGTGTGAACGCTATTATTGCACAGTCTTTAATTATGAATTGCTTGCGTTCGTTGTAATAGAACCCTTGAACGTCAGCTACGATCCGTAAACCCTGGGGTAACATCGTGAACTGTGATGGAGCTAGCAGAGCACGTATTAATTTATACAACTCACTGTACAACACCTGTGAGTGGACAGTAGTTAACAACATGATCATGCAGAACTAGAGCATGTGCTGCCGTGTGATCTGGGAAGTTTGTTGAAGGTTCAAATTCTATCCGTACATCTACTGGTGCTGATTTAATTATTTCATTCTGTTTTGAGCAGTCAATCACGATTATTGGTGCCAACTTCTTGAAATTCTGTGGACTGAGTAGACATCACTAATTTTCAAGTCCTTCATAGTAAGATGCACAGAATCTCTCATTCATGTCAAATGCTAGACTGTATACATTGCTGTCCCACTTTAGATGTAAATTCTCCTATGGGTAGTATCCGAATTCAAGTAGACTCTGGCGTTAGTTAACTCGCAGTGGTCAAATTCACTTGAGTCTTTTGATACGTCCCCCCCCGCCTTTGAGTTTGAAATGGAAGTATAATGAACATAGGTGCTTCCACCTGAACTGATGTTTTAATATCGCACGTATGTGTTGATGCTTTAGGTAAGACACGGTATTCAAAAAGCCCCCATAGCTGGAAAGTTAGAGGCAGATAAGTGCCTGCATTCAGAACTTTTAAAAATTTCAAGCGTTCCTCGTCAGCAACACTGGTGTGGGGCATTTTCTATACTATGCTATTAATCTTGATTTCGATGTCCTCTGCCGCTTTTCGACTGTATGAATTGGCGTCACTTGCACTCCGCACCAAAATAAGTTCCTGTTTGGCGTTCATAGTAATTTGTTGCTTGTCCCAAAGTAACCCATAAGCATTTTTAGAGACATGCATGCAGTAAATCGGCTGTATCCGACGTCTGGTGCGTCTATGAACCATCCCGCATTTTCCAAGCTGTTCGAATCGGAGGTTGAGGCTGAAACGTACGTCTTAAGGGTCGATGCTAGCCCGGCATTACGTGTGCGGTCGATTTCTATCCCATTACGTTCATAACAGATCTCCTGAAAGAGGAATGTTAGAGCATTACGTGTCAGCTTCGAGAGTTATACTTGTAAAAAGAGACAGCATTGGTCGTATATTTTTTACTATCGCAAAATCGATTTTCTGTCACTGAGTGACCATCTTCAGTGCTGTATTGTATAACTTAAATTAGGATGCACTGTTGTCACTAAGCTTACGGCAATCACGTAGAGTCTATGTGATTGCCGTAAGCTTAGTGACAACAGTGCATCCTAATTTAAGTTATACAATACAGCACTGAAGATGGTCACTCAGTGACAGAAAATCGATTTTGCGATAGTAAAAAATATACGACCAATGCTGTCTCTTTTTTCAAGTATACCTGTTATCTGGTCGTAGTGCACAAGACAACATGGAGTCGCCAATCAATAAAGCTTCGAGAGTGTTATCGCAGCGCTATCAGTTTTCTTAAATGTACAGTTGAGATGTAAGAAGCTCTTGCAAGGTAGTTTAAAGCGCCCTGGGGTTGAATAACAACCTTAATGTCATCATTTTTGTTAAATGTGCTTGAAGCATAGGGCTTATGTGAGTGGAATTTATGACGTATAATTCGACAATCATACTCCACTGACTGCCTTACGTTGAGTGACGTCATCGCACGGCTTGAGACCAATTGAAATAAGGAACTCGTAATTAAGGCGTGTTATTACCTTGCGCTTCTGTGGCACACTGACTGACTGCCAGCTGCGTGCTAGCTTTATACCCATCTTCTCTTTGATGTAGACATACAATGATCTCTTCACCTCGAAAGTCGACAAATCGATTATTCTGATCCACAATACGTAGCTCCAGGTAGTACAGTATCCGAGCTGTCACCGGGAGGAATATCGCGTTTGTAGGGGTCTGAACTATGTTATACCCCGTTCCAACTGTAGGGAAGAATCAGTGAATAGAGTGAATCAACTTATCGTTGAGATATGAGTTTGTAGCTACGAGTATATTACACTCAACGTCGATTGTGCTGACTGGTAGTATGTCCACAGCCTGATCTGACGCGTAGAATTTACTGGAATCCTTCACCAAAACACTGTCTTTCGCAAAACCTAGCAGTAAACCTATTGAATCTTTATGCCTAAAGTCAATCGTATCATTCTCTGATCGTATTTCAGATTAAAGCGTTTTGATGTCTGCGCGTAGCTCAATTCCCTTTCCCGAGTGTTTTAATGTGATGATGATGATTGGTTTTTTGGGGCGCTCAACTGCGTGGTTATCAGCGCCCGTACATTTACCCAATCTTTGCTCAGTCCAATTTCGCCACTTTCCTGGATGATGATGAAATGATGAGGACAACACAAACACCCAGTCATCTCGAGGCAGGTGAAAATCCCTGACCCCGCCGGGAATCGAACCCGGGACCCCGTGCTCGGGAAGCGAGAACGCTACCGCGAGACCACGAGCGGCGGACCCGAGTGTTTTAAGACTTCGTTTAAATCATCAATGTCGTAGGCACCAGGTTGTATTTCTAGAATCTCCTTCTTACCGTCTATTTACAGATGCAGTTTATTGTTGGCCATTGTGATATTTGGGATGCTGTTATGCGTCTCCAGAGCAATCAACGCAATACTCAAATCACCAGAACTTAAATCAATTGGTGGAAAGTAATTTGCACGTAATGCAGACTCTCGTACTTTTAACGACAGAGTGTTCGACATCGCATCTAAGCCTCAACTGCTGGGGGCAACGTTCAATGATGGTTCTTATAGACATCAGCCACCCTTGATGTTGAGCATGCACTTATCTTTGGTGTCGTTTTAGATGCTGTTTCATCAAGGATGTGAGGAGGAACATGATGCATAGATGTCCACACAAGTATGTGTTAAAGCCATAATATCGCTGAAAATTGTACAAGAGTCGTCTTTTGCACATGAAGTATCGTTTCAGTTGTTCAGGTGGTTGTAATTCTCCAAATGAAAATAATAAAATGTATTTGCACCTTTCTTGATATACGAGACCTAATGGGTTCCTGGGTCGCTTGCAATAACTAAATTCACAGTTCCACATTCATTAGTTCGCCACATTACCTTCGGTAATGTATCTCTCAGAAAGACATCACAGAATCCTGAAATGTGGAGATTTTCTTCTTTAACAACCTTAAGGAGATCATTAATCGTGAGCGCTCGATTGGGTAGAATAGCTAATTGGCTTTTTTTTTATTATTTATAAATAGGCCAAGTCCTTTCTTGTATGGTATCAAGTATAGACCCTTTCCAATAGCTGCAGCTTCCACGACACAGTTATGCCTTCGTGATTCCTCTAGCTCCGCTTAGGCGTTTCGATCATTCTTGACTGATTTCGCTACAGCCTCAGCCCCTCCTGTGAGTTAGCCTTCCGCTGATAGAGCCGCAAGGGCTGGAACGAGGACGGAATAATTCCGCCTGATGTTTTGGGTAGAGACAGAACGCGAGATGGTTTAATTGTACCCTTCTTCTTGCCCTTCTTCTTACTAATCATTGCGTGCTTAGCTGCACACATCGATGTGAGAATGTTGCTTTTCAGGCAGCCTGACTTCTTCTTCGTCTTCTTATTCTTCTCCCCCAAAGCGGACCGCGGTACTTTCATAATTCGTTTGAAATTCATCACTCCTAAACCTATCTTAATTTTACCATGCATGGTTTTACCAACAACGAATGCAGCCACACGTTGACCTATGCCGATATCTTTTCTTCGTCTTATATCCTTGGCTCTGTCAGCTAAAATTCTGTGCGCGACGTGACGTGCTGGGAGATCTTTATTTGCGTCGTAGGCAAGGTCGTGCTCGGGGCAGGTTTCGTCGAGTAGGTTAATACCTCTATCCCACGTGCGAAGCGTTTCTGAAGCTGTGTTCCTGGTCCACAAAAGTTATATCCCGGAATGTATAATTCAACTGGTAATTTGTCGAGAATACCACCCCTGGCTCTCATTATGGTGTGTCTCCTATCATGCATTGTACACTAATGAGGCAATTGAGGTCTACGCATCCTATACACGAATTCGTCAGCATCAATCCAGCTGTTTTCTGATGAAGGAAATCCCAGCCATTTAGCTAGCGCTCTATTCCCACGACGTCTCATTACACGTTCGATGAGGAATACATCTGGTACAGAGCTCTTCTGCAATTCCTCTGTGTAAAAGCATCCTGCATTTTCTTCACCATTGCTGTCCGTTAAGATACATGTTCGAGAGTTCGTTCTCTGCACTTTGGAGACTATGAATATTTCAGCTGACCAGTTTGGTAAGTACGATTTCTCAAATGCAATCTTGTGCTTTGAAATACATACTAAGTCACCTACATTAAACCTTTGTTTTCGTGGATCCAATATTTTAATGCGGAAATATACTGACTCCTTCAGTGAATTGTCACGAACATCAACCGGTCTCATTTTTATTGTACTACATTTGGTTTCATTATAGCGTGCTATTATCCGCGGTAGGGTATCCGTCCACTTGTACGACCCGCGAAGATTAAATCGCTTCCACATTTGAGCTTTCACTGTTCTGTTCAGACGCTCGACAATACTTGCTTTCAGGTGGGTAAACGTTGGGTAGTGGTGTATTCCGTACCGCTCCATCACAGTCCTGAAATGTTCATTGTAAAACTCTCCACCATGATCGGTTTGAAGGTTGTCTGGACATCGATTCGTTCCTGTTTGCAGCAAACGCTCGAACACCGCAGCAACATCTCTCCCTGTCTTTGTTTTCACCGGCAATGCCCATGCAAATAAGTCATCCAGTCCTTTAATCATAACATGTCTGCGAGGGTATGTTCTGCGTGCTGGTTTGTGCAGCTCATGGACTACTGTTCCATACTTGCTATTATTATTATTCGATGATTCCTCTTTCTCTAAGTTCTGAAATTATTGAGACAACCTCATTCGAGTGTGGTGTATTACCCGCTGCAGCTGAAGCCGTCAACAGCCGAAGTCTGATAGTTTATCTGCCTCATCGTAATATATGCAGGGTGAGTCACCTAACATTACCGCTGGATATATTTCGTAAACCACGTCAAATACTGACGAATCAATTCCACAGACCGAACGTGAGGAGAGGGGCTAGTGTAATTGGTTAATACAAACCATAAAAAAATGCACGGAAGTATGTTTTTTAACACAAACCTACGTTTTTTTAAATGGAACCCCGCTAGTTTTGTTAGCACATCTGAACATATAAACAAATACGTAATCAGTGCCGTTTGTTGCATTGTAAAATGTTAATTACATCCGGAGATATTGTAACCTAAGGTTGACGCTTGAGTACTACTCCTCCGCTGTTCGATCGTGTGTATCGGAGAGCACCGAATTACGTAGGGATCCAAAGGGATCGGTGATGGACCTTAGGTACAGAAGAGACTGGAACAGCACATTACGTCTACATGCTACCACCTTTTCATTGGTCTTTTTCACTGACGCACATGTACATTACCATGAGGGGTGAGGTACACGTACACACGTGGTTTCCGTTTTCAGTTACGGAGTGGAATAGAGTGTGTCCCGACATGTCAGGCCAATAGATGTTCACTGTGGTAGCCATAATTCGCTGCACACATTTGCAATCTCTGGCGTAATGAATGTCGTACACGCCGCAGTACATCTGGTGTAATGTCGCCGCAGGCTGTCACAATACGTTGTTTCATATCCTCTGGGGTTGTAGGCACATCATGGTACACATTCTCCTTTAACGTACCCCACAGAAAAAAGTCCAGAGGTGTAAGATCAGGAGAACGGACTGGCCAATTTATGCGTCCTCCACGTCCTATGAAACGCCCGTCGAACATCCTGTCAAGGGTCAGCCTAGTGTTAATTGCGGAATGTGCAGGTGCACAATCATACTGAGACAACATACGTCGACACGTTTCCAGTGGGACATTTTCGAGCAACGTTGGCAGATCATTCTGTAGAAACGCGATGTGTGTTGCAGCTGTTTGGGACCCTGCAATGAAGTGAGGACCAATGAGGTGGTCGCCAATGATTCCGCACCATACATTTACAGTCCACGGTCGCTGTCGCTGTACCTGTCTGAGGCAGCGAGGATTGTCCACGGACCAGTAATGCATGTTCCGTAGATTCACTGCCCCGTGGTTTGTGCAACCCGCTTCATCGGTAAACAGGTAGAACTGCAACGCATTCTCTGTTAATGCCCATCGACAGAATTGCACTCGATGATTAAAGTCATCACCATGTAATTGCTGATGAAGCGACACATGAAACGGGTGAAAGCGGTGACGATGCAGTATGCGCATGACACTACTTTGACTTAGTCCACCGGCTCTCGCAATGTCCCGTGTACTCATGTGTGGGTTCATGGCAACAGCAGCTAACACACCAACTGCACCCGCTTCTCCTGTGACGGGCCTGTTACGGACCCGTTTGCGTGCTACGACCATACCTGTTGCATACAGTTGACGGTAGATGTTTTGCAATGTGCGGCACGTTGGATGCTCTCTGCCCGGGTACCGTTCTGCATACACCCAGCAGGCTTCAGCTGCATTTCGTCGACACTCGCCATAGATGAGTATCATCTCCGCCTTTTCAGAGTTCGAATACACCATGGTCACAGTTCTAACAACTCTACACTATCACAGACGTCTGGTAACACGGTTTACTACAGTTGGTCTGCGTGCGGAGACGAATGCAGAATAACAATAGCAGCAAGCGCTACATGCGGACACTGCGACAGCTAGACCTAACCACAACAGTGCACTACAGCCACACTCGTAAACACGGTCGTCATCGTAAACATGTCCCTGCAGATGCTGCTCGCCGACCATGGCTCCTGTTTGTTACAACACGCAACTGAACGTCGGAGGTTTCAAGCGTCAACTTTAGGTTACAATATCTCCGGATGTAATTAACATTTTACAATGCAACAAACGGCACTGATTACGTATTTGTTTATATGTTCAGATGTGCTAGCAAAACTAAGGTGGTTCCATTTAAAAATAACGTAGGTTTGTGTTAAAAACATACTTCCGTGCATTTTTGTATGGTTTGTATTAAACAATTACACTAGCCCCTCTCCTCATGTTCTGTCTGTGGAATCGGTTCGTCAGTATTTGATGTGGTTTACGAAATATATCCAGCGGTAACGTTAGGTGACTCACCCTGTATACTGGGTGGGTTGACTGCTCAATCGTTTATGCTGAATGTCAAGACCTTCATCAACGCTTTGGAGTTGCTCATTCAGTAAATGTTGTATACTGCTAGTGTATTTAGAGTTCTGCGGGCTTTTCAGTGTCCCGTCTGCATTCTTATATACAGTATGTTTCATAAATGACCGGTATATTTGAAACGGCAATAAAAACTAAACGAGCAGCGATAGAAATACACCGTTTGTTGCAATATGCTTGGGACAACAGTACATTTTCCGGCATACAAACTTTCGAAATTACAGTAGTTACAATTTTCAACAACAGATGGCGCTGCGGTCTGGGAAACTCTATAGTACGATATTTTCCACATATCCACCATGCGTAGCAATAATATGGCGTAGTCTCTGAATGAAATTACCCGAAACCTTTGACAACGTGTCTGGCGGAATGGCTTCACATGCAGATGAGATGTACTGCTTCAGCTGTTCAATTGTTTCTGGATTCTGGCGGTCTTTCAAGTGTCCCCACAGAAAGAAGTCACAGGGGTTCATGTCTGGCGAATAGGGAGGCCAATCCACGCCGCCTCCTGTATGTTTCGGATAGCCCAAAGCAATCACACGATCACCGAAATATTCATTCAGGAAATTAAAGACGTCGGCCGTGCGATGTGACCGGGCACCATCTTGCATAAACCACGAGGTGTTCGCAGTGTCGTCTAAGGCAGTTTGTACCGCCACAAATTCACGAAGAATGTCCAGATAGCGTGATGCAGTAATCGTTTCGGATCTGAAAAATGGGCCAATGATTCCTTTGGAAGAAATGGCGGCCCAGACCAGTACTTTTTGAGGATGCAGGGACGATGGGACTGCAACATGGGGCTTTTCGGTTCCCCATATGCGCCAGTTCTGTTTATTGACGAAGCCGTCCAGGTAAAAATAACCTTCGTCAGTAAACCAAATGCTGCCCACATGCATATCGCCGTCATCAATCCTGTGCACTATATCGTTAGCGAATGTCTCTCGTGCAGCAATGGTAGCGGCGCTGAGGGGTTGCCGCGTTTGAATTTTGTATGGATAGAGGTGTAAACTGTGGCGCATGAGACGATACGTGGACGTTGGCGTCATTTGGACCGCAGCTGCAACACGGCGAACGGAAACCCGATGCCGCTGTTGGATCACCTGCTGCACTAGCTGCGTGTTGCCCTCTGTGGTTGCCGTACGCGGTCGCCCTACCTTTCCAGCACGTTCATCCGCCACGTTCCCAGTCCGTTGAAATTTTTCAAACAGATCCTTTATTGTATCGCTTTTCGGTCCTTTGGTTACATTAAACCTCCATTGAAAACTTCGTCTTGTTGCAACAACACTGTGTTCTAGGCGGTGGAATTCCAACACCAGAAAAATCCTCTGTTCTAAGGAATAAACCATGTTGTCTACAGCACACTTGCACGTTGTGAACAGCACACGATTACAGCAGAAAGACGACGTACAGAATGGCGCACCCACAGACTGCGTTGTCTTCTATATCTTTCACATCACTTGCAGCGCCATCTGTTGTTGAAAATTGTAACTACTGTAATTTCGAAAGTTTGTCCGCCTGAAAATGTACTGTTGTCCCAAGCATATTGCAACAAACGGTGTATTTCTATCGCTGCTCGCTTAGTTTTTATTGCCGTTTCAAATATACCGGTCATTTTTGAAACACCCTGTACTTCAGTTAACTATAATATTTCTCCATACGCCTTGCGATCACTGAAAGGGTATTTAAGTTTTTTGACGCTCTTAGGAAGATGAGTTTCATTAAGCCAGGTGTTGTTTTAAACTCTTTATCCCCGATCCGTATTGTGCTATCGGTTAAGCTTATAGACTGAGAGCCGAGCATGTACGGTCTCTCCTTGCTGACACCGAATGTTAGTGAAGTCAGCAACTGAATCGTTCTCAAGACTGTCATCATCTCGTGGTGCTAGCTTTCTGACAGATTCGGTAACAGATTTAAATGTCTCTATTAGTGTTTGCTCCCGCTCCACATGTCCCTTCCTCAACAATCGTAATTTCTCTCGAACAGCCTTACGCGCTTGAATGACTTTGTGCTTAGTCGACATCTTGACGCATACTAATCTGGGCTCTGTATATCACGAGGCTTTATACACTCCTGGAAATGGAAAAAAGAACACATTGACACCGGTGTGTCAGACCCACCATACTTGCTCCGGACACTGCGAGAGGGCTGTACAAGCAATGATCACACGCACGGCGCAGCGGACACACCAGGAACCGCGGTGTTGGCCGTCGAATGGCGCTAGCTGCGCAGCATTTGTGCACCGCCGCCGTCAGTGTCAGCCAGTTTGCCGTGGCATACGGAGCTCCATCGCAGTCTTTAACACTGGTAGCATGCCGCGACAGCGTGGACGTGAACCGTATGTGCAGTTGACGGACTTTGAGCGAGGGCGTATAGTGGGCATGCGGGAGGCCGGGTGGACGTACCGCCGAATTGCTCAACACGTTGGGCGTGAGGTCTCCACAGTACATCGATGTTGTCGCCAGTGGTCGGCGGAAGGTGCACGTGCCCGTCGACCTGGGACCGGACCGCAGCGACGCACAGATGCACGCCAAGACCGTAGGATCCTACGCAGTGCCGTAGGGGACCGCACCGCCACTTCCCAGCAAATTAGGGACACTGTTGCTCCTGGGGTATCGGCGAGGACCATTCGCAACCGTCTCCATGAAGCTGGGCTACGGTCCCGCACACCGTTAGGCCGTCTTCCGCTCACGCCCCAACATCGTGCAGCCCGCCTCCAGTGGTGTCGCGACAGGCGTGAATGGAGGGACGAATGGAGACGTGTCGTCTTCAGCGATGAGAGTCGCTTCTGCCTTGGTGCCAATGATGGTCGTATGCGTGTTTGGCGCCGTGCAGGTGAGCGCCACAATCAGGACTGCATACGACCGAGGCACACAGGGCCAACACCCGGCATCATGGTGTGGGGAGCGATCTCCTACACTGGCCGTACGCCACTGGTGATCGTCGAGGGGACACTGAATAGTGCACGGTACATCCAAACCGTCATCGAACCCATCGTTCTACCATTCCTAGACCGGCAAGGGAACTTGCTGTTCCAACAGGACAATGCACGTCCGCATGTATCCCGTGCCACCCAACGTGCTCTATAAGGTGTAAGTCAACTACCCTGGCCAGCAAGATCTCCGGATCTGTCCCCCATTGAGCATGTTTGGGACTGGATGAAGCGTCGTCTCACGCGGTCTGCACGTCCAGCACGAACGCTGGTCCAACTGAGGCGCCAGGTGGAAATGGCATGGCAAGCCATTCCACAGGACTACATCCAGCATCTCTACGATCGTCTCCATGGGAGAATAGCAGCCTGCATTGCTGCGAAAGGTGGATATACACTGTACTAGTGCCGACATTGTGCATGCTCTGTTGCCTGTGTCTATGTGCCTGTGGTTCTGTCAGTGTGATCATGTGATGTATCTGACCCCAGGAATGTGTCAATGAAGTTTCCCCTTCCTGGGACAATGAATTCACGGTGTTCTTATTTCAATTTCCAGGAGTGTATATGCTTTGTTCTCCTTCTTCTTTCCAGGATTCTCCTCCCCCTCCTTCTCAACAATAAGAGCCTCAGTTTCTATTTTCGCCTAAATTGGGCTAATTCTTTTCTATAACCGATGGTGGTCAACCACAAAAACTTTCTCATTGTCCTTTAATTCCATTACAGCCTTACGGAGTATGCGGAGTCTTCCCTCAAGAGTTTGAAATTGGATATCAGTGTAGATGCGAGAATTTTATCTATGTAAACCTAATCTCTCAGACTGAGTGCCCGACATGTGTGTGAACTTTTCCGTGGTGTAGAGTATACTGATGCATTCACCTATTTTGTATGATTATATTGGGAAAAACGCCTGGAAGTTCCGACTGTTCCTACCATCATTCAGATTTCGAGCTTTATCAATAACGAGATACCCGTACTGTGAGTGATTCCAGCAAGCTGTACATATCTTTACAACTTCATTATACATGTCAGTTCCCACATGAGCCTGGTAAATGTGTTTTATATTGAGATTGTCTTGTTTGAATGCTGTAATGAGGTTGGTGTTATCACTGACCAACTGTTTTGGGATCCTGGGATAAGTTTGATTCAGATAAAATACGTCAACACTCATATGACGACCAAAGCAGGAATACTTCTTCACGTGGAGGGACGTCTTCACTTTCACTGACTGCCCTGTACGTTACACCATCTATGCCATCTAATGTTCTCTGCAGTAACTTATACTTCGGTTGAAATAGTGTTTTGGAGAACATGTAGACATGCTCGAAGCGAGCTCCATCATTGTCTGTTAGCAGAGGCATGAGAAGATTTGTCTTGCCATAGTTTGAGGGACCTACAATTATAGCTCGGTTCGAATCCTGCCTCGGGCATGGATGTGTGTGATGTCCTTAGGTTAGTTAGGTTTAATTAGTTCTAAGGTGTAGGTGACTGATGACCTTAGAAGTTAAGTCGCATAGTGCTCAGAGCCATTTGAACCATCCTCCATTATCATACTCTTCCACACCTCATGTAGTGAGCTGTGGCTACAGTCCTCCTTCGAATGTATACATGTAATGCAGCTATTGAAAGCAGCTCTATCCATGACATTCATCTCGATGATCGAACACAAGATGATCGTCCCACAACGACAGCTCAGCGAAGACTGAATGTGTGCCAGTAAATCTGGTCACGTGAGTGGAGAAAAAAAATTCCCTCGAAAAATTCAAAATTCCCGCCAAAAGCCGCCATCTAGGATAACGGTACTTTAGGGTGACGCCGGCCTAGCCCCACTACTAACATATTTTCTGATATAGTCCGAAACATCCTTATTTATACCAGACCACGTTTGGTATTTTCTAATCCGACCGTATGTTCGCCATATCCCTCGCGAACACCTGTGGGTGTGTAAAGGAATTCACGCAAAATTTCCGCCTTTTCTTCAGCCATTATCTCCTGATGTTCGTCTTCCTTTACTACCAGCCCTTCCTCACTTTCATTTGCCCCAGATTCGGTATCAGCTTACTGTACTTCCTTATCCTCTAAAATGCATCTGCTACACAGTTGTTCTTGTCTTTTCAAAATGGTTCAAATGGCTCTGAGCGCTATGGGACATAACATCTGAGGTCATCAGTCCCCTAGTACTTAGAACTACTTAAATCTAACTTACCTAAGGACATCACACACATCCATGCCCGAGGCAGTGGCGCAGTTCTGGTCTTGTCATTTTTTGTATACAATTTCATGATCTCTAATTTCAATCGGAACTTCATTAAACATGAGGACGGATCGCTCATATTTCCAACACACGTCAATGGTTTATCATCAGTACAAGTGGTAAAATTACGACCAAACACACATGATTTGAAATGTTTGACCACCCAAACTATAGCCAACAACTCTTTCTCAATGGTGCTATAATTTCGCTCTGTCTTGTTTAGAGTTCTGGACACCTATGCAATTGGAAGGTCTTCGACAACTCATGTAGTGATTTTGACAGAATTAAAGTCACTTTGGAGACGCCTATAGTACCCGACTAAGCCGAGGAAACTTTTTAATACTCTTATCGTATTGGGTTGGGGATATTCCGCCACTGCTTTTAATTTATTTGGGTCCGGCCTTAACTCATCCTCCTGTAACTTTAAATCATGTTGCCATAGTCTCTTGAAAACCTCGCCCAAGTAGGCATTGTGTTGTCCTAGGAATTAACCGAAAAAATGAAAATTTTTTCATCCTGCAAACCCATTCGAACTGAATTCATCAATTTTTGGAATGTAGGGGTGCAAATAAACGTCCCATATGCATTTTCTTACACATTTAATGGGCGTATGGTTTATTAAAAGCATTAAGTCCTCGGTCCGCTCCATCTAATAACTCCTGATAGTATTCCTTAGCCAAATCTACCGCTGAAAAATATTTTTCCTTGCCTAATCGGTCCCAAATTTCGTTGATACATGGGTGTTGGAAGATTGTGTTGACAGTCAAGTCATTTAGTTTTCTGTTTTCAGCTACCACTCTCCATTTCTTTTTATCAGGTGCGTCCATCTTTTTGGGAATCACGATTAACGGGAAATTCAGCCGCTTGTTGAAGATGCTGTTATATCGTCTTTCAATATGTGATTTATCTCCTGTTGTAACTCTTCCTTCAGCGCTTCTGGTATTCTGTAAGGACGAGAGAAAATTACTCATTCCTCTGATTCGGGGATTAATTTTATTTGATGCCGAATTGTGCATGTATATGTCAAATTGTACCCGTGTAAATGAAAGATATTATACGCAGAACACAGGTCTGTTATGGACCCTTTTTCTATGGCACTGAAATGATCTGACAGCAAGTTTTCTTTTGATAAACTGACTCTCAATTCTTTCTCAATTGAGAACTTGCCTCGGATTTGCACAGTATGCTTCTGGCTTGGGTTAAATGACGGAACTTCTTCCACATTAAAGCGAAACGTCTCAGTACAAACCGCCTCCTGTCGTGTATTTAACACGCTAATTCTTACTTTCACCTGCGCCTCTGGTAGGTACACACCTTTACCGATTCTTGTTTTTCGATAATGCCTTCTCTTAGGCTACTACCTGTAACCTTATCCTCAAAATCTTCTGCTCACGAGGACCTAACTTTAGTCATCTGGCCTATCTTAGGTTCCGTAGTGCCCGTTTCCTGTCGGTGACACGCCTGTCAACCGGTACTTTGTTTGCTGCGCCGTTTCATCATCGTACTTTGGTTTACTGGCTTCTCTGAGCTAGGACTACTCAGAGAACTATGAACTCTACTGTATTCACATTCTGTAGTTTCAAAGCCTGCCGGCCGGAGTGGCCGTGCGGTTCTAGGCGCTACAGTCTGGAACCGAGCGACCGCTACGGTCGGATGTTCGAATCCTGCCTCGGGCATGGATGTGTGTGATGTCCTTAGGTTAGTTAGGTATAATTAGTTCTAAGGTCTAGGCGACTGATGACCTCAGAAGTGAAGTCGCATAGTGCTCAGAGCCATTTGAACCATTTTTTTCAAAGCCTGTTTGTTGTTTGCTAGGCCCCTGCCCCTGTGTACTGGCGCCTTGCGCTCCTGTCTCCGCATACACTTTACTGGGCGTACCCTCTATTCACAGGGTTCTCTTGGCGTAATGAATTACTGCACCACAATTCGTAAAGAAGTCTCTACCAATTAAAACGGCGTAGGGAATATCCAATTCACCTCCTGCCAGATGGAACTTATGTTTCACTCTTAATTGCTGATCTATTCAAAGATCTAAAACCGTCGTCACAAACGTATGTATGATAGGACTTTTAATACCTTTCATTTTTATACTTTCTTCAGGTCTGCACCAGACCTGGCTTCACAGATACTTCATATTGTACGAGCTAATCTAGTCTCCATTATCTAAAAGCAACTTTCTGTACTCTGTAGGCAATTCAGTTCTACAAACTCATTTTTACTTTCACAGTCGACTTTACATATCTTCCCCAATTCAGCATAAGGCGACTGCAGTCTAATGCTTTTCTTTCTTTTCGCGGCGTCTTGTTTTTCACAGAATCCTCTGCGTTATTCGTACATTTCCTAGGCATATGCCTCGATCTATGAGACGGGAAACACATAACTGTCTTCGCTTTCTTACAAGGACATCTATGTCCCTGTACATTGCAACATCCGCATCTGACTGTTTTTTGAGTCACTGATTCCCGAGAAGGTTGACGCGATTCTGCTTTACGAATTCTTTTCTGAAGTCGGCATTCTCAAGTTAAATGCATTAATTTGCCGCAGGTTTCGCACTTAACATTACTTTGCAATCCTTAGACGTGTGCCCTGCACGTCCATATGAGAAACATTTAAGGGTAGCGTTTCCCATTTTTCCTTGATGACTTTTTTACCAAATACTTTTCCTTTTATGGACACAACTGCCGACTCTTCCGTCAAAGACACCTCAATTGCTTCAGTAGGGATGATGTTTTGCCCCTTGCACGCACTATTACCTGTATGCGCTCATCATAGGTCACCTGAATGGATTCAGATCTGCTTAATTGTCCTACTAATGACAGAGATCGTGTCAGTTCTGATGCCGGCATTGCAACATGGATAGCCTCACGAAATTGATGCTGAAGTGAATGCAGTTCACTGGCCCAATCTGCAATCGATTCTCCCTTTGACTGCCGACTAGAAAACATTTTAGACGTTTACAAAACTAAATAAGCTTACATGCGTAATTTTCCAGCAAGATATTGCTTACATCTTCCTACGCGGAAGATAATTCACGCACGAGAAGTTGACTTCGTGTAGGATCCTGAATGCGGGTTTTTAGGAACTACAACAATACTGGACGGTATGATTCACGCACTAGTTCAAAAGCTATGTCCACAATGCATATGAACTCATTTAATGTGGATTTAGTGCCATAAAAATCACTAACAGTAATATAAGCCGCGGCTGCCCCGCTATTCGCAGCTGCGTTATTACACAACTGGCCATTAAAATTGCCACACCAAGAAGAAATGCAGATGATAAACGGGTATTCATTGGACAAATATATTATACTAGAACTGACATGTGATTACATTTTCACGCAATTTGGGTGCATACATCCTGAGAAATCAGTACCCAGAACAACCACCTCTGGTCGTAATAACGGCCATGATATGCCTGAGCATTGAGTCAAACAGAGCTTGGATGGCGTGTACAGGTACAGCTGCCCATGCAGCTTCAACACGATACCACAGTTCATCAAGACTGGTGAGTGGCGTACTGTGACGCGCCAGTTGCTCGGCCACCATTGACCAGACGTTTCAAATTGGTGAGAGATCTGGAGAATGTGCTGGCCAGGGCAGCAGTCGAACATTTTCTGTATCCATAAAGGCCCATACAGGACCAGCAACATGCGCTCGTGCATTATCCCACTGAAATGTAAGGTTTCGCAGGGATCGAATGAAGGGTAGAGCCACGGGCCGTAACACATCTGAAGTGTAATGTCCACTGTTCAAAGTGCCGTCAATGCGATCAAGCGGTGACCGAGACGTGTAACCAATGGCACCCCATACCATCACGCCGGATGATAGGCCTGTATGGCGATGACGAATACACGCTTCCAATGTGCGTTCACCGCGATGTCGCCAAACACGGATGCGACCATCATGATGCCGTAAACAGAACCTGGATTCATCCGAAAAATTAAACGTTTTGCCATTCGTGCACCCAGGCTCGTCGTTGAGTACACCATCGCATGCGCTCCTGACTGTGATGCAGCGTCAAGGGTAACCACAGCCATGGTCTCCGAGATGATAATCCATGCTGCTGCAAACGTCGTCGAACTGTTCGTGCAGATGGTTGTTGTCTTGCAAACGTCCCCATCTGTTGACTCACCCCATCTCTTGGCTGCACGATCCGTTACAGCCATGCGGATAAGATGCCTGTCATTTCGACTGCTAGTGATACGAGGCCGTTGGGATCTAGCACGCCTTTCCGTATTACCCTCCTGAACCCACCGATTCCATATTCTGCTAACAGTCATTGGATATCGACCAACGCGAGCAGTAATGTCGCGATACGATAAACCACCATCGCGATAGGCTACAATCCGACCTTAATCAAAGTCGGAAACCTGATGGTACGCATTTCTCCTCCTTACATGAGGCATCACAACAACGTTTCACCAGGCAACGCTGGTCATCTACTGTTTGTGTATGAGAAATCGGTTGGAAACTTTCCTCATGTCAGCACGTTGTAGGTGTCGCCACCGGCGCCAGTCTTGTGTGAATGCTCTGAAAATCTAATCATTTGCATATCACAGCATCTTCTTCCTATCGGTTAAATTTCGCGCTGTAGCATGTCATCATCGTGGTGCAGCAATTTTAATGGCCAGTAGTGTAGCTGATGCCATGACTTACTTTGGTTACTGATGAGCTGTGCCGAGGGGAGACGAGTCGAGATAGCACCGACGCTGAAAGCCGTCGCTGCGTTAAGGTGAGATCAACAGGACGGCGCACGACGCCCGTGTTGTCTTCAGCTGTGCTGTGCCGGTCCGTTGCCCGCTGCCGGCTGCTCGCTAGCAGCTGCCGCTATCACTGTAGCTCGAGGGGACTCAGCGCCCCCTCAGTTGCTCGACCGCGCTGCCGCCGCGTGTCGTCGCTCTCCTATTAGGACCGCGACCACCGCTCCTTTCCGTTGTCACCCGGTCGTTCCCGCTACCAACGCGTTGTCGTGAAGTCGTGTAGAAAGGGCTTCCCTCGTCCGGCGTCAATTTCCGGATCTCTGCTTCTTTCTTCTGCTCATCTCACTCCGTCTGTTTTCCATGTAGTGCCAAGCTGCCAGTCCAGTCTTGACGTCGGGCTGAGTATGGCTCAAATGGCTCTGAGCGCTATGGGACTTAACAAACGGTTCAAATGGCTCTGAGCATTATCGGACTTAACATCTGTGGTCATCAGTCCCCTACAACTTAGAACTACTTAAACCTAACGAACCTATGGACAGTACACACATCCATGCCCGAGGCAGGATTCGAACCTGTGACAGTAGCGGTCGCGCTGTTCCAGACTGAAGCGCCTAGAACCGCTCGGCCACACCGGCCGGCGGCTGAGTGTGTGCGAAATCCTATCTATCTTAAAAATCAATAAGGATGCCCCACATTTGTACCTATATCGTGTACTAATGCAGGATGGAGGTAAGACAGGGGGTTACATCGCAATCTACAATTTCCGAGCGATTAGGAACAATTGTCCCACAGACAAACTTCCAGTGAAGACACATTGATTGTTTGCAGTAGAGCCACATACGAGAGGCATGGGTTACAAGACCCGATGCGAAGCTTGCACGAGGAGACTCAAGGGTACCTAGTGCCTGATGAAGACCGTTTATTCGCTGTCAGACTAACTACTACACTGAAGGCTAATTCTAAACATTAGAAAAAGCGAAGGGTGCTACTGGTTGCATAATTGATCACAGTGTCTCAGGCAGTGTAATGAGCGCCAACAGGAGCACAGAACACTAACAGGATTTTAAGTACAACTTTGAGGTCAGCACTCCATGTGAAAAAAAACAGACGTGGCGGAGCTGGAAAGGAGAGAAACAGAGATGGCGTCCCAATGGTCTGACTGAGAGTTCTCTCTGAATATAAAAACATAGTTCTTAAAGGATTGTGACGGCGCACTATTTCTGCCTTCCTATAGCCGTCCCACCACTACACCGGCGCTTTACAGGATTCAGCCAAACCTGTGAGGGCTCTGCACCTCCAGGGCGCCTTTGGCCAACCACATTAAGATTCCTCCCCTTCTCCCACTGGTGGGTAGGTATGTGGGCTTTATATTAACAAACTCCAAGTTTGATTGCAACAGCGTTCAGATGAAAGCTTAACGTCACCGCCCTTCATCTTAACGCCAACAACGATAGTCTTTTACAGCATTTGGCGCCTCCCAGAGGCCTTTCGCCCATGGGGACCGCTGTTGTAGCACTCTAACCTGTGTAAGCCCAAGGACGTTGTGGTTCTCTGGAGAAACTATAAAGCTTGCTGCGTCTGCTAAGATGTGCCTATTTGTGAACATCTTGTACTATGACGCCTTACAACAGCGTCTAGATTGTGGATGGAGTTACCAGTTAACTCACTGAAGTGGAACACCTCCCCTGGAACAGATGACCAGAGCGTCTGCAATTCACAATGCCCTAGCATTACTGATGACCTCTGGTAACCCAAACTCTACCACTTTAGTCTGCTCTCTGCATTGTGTCTCTGATTTCCTATCTTGAAATGCCCTTGATGGCTTCCAATATCTTCAAGCTTATCAATGTATATGTCATTACATCGTCAGTGTATCACATTGCTTTTCTCGCCTCTTGCGCTACCTGGGGAACGCTTCAAAATTTTACTCAACTATGCAAAGCATCTTACTCCGTGGTGCTTCACTCCCCATTCCTTTAACAAATGCACCTGATAGTCCTGGGGTTTTTCCTAGTAGGAGGGTTCAAACTCGTGTCTAGCCTTCCTGATTTAGGTTTTCTGTAATTTCCCTAAATCGCTTCAGAGATATTGTAGGGTGAAAATGAAATGTCGTGAGGCTAGGGCCTCCCGTTGGTTAGGCCGGTCGCCTGGTGCAAGTCTTTTGAGTTGACGCCTATTCAGCGACAACACAATACCTAGTCCCTGAGTGGAGACAATCTCCGACCCAGCCAGGGATCGAACGCAGGCTCCTTGGTATGACAGTCTGTCGCGATGACCATTCAGCTATCGGGGCGGACGGCTTAGTTACTTTTAAAGGGCACCACCGATTTACTTCCCCATCCTTCTGTAATCCGAGCTTGTGCTCCGTCTCTAATGACATCCACCTCCACCTTCGTGATAGGACTGGTACAGGGTGCACTCAGCCTCGCTAAGCGATCGATAAGTAGCGATACCAAGCTCAAGAAACCCGACATCGACCGGTCGGGCAGTATGCTGACCGCATGTCCCTCCATACCCTCCATACTGCATACGTCAACGCCACTGCTGTAGGATGAAACGCTGGTCGGTCAAACCCAACTGGCCCGTCTGGGACCAGAACCTGGAACTTAATCTTTACCTACCCCCAAAGTTACCATCCCGCGAACAAACCTCAAGTAGTGGACACTCTTCAATTTGTAAAAAGGATTTTGCATTTGTTGATGAGACCATGTTGCTGGCCAGAAATATCAACGACTTCCATATGGTCATTTCCAAATCACATTCGTTCCAGAAATGGTATTGAACACATCATTCAACATGAAAAGAGAAAGGGTATAAATCTTCAAGCAGCAAATCACCAAGGTCATGTAGGGGAGGTCAACGGAGGTGGGGCTACCTTTACTACCATTTAACAGTATTTAGAAACATGTTTGTGTGAGTACCTGCACATTGTGAGTACATATGGAATTGTACGTATGTATGTATGTGTGTGTGTGAGAGAGAGACTATGTGTGAAAGTAGGTAGATGTTACTCGAGTTTTATGGTTCGCTAGTAGTTCGTATTATAGGTAATGAGGTGACGAAACAGTGGAATATATGTAAAAAATTTATAGTTTCTCCTCTGCATCATCGTGAAATAAATGCTACAGATACATGTGTGAAGCTTGTGAAAAATAAGACAGTAAAATTAAGAAATTGAAAAAAACAGTGTAACTGGTGGAACCTAACCTTAAACCTAAACTACGAGACTGGAACACTACCTGGTAGAAGTATCCGATACTCGTAAAACTCATTTACATTACGAAATATTGCAAAAAAAAATGATAAAATATATGAAATTCATAAAAAATTACCGGTCCTGAAATTTAATAGCCCTCGATGAGGGTAATCAGAAATATGTGAATTGCACTGAACCATCAAAAAACTGCGCAAATTATGAATAGGAAAAATTAGAGAAAAAGTTACGTTTAAGGGGATCAAATCCAAAGACCCTTAAGCATAATTCTTTGCACAAGTGTTCGTTGCTGGATCAGGGCAGGAACGGGAAGGGAATGAAACGTGGACGACAACAACTGCTGTGCCAGTGATCTAGCAATCTAGCGTACAGAATACACGATGGGATTATAACATTTTCAAACAGAATGGGGAAGAATATCAACTCAGCACAGCTGTAGTGTCATTTTAACTTAACAACGTGTATGCATATTGTTTTCACATCGTTTTGTTTACAGTGAAAAGTGTGAGTATTCCTGACATATTTCACTATTTCTCACCGTTTTATCTTGGGACACGTTTACTCAAATTTCTTGTCATTCTCTCCCATTTCTCAGCAATACTCGTATTTCCTTTCAGTTTCACAACTAAAAAGTGTCCTAGTGCGACGACATGGATTTTTAAATGGGTCAAGTCGTCTGTTTTCACCATCTAGATCTTTCCCGCTAGAAATTTGCCAGTGCTACACAGAGGCGAGAATAGAGTACCAATTCACTCAGATCATTCCCTACAGTTTTGGATGCTCTGTGTCTTCAAGTCGTTTATGTTTAACATGCTGGACAAGAAAATTAATACTGACGGTTCCAGACGTCTCACTAAAGAAGCATTCTACTGAAGAATGACTTATAGTCTCAGGTTGAAGACCAACGGCGATATACACTCCTGGAAATGGAAAAAAGAACACATTGACACCGGTGTGTCAGACCCACCATACTTGCGCCGGACACTGCGAGAGGGCTGTACAAGCAATGATCACACGCACGGCACAGCGGACACACCAGAAACCGCGGTGTTGGCCGTCGAATGGCGCTAGCTGCGCAGCATTTGTGCACCGCCGCCGTCAGTGTCCGCCAGTTTGCCGTGGCATACGGAGCTCCATCGCAGTCTTTAACACTGGTAGCATGCCGCGACAGCGTGGACGTGAACCGTATGTGCAGTTGACGGACTTCGAGCGAGGGCGTATAGTGGGCATGCGGGAGGCCGGGTGGACGTACCGCCGAATTGCTCAACACGTGGGGCGTGAGGTCTCCACAGTACATCGATGTTGTCGCCAGTGGTCGGCGGAAGGTGCACGTGCCCGTCGACCTGGGACCGGACCGCAGCGACGCACGGATGCACGCCAAGACCGTAGGATCCTACGCAGTGCCGTAGGGGACCGCACCGCCACTTCCCAGCAAATTAGGGACACTGTTGCTCCTGGGGTATCGGCGAGGACCATTCGCAACCGTCTCCATGAAGCTGGGCTACGGTCCCGCACACCGTTAGGCCGTCTTCCGCTCACGCCCCAACATCGTGCAGCCCGCCTCCAGTGGTGTCGCGACAGGCGTGAATGGAGGGACGAATGGAGACGTGTCGTCTTCAGCGATGAGCGATGATGGTCGTATGCGTGTTTGGCGCCGTGCAGGTGAGCGCCACAATCAGGACTGCATACGACCGAGGCACACAGGGCCAACACCCGGCATCATGGTGTGGGGAGCGATCTCCTACACTGGCCGTACGCCACTGGTGATCGTCGAGGGGACACTGAATAGTGCACGGTACATCCAAACCGTCATCGAACCCATCGTTCTACCATTCCTAGACCGGCAAGGGAACTTGCTGTTCCAACAGGACAATGCACGTCCGC
Organism: Schistocerca cancellata; assembly: GCF_023864275.1. Lineage (NCBI taxonomy): Eukaryota > Metazoa > Arthropoda > Insecta > Orthoptera > Acrididae > Schistocerca > Schistocerca cancellata. Next base: position 473,026,480 of record NC_064629.1, on the reverse strand, counting down.
ATGTATCCCGTGCCACCCAACGTGCTCTAGAAGGTGTAAGTCAACTACCCTGGCCAGCAAGATCTCCGGATCTGTCCCCCATTGAGCATGTTTGGGACTGGATGAAGCGTCGTCTCACGCGGTCTGCACGTCCAGCACGAATGCTGATCCAACTGAGGCACCAGGTGGAAATGGCATGGCAAGCCGTTCCACAGGACTACATCCAGCATCTCTACGATCGTCTCCATGGGAGAATAGCAGCCTGCATTGCTGCGAAAGGTATATACACTGTACTAGTGCCGACATTGTGCATGCTCTGTTGCCTGTGTCTATGTGCCTGTGGTTCTGTCAGTGTGATCATGTGATGTATCTGACCCCAGGAATGTGTCAATAAAGTTTCCCCTTCCTGGGACAATGAATTCACGGTGTTCTTATTTCAATTTCCAGGAGTGTAATTTCAACAAATGTCGTGAACTAACTAAGCATAAAATTAGAACTGTGTGTTTCATTATAGAGAGATAATTACTGAGGAAGTAATATTCACTCAGTGGTTCACATTAATGAATAGATGAAAGCATTAAATTTATATATTTATTTCGTTCTGCTGTAATTTAGTGCCTTCTGACGGAGCACACAGTAAATGTGCTGTTTCACACATCAAGCCAGATCATTCTATAATAGCTTTTGCTCTTGAATATAAAGCAAGCAAATAACGTATTTAGTCTGTGAATATTGAAAAATAACTTTGTCTCTAATACAGTACTTAATTTGCGTTTAATTTGAAGCACATGTAATATTTACGTATATGTATATGAATACCTGCAATATTTTTGACATTGTTTCACCAGCCCCGTACAGTACCAACTTGTGCATTATCACTGATGTTAGTCATCATCAGAGTCTCGACTAACATTTCATACAGTGGAAAGTCATGTACAATCTGCTACAGAACTGAACCGCAGTTTGAATGAAACATTTACGATAAATCGCTCACAGTACTTTGAAACATTCCATAAATAGCATCCGTAAGTTTTCGCTATATTAGCGGCTCTGTTTCTCATGAGGAACAGGTAGAATACTGTACAACTAATTGGGGAAGGTAATGCATTCTAAATTCGCTGGCCGCTTCTGTGAGGATGGCGGACAGTAGCTCCTTATGGTGTCGTCCGTTCGACGAGGTCTTAAGCCAAATTTGGTACCTCCATACGGAACCAAAAGAAAGGATTAGAATTATTTATAAATACCTTCAGCTGCTGACGGGCGTTGATGTATATCAACGGGGACAGATGAAAATGTGTGCCCAGACCGGGACTCAAACCCGGGATCTTCTGCTCACATGGCAGACGCTCTATCCATCTGAGCCATCGAGGGCACAGAGGAGAGTGTGACTGCAGGGGCTATCTCGGACACGCCTCCCGCGAGACCGACATTCTCACTTTATATGTCCACACACTACATTCGTAGTGTCCCTAACCAACACCCTCAAGACCTGTGGAAGACAGTCTTACAAAGTCACGTAAGAGTTCGGGTAATATGTGTGCATCTGCACAGAAGGTCATGGCCGGTATTGCCAGAACTATGGATATGGATATGGTGTCTGTTCTTTCGGACATGTTCCTGGAAGTAAATATGGTGAGGTAGACTTGTAGTAAGTACGTTTTATTTGTCTTATAAGAGTATCAGGTCGAACCTATGCGGAAATGAAATTAAATTTAAATTTAAGTATATCATCCTGATATCAAACTTTATATTCACGCTAATGTGATCATGCATTTCGTGAAAAACTCTACCTGATTCCGGAAGGCAAATTGAATCAATCATTCAGATTCTGCATCAGAAAACCCTTCCGTTCACCCTTCACCATAGTTCTGGAGATATGCCAGTAAACGTCGGCACAGCTGAAGCTATGACCAAACGTGAGACCTGGGTAGAGCATAGCATATGTCACCTGCACGAAGACAATGAGATACGAATGTTCAAATGGCTCTGAGCACTATGGGACTCAACTGCTGAGGTCATTAGTCCCCTAGAACTTAGAACTAGTTAAACCTAACTAACCTAAGGACATCACAAACATCCATGCCCGAGGCAGGATTCGAACCTGCGACCGTAGCGGTCTTGCGGTTCCAGACTGCAGCGCCTGTAACCGCACGGCCACTTCGGCCGGCCCCAATGAGATACGGCTCAGCTAATAGAGAGCCTCTATTTCTCTTATGGTACTATTTATTAACGTAACAAGTAGAGAGTAAATACGATTTTTAGACCATGGAACGAATAACATTAACCGAATAATTCGTATCACTGACTTTGACAATGTTATTGGTATCACTATTTCAATGGAACTCTCAAGAGCGCGCTCCTGCTCGGCAAGTCGAGTAAGGACTGTTAGGAAACTGAGGAGTGTTCTTAGAATCTGCAACCAGCCACACATTTTTTAGCAAAAGATGTTGTGTAACGTACATTTTTATTTGCATCTCTCTTCCACTGTAAACACGCACGCCGACGTGGTCACAAATTCCTGACGATGAAGCGACTCACTCACTTCCAAAGCAAGATTTCCTGGTTGCATATTTCTTCGAAAATATTTAAGTATAATAGCAATTATTTGAAAACACCTTCTCCTAGTTCTTCGAAAACGACGTGCTGCGTTATCATAGAAACAAAGACGCCAGTGAGAAAGCGAAACCAGTAGAACTGCCGTCAGACTCCCTAGACCATTCTCAACACTTTATCTCGGAAGAGGCTACCGCCGTCCACCCCCCGCCCAACCTCACACAAACAGACGTCAGGCACGGGGAGTGTCGGCTGGTGAACTGATCCTGTCTGGCGCTGCATCGATCCGTGCAATGTGCACCTCTTGCAGCTAACTGCCCGCCCTCACAGCTTCCTACAGCGTTTCCAGAAGTGCTCCAAATGTATTTTGTGCTATGTGTGATTGCATGAGGTAACTGATACGCTAATTCATATTTTTATGCTAACTTGAAACACTATGAATCGTTCGAGTTGTACGGTCTCGTGTAGATCTTGCAGGGATTTTAGGTTTCCATTTCTTTTAAAGAGAATTGGATACCCGTACTTTAACACAATTAGCTCAAAAGTGAACAGGAATCCACATATTTCGACTCCACGACATCTTCGAGGGTTGAGAAAGTCGTTTTTAAACTTGAAACATCCCATTTCTGTCATCGCCATGTAATTCTTTATTGCACTTGTACCAGTTACTAGTGTCTTGACTGTTCACTGTTAGTAGCGAAACTTGTTTCACATGCCGAGGATTCTGTTGGTGTGTAGCGTTTTTCATGCGGTTGTCACCACGTACGTGGTCGAGCGGCGCTCACTGTTCTGATAGACAAAGTGACTTCCTTGTGGTGTAGACATCTGACAAAGCCTCATATCCTTTTACTTGCGTCACTCGATTCGGCATATCACATATCCTAACACAACTATGAATAACGGCCGCCAACTTCATATGGTAGTGTGAAAGGAAGAAAACACGTATCATTAATGGTTAACTTCTCTTGACTTTCTCAGAAATAACATTCCCTCTAGCCGGTCTGGTGGGCGGATTCATACAGCACTACGGAAAACTACCGTAGAGGGTACTAGCGCTAAAAGTCTAAATAAGTCATTTAAAATTATAGGAGATTCATTTTCATCAAATTCACTACAATATACATAAACAGATTTACCTATTAACATTTCTTACTGTGTCACCAAATCGTAGGTAGACTATTTTACTTTCATCCTATGGTAAAAACTCGACATTAATTCGATGTTAGTATTCAACTATTTTCTTCCTACAGATTTTCGTGTTAAAACTCGAACTCTAAGGTTTAACTGTCTCCTGACACTGTATATCTACTTATTTCATTGTAGTTTTATCCAGCTTGCAAATTACCTACAGTCCTCCAGAAGAGTTCAGAAGAATACGTCGATGTGAGTATGTTTCCGTAGATTCAGGAGAGGTGAAGTAACTACTCCCAATCTTGTTTCAGTATAGAAAACAGAATGACCTAATAAAAGGTCACAACCGTGAATAATACATAAATAACAAAAATAAATGCATGTAAATACAACTAAAAAATAAGTCGTTAACAAGACTCTCAGCAGATTCTCAGATGGTGATTTGCCGTGAGAGTGAACGAAGATTCCCTTGTGGATAAAGCTAGAGAGCAAGGGGCGTCGAAAAGAAATGGAGGGAGATTAAAGTTTAACGATCCGCCTACGAGTAGCTCGTCAGAGACGAAGCAGAAGCCTGATGACCCCTCTTAGAGTGCGGACCGCTGAGAGACGCGCAAAAATAGAATCACTGAGGTTCTGGAAGACATCGACATGGATGTGGAGACATGCCGACTCCAGTGCCGTGGCAAGGTGCCCTAGCTTTCTCGGTTGAGGTTCAACGCCCCTATCGGGATGGTTCCACAGATTGTAGATTGGGCTTAAATCCGGAGTACTTGTGACCAGTGTAGTACCCAAACTCGTCTTGGTGTTCTTCGAACCACGCACGTACACTGCGAGCTGTGTGTCGCGTTGTATTGTCCTGCTGGTAGATACCATTGAGCCAAGGAAAAGCAAAGTGCATGTAGGAGCGGACATGGTCCCCAAGGTTAGAAACATGCTTGTGTTGAACCACAGTGCCCTCCATAATGACGAGATCTCCCAGGGAATACCACAAAACAATCTCCAGATCATAGCACAACACTTCTCCGGCAAGGATCTTTCCGACGATCTAACAGCCATCTCTCCAATGTAGCATAAAACATGATTCATCTCAATAGCTCTCCAGTCGTCACTAGCACAGGTCTAACATTCTACGGGCTGGAATGGAAATTCGTTTATGTCGTCAGCTGCCGAAGCTTCAGCTTCCAGGGGCTATTAGTGTTCTCCCCAAGCCGCTCCTTCCTGACATACTGAGCTCACGCACTACATGCTCTCGTGTTCTGGAAAAGCAAATAGTTTCCTTAGGCCAGCATCAGTCACAGGAAGCGATTAAGTGTAATTATGTTCCAAATATATATCTTCTTCATCGCTACGGACTCTCTAACTGGCAAAGTCGCTCATGTAACCTCAGTTTAATCCATTTGCGGCGGCGCGGTTCCTTTTATTGAACTGGGACCTAGAAACGACGGAGAGGATTCGTCCCCACCGTAGCCCTCAGTGGCACACAACCCCACACCAGGTTAAAGCAGTCCACTCACACCACCGCCACCCCACACCGAACCCAGGGTTATTGGGCGGCTTACAGGCGTTGACAGATATCAACGAAGACGGTTGAAAATGTGTGCCGGGACTCGAACCACGGTTCTCCTGCTTACATGGCAGACACTCTATCCCACTAAGCCATCGAGGGCACAGAGGATAATGCGACTGCAGGGTCTTATCTCTGGCATGCTCCCAGTTAGACCCACATTTCCAACACTCTGTCCACAGACTACATTTGTAGTGTTCCTACCCAATATACTCATTACTCGCGGTAGTCAGTCTACCGATTCCCGTAAGAGTTCGGGCAATTTGAGTGCATCCGCACTGAAGAAGATCATTGGCCAGTAAGCCTTAGCTATATGTAGATGGAATTGGTTCTTTCGGACATGTCCGAAAGAACGGATACCATCTTCATATAGCGTAACTGAGGCGGAACGAGGGAAACCAGCTCGCATTCGCCGAGACACATGCAAAAACCGCCTTAAAAACCATCCACAGGCTGGCCGGCACACCAGACCTGGACACTAATCCGCCGGGCGGCGTCGTACGGGGGACCGGTACGCCTTCCCGCTCGGGAAGCAGTGCGTTAAAGCGCACGGCTAGCCGGGCGGGCTTTGCCCTTTTTTACCAGCACCTACCTGTGAAATCGTCGCAGCAGATCGCCGTTAGGAAAGCAGAGCAGAAACCTACCGTACTGCTACTCGCACGAGGCTGCATACAACGTAACTATTCTAAAAACCGGGAAAAGGTCTTAATTTTGAATGAAAGGTGGAAATATTGGCAAATCTTCAGTATATTCTGAAGTCGAGAATTACACGTTCACTGCCAAGCCCGTGCTAATCCTAGCACAGCCATGCACAAATCCTTTCATTCACGTTAGCAAGTTATGGTAACGCATTTCCCGAAATCTGAACAGCTACTAAACACGGATTGTTCTTATATGAAAATGCTCGCCACACTATTAATTTTATCGGTGTCTAATGCACTCAAGTTTTTGGCCACCGATCTTCCCAATATGCCACACGGAATTATTGTGTTTTCTCATACACAAAATTACTTAAAAAATCCGTACTTTCCACAAGACACACCGGAATAAACAAGCCTTCACTTTAAAGCACATTCGAAGCATGTAGCATAACTAAAACCTTCGGAGCTCATACTACACACGACCGTGAAAGGTTGAGCTCCGACTACTTAGACTGCTGTAAGCATTCTGTATCTCCAAGAGAAAAGACGCGCGAAGAGTACTCCATTCTGATTGGTCAGTTTTCTTTAAGGCCAATAGAAAAACATTATTCTCCCGCGTTAGTCCGTGCTTTTCATGGTTGACCAATCAAGATATAACACACTTTCGAACTGTACTTTTTTCCGAAGTAAATATTTTACATTCTGATAATTTGTTTATATTTTACGCTATCAACTATTTTCATTTGAATTCGAATTAGCTTTCCTTTTACCATAAACTTACTTAACATATTATGATACAAAATTTCCCCGCCGTCTGCGTTCACACTGTCTTAAAACTGTCTCAAACTACAGCGTTTATTAGTAGAACAATGATCTACATATTTACTTTACACCACATTCACGCATCATTCACACTACTAAAAGCATATTCAAAGCTGCACATACATAAATAAAAAGTAAAAATAAAAATTCACAAAAACATTCTCTTGGCCTGTTTATTGAATGTCTCTGTCCGCTACTGTACTCTGGTGGATGAAAATTAGAACTACGTAATCGACTGAACCCGCTTCAGACCATCTGTCACTGTGCAGGCATGTGTCATTCCCCCCGATACACAGGCTCTAGACAGGAGCGATATAAGGCCCTATGCCTCACATTCAGTCACATTTCCTGTTTAAATTACAGCTAAATCAATAGAATTTTCTTTTCCTGAAACTTGTGTTCTTTTAATTAATGTTTCTGCCCGTGTCTCATTAAGAAGTCAGTAATGCGTAGCTGCCTATTGACCACAGAACGCGCCCACATTATTACTGCAGTTGACAGAAGGAAGAGCCGTCGATTAGGGGCGGTCAAAAAGTTTTTGTTTCAGGACATTTCTGTAACGTATGTGTAACGTAACGCGCCTCCAATGCGACACTGACAAGTAGGACCGGGATCAGTGTGGCATTCGTGTCTTTTCGACGTGCGTGAGGTAAAAGTGGAAACGTGAATTATGGCGGCGTTATTATCAAATGCGTCCCATCAGCGTGCGTACGAAATATGTTCCAGAATGCCGTGCATAGAAACTGGATTTTCCAGTCGTCATTCCTCGGGTTCCATTGGTGCTAGAAAGGTAAGAAGCAATATTGGTGTGAGAGAATGAGAGAGGCACAGTGGCAGTGGGACATAGTTGGAAATGACAGAAAAGTGGTATCGAAAGAGAGAAGGAGACAGTGCTAGCAGGGGTGGGGAGATAAATTAACAGAAGGAGAAAGTGGAAGTGGGTGAGAGCCAGTGATAATGAGACACAGCGAATATGACAATGACAACGAGGAATAGAGAGATAATGGCAATGAGAAGGGACGGCAGCAGTAGGAAGGAAGGAACGAGATATTATAAGCAAGAGAGAGCAAGTGGGAAACAGTGATGGTGAGAGGAGACTGAAGTAGTAGGACAGAACGAAGGGAACAGTGGATGTGATATAGGAGACAACGAGACAGAGACACAAAGTGACAATGACAATGAGGTGGGCTGAATGAGTGAGTGAGAAAGGGGAAATGGGAGTGGATGGGTATGAGCGACTTACTGTAATGAACTAGTGGGTGTGAGTGAATTATACTTAGGGGAGCGATTGAGAGTTTTAGGTGAGTTGCATTTTTAAAAATGCTCACGTGCCAAAGTTTTTGGGAAAAGTTTTAACATATAAGGTATAATGAGGCATCTGGTAATGCACTTTTCAGTAAAAGTCTCTTAAATAAACCGACACATATTGGCATCTTTTGTGCTCAGATAGGAGAAGGTTTGTACTGGTTGTTCCCTTGGCTACCGAAGGACAAACACCGGTGGAGTCCATCGGGTAATAAAGAGTTCGTATGGGGCAGCAATTAAGGTGAAACGCGCAGGAAAACTGCGAAAGGGCGCTGCTTCTTCATCATAACCCACGCCCATACATCGTAAATGTCCGAACACAGAAGTTACGTCGACTCAAGTGGGAAACACCTGAGCAGCCGCCCCTATAGTCGTGATCTCTCCCTATGTGATTATTACACCTTCGGTCAGTTAAAAAAATGAGGACATGTACCGTCGAATCGGTAAGTTAAACTCCATGGCCTCTTGATGCTATTCGAGCGGAGTTGTCTATATGCCGTCAGCAGATTCATCCTTTCCCTTCCTTTCAACCATAACAACAAACCCAACAGTACACCGTACAGGCACTCATCACAGTAATCCACAGGACACAGAGACACACATGACAGTTCATAACAGATCGGAGGAAACATTTTCTACCACTTCCGCCAGTAACTTTACTAAGCGATGCAGGACTCTTGCATTTGCTCACCTACGCTTTTCTCCTGAGTACGAGACTACTTTGATTTGAAAAAATAAACGCATTGTTCAAGGCGTAAGACAAATTCTGACGTCGACAAATCATAATCAAAACTGCAGAAGAAAAACAACATTTATTAGAATTCATCTTCTTAAACGGAAGTTAACAGATGATACGATCAGTAGGCTCCCTTTTTGCACCTATAGTGCCCAAGCAGATTAGTATCTAGTAATGGGTATCGAGAGTTTGGTTGCAGACAGAGAGGAATAAGTGCGTGTAGGAAATTATATCAGCACCAGAACTGTTAACCATTCTGAATCTTGGAAAAGCATATTCATGTCTAACATTTCTCGCTCTGTCTCTCTATCTCTGTGTATGTTAGAGGAGATTAAAGATTGTTCCTGGCAGTGCTTCAAGCAATTTGATGGGTCGAATCTTCTCTTCTTCTAGTCCATTGATCCGACCGTCCGGAAATCTCTTTTATCTCATAGTGCCATTGGGGTGCGAACACAGATTGTGTTATGCCCACTAGAAAGTCGGATTTCTTTCTCCAGACTATTCGAGCAACTTTTTGAGCGGTAGTGTTGTACTACTGGTTGAAGCAAGAACACGTCTGGTGAAAGAGGGGTAGTGAATAAATATGTGACAAAAATTCCTAAGAACTCCTTCGCTACACAATACAGGCTGTGCTGTGAGGCGATCGGCATGGTTGAAAACGAACACACTTCATATTCGGCGGTCACAGTGCAGACACTTCTATTGCTCCAAGATGACCAGTTTCAACTCTCTTATGCTGCCATTATCTGATCTTATGCTACTGAGTATAAAATTGCGATGTCACGTTACATTAAGACAAACCATAAAAGGCACTGTGCATATTTACTTCCCATTATAGAAATCCATCTCATAAAATACACACAACTGGTAAAGTGCACACTGATGATAAAAAGCACAAAGTTAAGATCCTCGTATCGTCCTTGCATGCTGGTGGTTGCAACCAGGAACCAATAGAACGAGGTTCCAACTGAAGCAGATCCGCCCCCGAAACTCACCCCTCCAGCTTCCCATGCAGGTGTCGAGTGGCTCCACCAAAGGAAAGCGAGTCAAAGGACAAACACGTAATGTAAAGCACTCTGTGTTCTCACAAGCCTCTGGAGAAGATGTCATCTGTCGTGAAATACCCTATCGCCACATTGCTCTTGATCGTAACTTGTAACGAGCAGAGTATTTTGATGTTTTATCTGCCAGTTGAGTGCTAGTGAAGGCTCAAATTTATCATCCGGATGGCCTTTCAGCATTGTGCATTCCTGGTGTTCTAAGGACGTGGCGTTCTCGGGTGAGACTGCAGAACAAGGGCTGTGCGAAACCCCACCTTTTTCAGACACGTAGTTGGTGTCAATGTGCCCCTGCGAATGCCCCTACTAGCCAACGCCCTCAGTCCAGTAGTTCGCCAAACAGGAAGGCCGCTGTAAATTTCTCCCTCTGCCTCCCAGTGTGGGACACTGAACTTTATACGAAAGCCACTCATTAACACAAGCGCACCTATTTTACGCTGAATACAATGAAAATGTAATGAGATGATCTCGGCTGAAAAACCCACTAAATATTATAAAGATCGTAGCATTCCCTTTCTTGTACTCTATGCAGTGTTCTCTTTACGCTAGCTTTTCGAGAGACTTGTCTCGTCTGTGAATCAGACTGACCTTGTCAAGAGCTTATCTGCCGTATGTAGCATCTAAAAGCGTAACTGCAAATCCACATAATACTTACACTTCGAACAATACATTAAACTATAGTGCAATATTTGACTAATTTGGCCTTCTGTTTACCTCATTAAAACTTAGTTTGGCAATCGAACTTTGTCTGATGTGTTTAGTAGAGAATACGGTCGGACGTTTTATTTGGCAAGAAACTATTCAAAGCACTTCACTTCTCACGTTGACTTCTGTTTTCCACTAAATATAGAGACTGTGTCCGCAACCTGAACAGGAAGAGTGAGTAAACTCACCTTGGCAAGTTCCTCCTAACATTAAAAACTTCTGTGTGCTATATGTGATTGCCACATCCCGAAGGAACGAATTTTCAGTGCTAAATCTGTTCATTCAACTTGGAACAGTTATTCAAGTTTTTTGAGAATCGCAATTTAATTGACAAGATATCTGTTGAATTACGTTTAGTACTTTAAGTGTTGTCAAAAATCATTTAAAGTTAATATTTGTCATTGGAATGAAGACAACATTCTCTTAAAACTTTAAGAAAATGCCTTTATAACAAATTTTACTCAGACGGTGTAGCAAATTGACCCATAAAAAATGCAAACTGTTCTGTTTGAACTTAGAAAACACTAGAACTACTTTTGTTACTGTTCGTATCATCATCAACACATTTGAACTTAAGGTTTACAAAAATGAAATGGGTTTTGAAATCAAACAGCAACAATCTGTAGTTATAAATGATAATATATTGAACAAAACCTAACTGACCACAGAACGAGTTGAATTAAATCTGACTCTCCTCTACAATAATGTTAAATAGTTCGTTGTTTGTCTTCTAACCACTAGTGCTATTGAGGATGTGGTGCCAAAAACCACTTCTGAAAATTTCACACGTTTCGAGTTAAAACGATATGATGGTGGCATCAACACGGCTGCATATATTCGGCAGACTTGAAGCAAAGTTGTGCAATGACTGAAAACCGAGAAAGGTAAATCTTGCAACCATGGCTAATAATTACCAGATATGACGTTTTAAAACAGAAGTACTTCGTCTTCCTACGTTATTTTAGGAAGATATTAGCACAAAGGGACATGACTTTCACTGTCGCTCCTGCCTATTTACTTTTGCCCTGCTCAGTCTGCCCATTGTAAAATTTTTTCAACAAAAGAGGTGACCCCAAAATTGAATGTGACAAAGCCATAGTTGGCCCCTATCTCAACTACGTCCGCCGCGGCTACCTACTTCACATTCGCATTTTCCTTTCTAGAAACGGCGTTTAGCAAAGGAAAATGATAAGGTGAAAAGCTAGCCCTTCTTCAGGTCTCACTACTTCCTACTTTCTTATGCATGTTTTTATACTTTTATAATAATAAGTAATACCAAAATAAGGTGGAGCTCAGGCTATACGAAAAGCACTTGTTTTATATTCTTAGTTCAAGAACAGTAACCAAACTGTACGTCTATAGTTGTAATTAAACCTGTAAAACATTCACTAAATTAAGCATGTCAAATTTTGACAACACACTGAATTCATCGACAGTAACAGTAATTTTATAATATGACCATAGTAATAAATCATCCATTTGTAAATTAGTCTGATAACAAACTAAGAACAAGCTCACGTGAACGCCATCTTAATTTAGTGAACTATTGAACTAAATATGAGAGGAGGAGATTCAGACAAGGCTCAGGTTTACAGTGAACTGTTATCGTTAATTTTAACTTTAATTATATAGTTTACTTGTTAAATGCTTTCATCATATTATCAATATTATTATTATTATTATGAATTAACGTCAGTCTGTTGCTCCTGAAAAGTACAGACAATTTTTATTTTTTCTTTCATTTCATTATTGCTTACATGTTGTACGGCAACTGTCTGACTAAAAATTTTGCTACTCATTTTCTTCGTATGATAATTCTGAATGTTAACTGTCGCAATATGAATCAATGCCACCACCAAAGTATAATAAATAATTATGTATGTAATCAAAGGTCATTTAAGTTGCAACGGCGCAGTGAATGCATTCTCTGGTAACTGGCGGACGTGACATCGGGCAAGGGGCGCAGAAAGGGATTCGAAAGTAAGGAGAAGATACTATGTCTGATGGCCAAGAGATCAATATCTCTTGTAAGCGACTGCAACCTATGAGTTGAATAGATGTATTCAGTGAAAGTGAAACTTTTATTTCAATCAGTCACTGCTATTATTAAAATCATAAGATTTCTTATTTTTAAAACGATATGAAAGCATCATAATTTCATTATGCTTAGCATATTCCAAAACTAAGTTTGTGATTAATGCGAAAGGGGAGCAACAATGGTAAATATATTGAATACTGATATAACTTATCAGTATAGTGTGAATTTTGGGACAGACTGTTTTGTTGCCACAATTCCACAAATGTCAAATTCTTGTATGCTGCCTGGAGATCGAAGACATCAGTATGGGTCTAATTCCGGGTTAGGACGACTACAACAATGGAGGAACTGCCGATTCATATTTATGTGCAAATCATATAAATGTTGCAATCAGCTAACCACAACGAGGACAATTCTAACCTGACACTAGCACCAGTCCCAGAAGATCTTTTTAAACAGAATGAAACGGTGCCTAGTACTGCTGCATACAGTTCACTCATTCAGGATGTTTCAGTTCGTTACGACGAGGTGTAAAGTAAAGACTGCTTCAAAACTCATTTAAATTATAATTGCACCCACCGTCAGGTAATCTGTGAAATTCGGATGTCACGGGCAACTCACCACTATGTGCAAGAGCAGACCTTCCAATTTAGGACTCTATTGTCCACGTTCCGAACACAAGGATGGAAATAGTAATAGACATCCGAAATCTGAATCGGTTAGAGCAATAATACGATTGTTCTTAGAGCTACACATAAACAGTAATATTGTATTATATCAGTTTAATGAAGATGGATCGGAAACGATAGTAAACATTTGTATTATCCAGTGCCTGGCTTCCACATTATTCTTACGATCCACAAGGAAACTAGTGTGATATGGTAACTACTAAATTCCTCTCAACGTCTGGACAAAATAGTAGTACATGGTTTGGTCGTAGAGAACATTTTTGGTATAGAATTGATATTGCCTCCTGGTTTCAGTATTACTCAGTAATCTTAGCGTCGGACCCGATCCCAATGCAATCGCTAACAAAACATGAGAAGATTTTCGTGTCATATTTTCGGCAGCGCTGGGGTATGTAACAAAGCACACAATCCACAGCACCGTGAGATCATTAGCTATTTACTATTTATTTCCACCGCAGCCCATTCCTATCGGATTGAAAATGGTTTGCAAAGGTGAATTAGACTGACTGAAACATCAGATCGCTTAAAAATATCTCTACATGTCAATGCGCAACGCCAATAGCGATCGTCTACATATTTGTGGAAACTTGAAAGTAACATTCAACTCTGTTGCTGTTATCGATGTTTATCTTAACTCACCCCCTCCCAAAAAAATATCGCTTAGTAAAACATTCAGTTTTCGAGTTTCTCAGAGATCGATCTGGCAGATGTGTACTTGCAAAATTCCTTGGTCGAAAAGTCACGATCGAGGCATGACGTACACAACCATAAGCGACTGCCCTTTGGGCACCGTGAGTGCACTAGTTTTGTTTCAGCGGTATTTTAACGATTCAGGTGTAAACTATTTACACATAACGTTACCGCAGGCAGCTGGGCTATGTTACAACGTGTGCAAGAGCTAATTCTTCCACACAGAAGTAAAGTAAGGGGGCTATTAAAGGCGGTATCCAGCCTATCAGTACATACAGAAGCCATCAAAAGCTGCCACTACCCAAGTAAATTTGAGAGATTCAAGCTCCTATGTGTAAAAGACATTATTAAGTGAAATTTTCCCACATGTAGTTACAATTATCTACCTGTTACACATTTTAATTTAGCTACAAATGAAGGAAAATCGCCATCCGACCATCCAGTTTTCGATTTTCCGTGATTTCCCTGAATTGCACCAGGCAAATGCAGTGATGTTTCCTTTAAAAGGGGACGGCCGAATTTCATCCCCGCCCTTAAAACAATTCCGACTCGTGCTACACCTCTAATCATATCGTTGTTGATGGATCATTTAACGCTAATCTTTATTCCTTTTTTACTAATGAAGGTGTTACAATTAGACTGTGCAAAAGCATGCGACAGGACCTACAGCATACTAAACGAACGTCTTCATGCGACCCCATATCTCTATCAGCTAAACCCGTCATGACAATCCATGCAAAAGGCTATGGCCGTGATTGGTCTTGTCCCAAATGAACATCGGGGGAATAACATAACCTGTTACTAACATTTCAAAGGCGCTTAAACTTGCACAAGGAACTGCGAGATCGTGCTGAATAGTAATTCCTCCGCTCGCATCTCGTGGTCGTGCGGTAGCGTTCTCGCTTCCCACGCCCGGGTTCCCGGGTTCGATTCCCGGTGGGGTCAGGGATTTTCTCTGCCTCGTGATGGCTGGGTGTTGTGTGCTGTCCTTAGGTTAGTTAGGTTTAAGTAGTTCTAAGTTCTAGGGGACTTATGACCACAGCAGTTGAGTCCCATAGTGCTGAGAGCCATTTGAACCATTTAGTAATTCCTCCGAATTTTTTATGAGAGAACTCTTAAAGCTTTTCAAGTAAAACTAACTTTATTGACATCATGGACCTTTATTCTTCATTTGTACATATTTGTAGCCCTCTGCCGCTAGTGGATTCGTAATTGTAGCACGTAACATGGCGGTGTGTAACGATACTACGTCGGTGCGTGAGAAAACAGTGTGTTGTAATCGAGTCTCGATTCTGAAGCGTGGATCAACACATGGAGCACCGTCTCCTGCAGAATTACAATGGCAGACCACACACGAGTTCTACGACATCTGCAAGCACCCGCCGGCCGCGTTGGCCGAGCGGTTCTAGGCGCTTCAGTCCGGAACCGCGCAACTGCTGCGGTAGCAGGTTCGAATCCTGCCTCGGGCATGGATGTGGGTGATGTCCTTAGGTTTGTTAGGTTTAGGTAGTTCTAAGTCCTAGGGGACTGATGACCTCAGATGTTAAGTCCTATACAGCTCAGAGCCATTTGAACCATTTTTGCAAGCATCCGTATCCTTGGGTTCACTATCATCGATCATCCTCCTCTCAGTCCCGACTTGACCTCATGCGGTATTCATCTGCTTCACTTAGATATTGATGAAGCAGTGATAGCAGAGGTGAGCTGGTGGTTTCAGATATCTTGTATGTTGAAATGAAATCCCAAAAATCTCCCTACGTATGCTGCTTCGCTCTAATGTCTGATTATGAGTCCTCCTGCCGATAATAAATTCATACCTTAGGCTGCCAGAGCAGATGCTATAACTCTTGCAACGATTAGTTTTACTACTTAATAACTTCAGTTACGAAAACCGCTAAACTTCAAACACAAAAAATACTATTACGAATTCTTTCTTCGTCTCAGTCGTGATGTATCATTTTACAGAAACGCAGAAGTCCTTTTCCAGATCGACACAGCAGTCCGTGACACCAATAAACACTTTCACTCGTGAAATGGTCGTACGGGAAAATCCCCACATTATCGCTGCCTCGGGGATGCTGTGTTCCATCGCTCGTGCACCAACTGTAATATCACGTTCAAACTCCCTTAAATCTTGATAACCTGCCATTGTAGCAGCAGTAACCAATCTAACAACCGCTGCAGACACTTGTTGTCTTATATAGGCTTTGCCGACCGCAGAGCCGTATTATATTTTGCCGTGTAAATGCGTGAGAATGATCGAGAGAATGTATGTGGGATATGCGTTAGAAATGGTAATATTTAATTTTACGTAAAATCTTGTACAACTTAAACGTGGGAAAGTTATGTTGCAACCACGATTCAGGTGACATATGTCGGTGTGTGCTTGCTTTTGTATAAAAGTAACCAGAATGGAAGTTAGAGGCGGAATAAGTTTATTTATCAAGTTGAAGAATATTTCGCACTTCGCTTATTTTGATTAAAAAAATACAAGAAATTGAAGTTCTTCTGACATTAATTACTATAAAATTAGTGACTGGATAAGGCAAGTTTAGCCGTGAGAATGATCTGTAAAGAACGTTCTGATTGGTCGTTTAGATCAACAGCCAATCAGAATTAAGTTGTTCCCGTCAGAAAAGAGGGGTGGGCATATAGGAGAGTACCTTGATGGGAGTCACTTGCTAGCCGGTCAACGGATAACACGATGTTAGATCGCTCCTTAAAAATACTCTGTAAGATAAGGAAATAGCGAGCTAATTTCGGTTCGAACATATCGTGGCAGAAGCAGCTAGAGTTACGAACATTTTAATGAAAGTTTGGTGCTTCTAAATTAAATAGTTTGAGAGATATGAGCGTGTGAACATTATGGTCGTAGTAACAACTCCGTGTGGCTCTGTACGGAATATTTTGGGTGAGCACTTCTTACGAAGAAGACCAGTGAAACGACCGAATCTGTAACTCGCGAATAGTTGTGGTACTGTGACTGGTAGAACGTAAAAATTAGACGGGTCGGACTTACTAAAATTCTGGCTGCTTTTCGAGTGAATATTTGTTATACAGACAGTGAAATTTGAATGATAATGTTTTACCATATTAAATACGGACTTGATAGCCATTTCATGTGTTTCAATATGAATAAAAAGCAGCGGTAATCTAATTTTAAACCTTTTTCTGCAAGTAGACCGAAGATCCCGAACGCCAACTTTCAGGAACTGACTTTGAACTAGAGTTACACGGCCTCTGTGTGATAGGTATTAGGTGGTAGTTTCATCAATGCCGCTTTACACTGCCTAATACATATCTGCTACCACAGAGTGATGGGACATCGGCAAGAATCCTATCGAGGTAGGTGAACTGAATGATAGCGTTAACAAAAACACAGACGCCGACCCCGCCCCGCCGCAATATGCATTTGCATATTTGTGTTTTTGACTATGTGTGAAAGAAGATAGATGTATCTCTAGCAGTATGTAAAACAGATGGTGAGGTGACGAAACACTGGAATGCGTGTGAAAAATGTAGTTCCTCCTCTGCATCTAAAACATCATGAAATAAGGACTACAAACACATGTGTGGGGCTTGTGAAAAATAAGAAAATAAAATTCAGAAAGTGAAAAAAGTTTAATTTGTGGAATCCAACGTCAAACCTAAACTAGTAGACTGGAAGACTACCAGGTAGAAGTACTGCGATTATTGCAAAGCTCATTAAGGGGGGGATCTAACGGAAAATCTAAACATTTATTTAAAAAATCATTACAGCCATATTTATTAATGCACAGATCCAAAATTTTGCATGTGTAAAGCAAATGAGCTGTGTTTTAACAGATAAATATAATAAAAATGCAGGATTAATATTTTGCCAGAGATATGAATTTTTAATTTTTTATTGTCTTTTTTATAAAAAGCCTTTCCTCAAATTCTAATCATGTAATTAATCTGAAAATTTTATTGAAGTGTCCTGAGGAGGTTATAAGACCACTGAGCGACAGTTATTAATTTATGGTACAACCAATATCATTAACAGGGATTTTACTTCTTCATATCCAAAATTAACTATTTTCTACATACAGGAACACGTTGCGAACAGTTCTTGAAAATTCCATAGCATTAGCGCATATACTTTTTGAGAAAAGGCTTCTAATAAAGAAAAAAAATGTAAAGCAGAGCATATGAGGTTCAAAGATTTTTTTCTAACACTTCCACATGTAATACGCTTACCTCAATTTTAAAATCCTCCATAATGATACTCCTTATCCTCCAGGTTTCTCTTCTCTCCTCTTCGAATCTGCCTGGCCTGTATTTGCAGGTAAGACACCGATCTATTAGCTTTCTTGACCCTGCTCTCGTCGATGGTGTAAAATATTTCCGTGGAAAACACGCTAGTATCCATCCCAACTCTCCTCAGTACTTCAGTTCTGCCATTACTTTGGTGATTGTAACATAAAACTGCATCATAGACATCTATTTGGAGTACTTCAAGTCCACATAATGTCTTTTTTGAGCATCTAATCCATATTAAATTACTGAGGCTTTCATTTGCATTTTGTGTCTTTCCGTGAATACACTTCCTCAATAAATCAGGGTTTGCAAGAAATTACAAGAAACAGAATGTTGGCTTAATTGCATTTATAACAGGTTCTGGTAATGAATGTTTAATGAATGCGTCTCATTTCTGTTATTGAACTTACACCAGTCGTCTTTCGGACACAGATTGGGCATTGGTGTTTGGTCAGTGGATAGTTTGTGGAAAAAAATTGCCCACACAGCATGCCTCATTGCCTCTAAATTATATGTGCTTTTCATGATTACTCTCACATAAAGTAACTGATGAAAATTAATTTCTTTCATAGCAAGCCTGCCTTTTTCTCCTTGTGGTTTTCCAATCTCAAGTGCTTCACCTTTCTTTCCTTTCAGCAAGCGACGAAGCCTACCACCAAGCCTCTTTTGGATGTGGCCAACACATACCAACTTTTCTATTGTTGTATTGTACGGATTTTTATCTGTTACAGCTTTGAACGAAGAGGAGTCCCCATCACCAAGGTATTTAGTATATCTAAGACCTTACTGGTCCTCAGATCTGGAGAACATCCTCACAACTGCAGCAGCCTCCATGCTCCACTTGAGCCACTATAATTTTTAGAGAATGCTACTGCAGGCTTTTGTTGACTCAGTTTCTCACTGTCGTCATTGTTGGACTTTTTCTTTTTGCACACTAGTGGCAGTATTTAGACTTCATTTCTACATCTAAAACTTAACCTGAGTCAATACCAATAACAGATGCAGCTCCATACAGAGATGTGTGACCCCTTTTCATCCAGGGCTCATCTACAGCCACACAGAGGTCAGTAACATTTGTTGGAGATTCACTGTCATAAATACACTCCTGGAAATTGAAATAAGAACACCGTGAATTCATTGTCCCAGGAAGGGGAAACTTTATTGACACATTCCTGGGGTCAAATACATCACATGATCACACTGACAGAACCACAGGCACATAGACACAGGCAACAGAGCATGCACAATGTCGGCACTAGTACAGTGTATATCCACCTTTCGCAGCAATGCAGGCTGCTATTCTCCCATGGAGACGATCGTAGAGATGCTGGATGTAGTCCTGTGGAACGGCTTGCCATGCCATTTCCACCTGGCGCCTCAGTTGGACCAGCGTTCGTGCTGGACGTGCAGACCGCGTGAGACGACGCTTCATCCAGTCCCAAACATGCTCAATGGGGGACAGATCCGGAGATCTTGCTGGCCAGGGTAGTTGACTTACACCTTCTAGAGCACGTTGGGAGGCACGGGATACATGCGGACGTGCATTGTCCTGTTGGAACAACAAGTTCCCTTGCCGGTCTAGGAATGGTAGAACGATGGGTTCGATGACGGTTTGGATGTACCGTGCACTATTCAGTGTCCCCTCGACGATCACCAGTGGTGTACGGCCAGTGTAGAAGATCGCTCCCCACACCATGATGCCGGGTGTTGGCCCTGTGTGCCTCGGTCGTATGCAGTGCTGATTGTGGCGCTCACCTGCACGGCGCCAAACACGCATACGACCATCATTGGCACCAAGGCAGAAGCGACTCTCATCGCTGAAGACGACACGTCTCCATTCGTCCCTCCATTCACGCCTGTCGCGACACCACTGGAGGCGGGCTGCACGACGTTGGGGCGTGAGCGGAAGACGGCCTAACGGTGTGCGGTACCGTAGCCCAGCTTCAGGGAGACGGTTGCGAATGGTCCTCGCCGATACCCCAGGAGCAACAGTGTCCCTAATTTGCTGGGAAGTGGCGGTGCGGTCCCCTACGGCACTGCGTAGGATCCTACGGTCTTGGCGTGCATCCGTGCGTCGCTGCGGTCCGGTCCCAGGTCGACGGGCACGTGCACCTTCCGCCGACCACTGGCGACAACATCGATGTACTGTGGAGACCTCACGCCCCACGTGTTGAGCAATTCGGCGGTACGTCCACCCGGCCTCCCGCATGCCCACTATACGCCCTCGCTCAAAGTCCGTCAACTGCACATACGGTTCACGTCCACGCTGTCGCGGCATGCTACCAGTGTTAAAGACTTCGATGGAGCTCCGTATGCCACGGCAGACTGGCTGACACTGACGGCGGCGGTGCACAAATGCTGCGCAGCTAGCGCCATTCGACGGCCAACACCGCGGTTCCTGGTGTGTCCGCTGTGCCGTGCGTGTGATCATTGCTTGTACAGCCGTCTCACAGTGTCCGGAGCAAGTATGGTGGGTCTGACACACCGGTGTCAATGTGTTCTTTTTTCCATTTACAGGAGTGTATTTACCCCAGGATCTATTTCTTTTTGATTTATTTCTATCAATTCCTCCACTGCTTTCTTCATAGAAACTTTGGCAGTATCGCATACAGCACTAGACATTTCTTTATTTATTTTTTCAAACCTTGCACAAGGTGGAGGCATGTACAGAAAAGCACACAATAAATTGCCTCCTTCCCTGCCCTGTCCAAGGCATCTCAGAGCATATGCTAACCTAAAATTGCTTTCATAGGCACCAGTGTCAGTTCCTGTGGAGGAGGAAAATGAAAATTCATAGCCATACGAATCACAAATTAATTTAAAACCACAAGCTATTGCCACTCTTCTTTCTTCAACAACGATCATGCATTCCGTATTTTTACAGCTAACAAATGAACATGAAAACCTTATATCTTGGCAGAGAAGGTGTGAATCAATAAGTCTGAATCCAGTGGAATCCATATCAACTTGATTCACGAACATGTACAATTCTCCTGTCCCAAGTTTCGATGCTGAATCTGAGAGCTTATGTTCTTCATTTCGAGCAGTTTCTTCTTTTTTGTTGGTAAATCAATTTCCATGAAACCTCCTGTTATATCCCAGCCAGTAATGCCAACCGAGCCCGCTGCCAAAAGGTTGGCAGCATCAAAGTCCGGACGCCGTCCGCATAAGCAGCGCCAGCGATACAGGAAATCGCCGCAAGTCTGCGCGCGCCACCGCTGGCTTCTGGCTTCTTAAGCGCTGGAGTCGCGAGCGCTAGGACAGTTCTGTATCCGCCGCTCAGTTGTATACTCGCCACCGATTTGTGTACTTGCTAGTCAGTTGTGTGTTCATCGCAGCAGAGTTGTTGTTTGTCGTCAGCCGACGCTGACCTAGCCGCTCCGACTCGAACTACACAGATTTCTGTAGACACGGAGTTCACTACTGTGTTTCTGTATCTTCTTTAATAAAGATAAGTACCGACTTTTATTTAATCAGAGTGTTTGGGTTTTCATCTTTCTGTTCACTGTTCCAGCGGACCGGTCGGCCCGCTATTAAAAGTGTGGCGGTGACTTCGTAAGCCGTTTCTACAGCGAAGTGTTTGTCGCTACGAACGCCGCCACAAAATCTCCGTTTCCTAATCACAGTTTTTCCACCACCCACTTTGCTTAGATCTTGACTTCCACGTAAAGGTTTGCGAATTCATCCTTCCACCTACTAGTATGTTTTAGTATCGTCAAAATGTAAATAAACCACATGCGAGAAAGATTTCAGGCAAAGATATAAATGTCAGCCAAAGATGTAGATATCAGCTAAAGATGTCGAAAGAAAATAGCCTCCACACTGACAAAAATTTCGCGGAAGCAAGCAGTTTCCCAAATGTCGGAAAAGGTGGGAGTCTCCGCCAGCGCAGAGCTAATCGTTTTAACAATTTAAAGGCATTTCTAAAGCTGCTGTCACGATAAAATTCACACACAACATAGCTTAAACTGTGTAGATCAAGGAAATAATATTTTTGAAAAATCTATTTTTTGGACCAAAATCCAATATATCCTCCTCAGGATTAGGTAATAGTACAAGAAACATGACAATATAGCTAAAGGTCATACAAAGGTACCGCTCCTGAAATTTAAATTTCCTAAATGAAAGTCATGTGAAATATATGAATTGCGCAGAAATATAAAAA
Organism: Schistocerca cancellata; assembly: GCF_023864275.1. Lineage (NCBI taxonomy): Eukaryota > Metazoa > Arthropoda > Insecta > Orthoptera > Acrididae > Schistocerca > Schistocerca cancellata. The sequence goes on along the minus strand of NC_064629.1, from coordinate 473,004,126 downwards.
AACTGTGAAAATTACTTATAAGGAATATTTGAGAAAAATTGCTATTTAAGAGGATCAAATTGAAGATCCCTAAGGTGGAATTGCTAGCGCAAGTGTTGGTTACTCAAATAGAGAAGGAAGGGGAAGGAAATGAATCTTGCAAAACAACATTTTTAGTGCCAGTGCTCTAGCAATCCAGCTTATAGTAAGTATGGAAGTAAAACATGTCGAAAAAGAATGGGGAAGGACATCAACTCTGCACAATTGCTGTGTCATTTGAACTTAACAACGTGAATTTGTATTGTTTTCATACCATTTTGTTTACTGTAAGAAATCTGAGTATTTGTGTCATATTCTACCATTTCTCACTGTTTTATCTTTGGAACAATAGGTTTATTCAAATTTCTTGTTTGTTTCCTAGAAGAACTGGGATTTTCTTTCGGTTTCACTCTGAAAAAATGTCCTTCGTTCGACAACATAAAAAGCACTCCGTCTTCAGGCCACGAGTGGTCTACCGGAACCATCCGATCGCCGTGTCATACTCGGTGGAGGATGCGGATAGGAAGGGCGTGGGGTCAGCTCACCGCTCTCCCGGTCGTAAGATGGGATTCTTGACCGAAGCCGCTACTATTCGGTCGAGTTCGTTCGACAACATGGATTTTTAAATTGATGAAGTCATCTATTTTCACCATCAGGATTTTTCCTGCTAGAAATTTGGCCATGCTTTACAGAGGCGAGAATTAGAGAGCGAGGCGACACCTACTAGTATGAATACAGACTGTTTTGAATAGTATTTCAGTACCAGTTCATTCAGATCATTCCCTGCAGTTGCGGATGCTCTGTGTGATGTCGTCTACGTTTAACAAGCCGGACAAGAAAATTGATACTGACTGTTCCAGACCTTTCACTAAACAACTACTCCTCTGAAGCATACCTTATAGTTGCAAGTTAAAGCTCAATGGCGAGATAATTTTAATACATGTTGTGAAGTAACTAAGCATAAAATTAAAACTCTGTGGTCAATTATGCAGAGGCAATTAGTCAGGAAGTAACATCACTCAGTGTTTCACATTAATGAACAGATGATGAGTATTAAATTTAAACATTTATTTTGTTCTGCTGTTATGTTTGTTCTGGCATAGCTAAAAGTAAGATCATTCTCTAGTGGCTCCTGCGCTTGGGTCGTAAGCAACCAAATAACTTATGTAGTCTATGAGCAATGAAACGTAAATTTCTATCTAATACAGTACTAAATTTGCGTTTAATTTGAAGCACATGTTATATTTCTGAATTGTATATGTACATGTACAATATTTTTGACATTGTTCCACCAGATTTTTACAGTACCGACCTTGTACAGTGTTGTTATCATCAGAGTCTCGAATTATTTCATAGAGCGATACGTCGTATTTAATCAGCTATAGAACTGAACTGCAATTTTTGTTTTGTAAATAAAAACCGCTTTCTTTTGCTGCACTGTATTTTATTTTCAGGCATTACTTTTAACATGTACCATGTAAGCTTGTAAATAGGGGATTTTGTGAAATACCAATACCAGATTTCAGAAAGTTGCAAGCCTGCAGGATCCATGTTAAAATTACTATCTGAAAATTTCGAAGTACAGAATACAGAACCATTAAAAATACTACACAACTAATAAAAAAATAAAATGTATAAAAATCCCAGACACAAGAACACGTAACTTATTTGATGTAGAAAACATTTTTTACAACATACCACTATCATAATTCATAGAAATCATAGATAAGTACCTGAACTCACATAGTAAACTCCCCAACTAATAGATGAATGAAATACTCACATTAATTAAGCTCATAACAGATCAAAATTTCTTCCAGTTCAACAATGAATTCTATTTAGAAGAGTACCAATGGAGTCCGCAGTGTCAGGAGCCTTAGAAAATATTTTTGTAAACCACACTGAGCATATCATTTTCACAAAAATAGTAGCAAACAGGAAGAATAATCGATGTCCGATACACGGAATACATGAGAGCCTGGAAGTATGGGTCAAACCGCTCCACATTTGCAGAACACCTAAGAGAAGACAATCACAAACCAACCACTAGAGAAGAAGACACGAAAATAATTAGAATCAACAATGAAAAACACATCCTAAACCTGCAGGCAAATTACACACAGAAAACCAAAACAGAAAAGAAAACCCTGTTGAATGATCAAGAACACATGGCAAATAACTCATTGTTTACGCTAAAAGATAAAATGATAGAGTAACACAACAACAGAGGACTATTATCAGAATAATAGTAACAGCCAACCTCCTCTCCATGTACTTGTCCATGAACCTCTCGACAAAACATTTAAACCAAAACTCAGACCAGCTGAAAACCAAAACTTTCAACCATTCTCTGACAGCTATTATATTCATATTCAACTCTCACTGAGTAACCACCCATACGCCCACCCCGAAAAAAGTCCAATAGTGTATACCTGCACCCCCCCTCTCTCTCCCTCTCCCCCTCCCTCTCTCTGTCTCTCTCTCTCTCGCTCTCTCTCTCTCTCTCTCTCTCTCTCTCTCACACACACACACACACACACACACAGGGTTGGAACTTTAATAGTGGCAACTATTTATTTACAGCTCGTACAAAACAGATACGTGTTTCAAAGTCTTACTGACCTTCAAAGTAGTCACCAGCGTTGTGTATAATCCGTTGCCAGCGATGTGGAAGTCGTAGAGAACTCATAGCAGTGCCAGTTAAGTTGACAGTTCGAGCGGGGCGGTCTATTACCCGACGAATTGGTAGCAGTTCGGAAGCGAATGCCGTGAAGTGTTTCCTTCAGTTTAGAAATCGAGTTTAAATCATGGGAGTTCAGTAGGTGGTATAGCACTTAGGAGCCCCATCAGTCAAACAAATCAGTACCAGCTTCTACTGTACATGCTTGAGCATTGTCCTGAACAATGATGGTCAGGTCCTGCAGAAAGTGTCATCACTTCTGTCTCTCAGCTGGTCGTAGGTTGTGCTCTAAAAATGAACAGCTTAGAGACAGAAGTGATGACACTTTCTGCAGGACCTGACTATCATTTTGCAGGACATTGCTCAAGCACGTACAGTGCAAGCTGTTACTGATGGGGCTGCTAAGTGCTATACCACCTACTGCACTCCCCTGATTTCAACTCGATTTCTAAACTGAAGGAAACACTTCACGGCATTCGCTTCAGAACTGCTACAAATTCGGGGGGCAATAGACCGCGCCGCTTGAACTGTCTACATAACTGGCACTGCTAAGAGTATCCTACGACATCCACATCGCTGGCAACGGATTATACACAATGCTGGTGACTACTTTGAAGGTCAGTAAGACTTTGAAACACGTATCTATTTTGTACGAGCGTTAAATAAATAGTTGTCACTATTTAAGTTCCAACCCGAACAGACGGTAATTTTCAGCATTTACTTCGTGAGGTTGGCAACTTGTACGTAAACAAACCAAACACGACGAGACACATAGCGAACTCAAAGTAGTTACGTCTTGAAATCACAGTTTACGATCAAATATCTAGGACTAATGACAGAAGACTGATAGTGCGTCACAACAAGTAGACCAAGCAAGATGAAAAGTGGAAAGAAAAAAGTCCAGGTCATAATAACATGCTTATGTTTGATAAATAGAGCTGTCGTGCGACCTCCATCATGTGACGAGAGGAAAAGCAGATGACAACTCAAAACGCGAAGAACTGTGAGTAATAATTTATTTTGATAGAAAAGGCGCTTGAACTGTTTTATAATCTACAAATAACACAAGTCAAAACAAAACTGAGTCATTCTAGATCTCCCTGATAGTTCCTTAAAGAGAAAAAAGGGAGAAGTAAAATACAGTGCAGCATGAGAAGGTGTTTTCCATTTTTTTTAAAATATTTAATATTTCTGTGCTTGCTGCGGTGGATAGCCATGCAAACAAACTCGTTAACTGAACTGTAATTTGAATGAAACATTTCTGATAACTTACTGGCAAACATTTCACAAAGAGGAAATATAAGTTTTAAAGATACTGTATTTCTTAAGCAAAAGGTAGATACTAAGAATCTAATTGTGGAAGATAGTGCATTTTAAATTCGCTGCTCGCTTCTTTGAAGGTAGTCGACAAGCAGCTCCTTGTGGTGTCCTCCGAAGAACGAGGTCCCATGCCAGGGTTCGTACCTCACGCAGGAACCCCATGCAAGGACAGTCAGTGTCTGATCCAATAACGAATGAGAGACGTCGGCGTAGTCACACCCCCAAGATGTTCTGCACGCCGCCGCTGTTGGGAGGATACTTACGTCAGAGCACAATGCCGTTCACCCGAGTCTGCCATCACTACTTGGTTCAAATGGCTCTGAGCACTATGGGACTCAACATCTTAGGTCATAAGTCCCCTAGAACTTAGAACTACTTAAACCTAACTAACCTAAGGACATCACACACACCCATGCCCGAGGCAGGATGCGAACCTGCGACCGTAGCAGTCCCGCGGTTCCGGACTGCAGCGACAGAACCGCTAGACCACCGAGGCCGGCCCATCACTACTTACAACGACAGAATCATCTTAGTCACATCCAGCGGCGCTAGTTGTATCATAAATCAGAATTGTAAAGAAGTTTATAGTCAGTTGCATTCATATACTGACATGAGACTGTCATTCTCTATTGTGACAAATGAAAATGTGCAGAGTACAGATACAGGAACAAATTTATAACTGACGTTCTTGTGGGCATGGATAGATTGCAAGTTAAGTATTCTATCTCATTCAAGTTCTTATAAAGCAGCATCATATTTATATGTGCTGTAGCATCCACTCGGCCTCCTCCAGAGGTGCCTCTAGTGCTGCTAGAATACAGTGTCAGTGTGAATGTCTCAAGTGTTTTTTCGTCCAGCGCTACAATTGTTATCACAGTCGATGCTGTTAAATTTTTCAGCGGCCGCCGGCAAAACATACAACGTCAATGAACCCAAAATGCTTTTTAAAAGGGACACCGCCGGAAGCGTGTTCCGGAAGTAAATACGGAGAAGTATAATTTTAATCAGTAACTTTTATTTGTCTCATAACAGTACCAGGTTGAACCTATACGTAAATGAAAGTAAATTTGAATTTAAGCATGTCATCCTCATGTCTAATGTTATATTCACACTAATGAGAACGTCAGTCTCGTAAATAATGCCACCTGCTTCTGTAAGGAAAATTGAGTCAATCACTCAGATTATACATATGAAAATACCTCGATACACTCTTTATCATACCTGTGGTTCGCTATATCTGCATAGTTGAAACGTCGACCAACGGTTACGTCTACGTAGACTATAGCTTATCCAACCTGAACCAAGACAATGAGATATCGCTCTGGCAACAGAAAGCCACTATTTTTCTTATTGTGCTATTTATTAATATACGTGTTCTTTTTAATCTTGGAAGGAATACCTTTTACAGAGTAATTAATATCACAGTCTTTGACGATGTTACTGATATCACTATTTCAATAGAGTCACCACCACATCACCAACATTCAAGAGCACGGTCCTGCTCGGCAAGTCGAGAAAGGGCAGTTATTAAACTGATAATTATTCTTAGAATCTGCAACTAGCCACATATTTTTAGGACAAGGTGATGTGTGCAAACAACTGCCATTATGAGTAAGCAACGTTTTTATTTTCATCTCTCTTCCACTTTAAGTACTCAAACCGTCATGATCGGATAATACTGACGATGAAGCAACACACGGTCATTCAAAACATCAGTGCCTGATTGCCGAGCCCTTCAACAGTATTTAACAATAACAGCAGTTATTTGAGAACACCTTCCACCTAGCTCTTCGAAACCGATTGTCAGTGTTGTCATACAAATAAAGACACCAGAAAGAAAGTAAAACTCCGTAGACTATTTACAACGCTTTACCTCGGAAGAGGCTACCGCTGTCTCCCTCACCCCCCTCCTAGACTCACACATAGCGACATCCCACACGGCGTGTGTCGGCTGGCGAGCTGATTCTGTCTGGCGCTGCATCGATCCGTGCAACATACACCTGTTGCAGCTAACTGCGCTCCCTCAGAGCTTCCTGCAGCGTTGCCGGAAGTGCTCAAAATTTATTTCGTGCTATGAGTGACTGCATGAGATAATTAATACTCTGATACAGATTTTTGTGCTAAGAGGAAGCCCTATGAATCATTCGAATTGTACGCACTCTTGTAGATCTCGCAGGAATTTTAGCTTTCTATTCTTTTACAGAGAACCTGATACTGGTACTTTTACGGAATAAGCTCAAAAGTGAACGGGAATTCACATATGTCGACTTCCAGAGATCTTAGAGGGTTAAAAAGTCGTTGTGAAACTTGAAACAGCCCATTGCTGTCTTCATCATGTAATTCTTTATTGGACGCGTTAGTTGCGTGCATTGTGACTGTTCACTGCGAGGGGCGTAGGCTTATTTTACATGGCGATGACTAAATGGGCGTGTAGTATTTTTTATGCGGTTATCACTATGTGGTCGACCTGAGCTCACCTTTTTCGTAGAACAAATGACTTCCTTATGGTGTAGACGTCTGACAAACGCTCATAGCCATTTACTTGCGTCACTTGATTCGGCATATCACATACTCTAACGTAACTATGAATAACGGCCAATAACTTCATATGACAATGTGAAAGGAAGGGAACACGTGCTCTTGACTTTCTCACAAACAAAATTCCCTCTAGTCGATCGGTTGGGCGGAAAACTACTACATAGATGACTACTGCTTAAGGTCTAAATCAAACGTTTAAATTTATAGAAGTATTAATTTTCATCAAATTACGACACTACAATATACGCAAACATATTTACTTATTTACATTTGTTACTGTGTCACCAAGTCTTAGATAGACTATTTTACTTTCATTCTACGGTGACCACTCGACACTAACCTGACGATGGTTTTCAACTCATTTATTCCTACAGAGTCTCGTGTTAAAACTTGAACTGTAATTGCCCACTTATTTCAGTGCAGTTTTATCAAACTTGCAGGTTACAGTACAATTGTGACAGATATTTCAGCAGAATATGTCGAGGTGAGTAGGTTTTCATGGATTCAAGAGAGGGGAAGTGATTACTCCCACTGGTGTTTCAATATTGGAAACATAATGACGTAATGAAAGGTCGTAACTGTGAATAACACATAAATGACAACTGTATGTGTATAAAAATACAAGTAAAAGATATTCCATTACTAGGACATACTCACTGGAAGTGGATATTCGCAACTGGTGTTTTGCGATGAAAGTGATTGAGAAAACTCTTGTGAACAAAGCTGGAGCCCAAGGGTCTTCTAAAAGAAATGGAATAAAATTAGGGTTTAATGTTCCGTCGACGACTAGATCGTCAAAGCAAAGCAGAAGCCTGAATAACACCCTCTTTCAGCACTGACCGCTGAGATAAATTCGAAAAATTTCGTGGCCACGTTAATACGGCAAACTCATCCTGGCGCTCATCGAACCACACACGTACGTTGTTAGCTGTGGGACACCTTGTATTGTCCTACTGTGCCAAGGAAACACAAACTGCATGAAGGTTCAAATGGTTCAAATGGCTCTGAGCACTATGGGACTTAACTGCTGTGGTCATCAGTCCCCTAGAACTTAGAACTACTTAAACCTAACTAACCTAAGGACATCATACACATCCATGCCCGAGGCAGGATTCGAACCTGCGACCGTAGCGGTCGCGCGGTTCCAGACTGTAGCGCCTAGAACCGCTCGGCCACTCTGGCCGGCAAACTGCATGAAGGGGTGGGCATAGTCCCAAGAGATAGAGGCATACTTGTGTTGATCCATTGTGCTTCCACAATGACGAGAAGACCAAGGGAATGCAACGAAACATTCACCAGATCATAACACTCCCTTTTCTGGCATGGATCTTTCCGACGATGTAAGGGCCATCTCTCCGATATAGCATAAAACGTGAGTCATCACAAAAAGCCTCCTGTCGCCACTAGCACAAGTCTGACATATTGCTTCAGTCTGGAACCGCGCCACCACTACGGTCACAGGTTCGAATCCTGCCTCGGGCATGGATGTGTGTGATGTCCTTAGGTTAGTTAGGTTTAAGTTGTTCTAAGTTCTAGGGCACTGATGACCTCAGAAAATAAGTCCCACAGTGCTCAGAGCCATTTTGTAAGATATTGCGGACTGGAATAAAAATTCGTTCCAAGACCTCAGCTATCGAAGTTTCAGAGCCCAAGGCCTATTAGGATTCTCCCCACCCCGCCCCTTCCTAAGCTACTGAGTTCACGCACTATGTGGTAACAAGTTCTCATGGTCTGGAAAAGTAAGTAGTATCCTCAGGCCACCGACAGTAACGTCAGTAACAGGAAGCGATTCTGACTAATTATGTTACAAGTAGATAACTTCCCCATAGCTCCGGACACTTGAAATGGCAATGTAGCTCATGTGACCTTCTTTTAATCCATTGATTCACATTTCCTGTTTAAATTATTGTTAAATTGCTAGAATTTTCTTATTCTGAGGCCCGTCTTCTCCTAATTAATGTTTCTGCGCATGCCTTATTAATGAGATGCTAATATTCAAAAATGAGGTTCAAAAAACTGGATTTTTCGGTCCTCATACCTCGGGTTTTATTGGTGATAAAAAGGTAATGTCAACTGTATTACATAGCTCTTGGGCTAGGGACCATTTGTATAACCAACAGAAGGATTGTCTTAGTGTCGCTGTCTTAGAGCAGAGGTTTAAAATATTAATATTACATTTCCTCCCGCTTGGGCAAATAGAGTAATTGGTTTTGTGTTGTTTAAATTTTCCTTAAGTAAATTATCTAAATTTTTTTACCAATACCTTTTTTCTTATGAGTTACTAGTCCTTCAGCAATGAAAGGAAAGGGACCAGAGGAGAAATGGTCCTGTCCTAGAAATAAAAAGTGACTATATTCCTGTTCATTTAAAAGACTGTAACTGAAAAGTTTGTATCAGCTGCCACATTCTACTTTCCTCAGCACCTCTAAAAATATTCCGAAAACTTTTGGCGTGCGAACATATTCGCGCTCTTTTATGCTGAGACAGAAGAAGACAGTGGCAGTGGCAAAAAGACCTAAAAGTAATGAACATCTCCGGAACCGCGGGACTGCTACGGTCGCAGGTTCGAATCCTGCCTCGGGCATGGGTGTGTGTGATGTCCTTAGGTTAGTTAGGTTTACGTAGTTCTAAGTTCTAGGGGACTTATGACCTAAGATGTTGAGTCCCATAGTGCTCAGAGCCATTTGAACCAGTAATGAACATCGGAATGTAGTACACAGTGTCTGATGGGGGTGGGAGGGGGGTTAAAGTAAGAAAAGGAAAAAGTGGAAGTGGATGAGTGCCAGTGATAATCAGAGACAGAGTATATGGCAATGACGACGATAACGAGAAAGGTAATTACAGTGAGACGGGACAGCAGCAGTAGGAAGGAAGGAACAAGACATTAGCAGTACGAGAGAGCAAGAGGGAAACTCTGACGATGAGAGGAGGCTGAAGTAGTAGCACAGAACGATGGGGACGGTGGCTACGATATAGGAGACAATGACTGAGAGACGCAAAGGGATAATGACAATGAGTGGGGCTCAATGAGTGAGTGACGAAGTGCAAATTGGAGTGGATGGGTATACGTGGCTTACAGCGATTGACTAGTGGGTATGAGCGAATTACACTTAGGGGAGCTTGCATGTTAAAATACTTCACTAATATGATCGCATGCAAAAGTTTTTGGGGAATTTTATGAAGTTGCTGAGGAAATTCTGCCAACGGCCTTGCCACAGTGGAAACACCGGTTCCCGTCATATCATCTATGTTAAGCGCTGCCGTGTTTGGCTAGCACTTGGATGGGTGACCGTCCGAGTCTGCCGAGTGTTGCTGGCAAGCGTAGTAAAGTGAGCCCTTGTGAGCTACTCGATTGAGAAGCTAACAACGGCCGGGAAAGCGGTGTGCTGACCACATCACCGCTCCTCCCCCCCCCCCCCCCACCCCCCACGAAGGTATCCACACCCGGTGACCACTAAGGGCCGAGGATAACACGGTGGTCGGCTTTCAGGACCTTTTTTTTCTGAGGAACGTATATTAAGGCATCTGGTACCGCATTTTTTAGTCAGCGTCTTTTAAATAAAGGGGCACATATTGACATTTTTTGGGTTCCGACGATCACTGTTCCGCTGGTTCTTTTCTTGGCTAACGAAGGATAAACACTGGTAGACATCCATCGGAGAATAAAAAATGTGTATGGGGCAGCAATGAAGATGAGATGCTCGGGAACACTGCGATAAAGGGCGTTGCTTCTTCATGATAATCTGTGTCCGCATACCGCAAATGTCGTAACGCAGAAGTTACACTGACTCAAGTGGGTGGCACTCGAGCGATTATCGCGCCTATGGTCCCTCGGAAAAGGCCTGGCCTTGAAGGGTCGACGGTTTCCGTCGTACCAGGATCAGTAGCAGGCAGTTGCGGACTTATTTACGCAGCAGGACACTTTACAAATCGGATATCTTCAACCTGGTGCGTCGGTGGGATAGTTGCCTCAATACTCACGGCGATTTTGCCTTGTTGGCATACCGACTTTCAAATCTACGGCCTTCGAACGGAAACATTTGCTCGCTCCTAATAGACATGTTTTGTACAGTGATATACTATGTGCATATCGTGTCGAAGACTTGGGTTTCAAGTTACGCTTGGTGAATAGGAAGTACCACAGATTAGTTATTTACCATGCAACAGATTTGTACAAAGAACAAGTAACCCACCTCAGTAGCGGACAGGGGAGAAGTGGTTGTGGAGTAAAGTTCCTGATCAGCAGTCCTTGCACTAATGTCCTGAATTACGTTCTAAACCCCTCCGCAGTGTCTCATGGAATGAGGATATGGGTCACTGTTGACGGTGATCCGACCATGGAATCGCTTGGTGCTATTCGAAAGGAACAGGTTATGTGCCATCAGTCTTAACGACACAGACCCAACACCACGCTGTACAGACATTCATGTCAGTAATCCACAGGACACAGATACACACTTGACACTTCATAACAGGTTGGAGAAGGGCAATGGCAAACCAGTTCGACTAGAACTTTGCCTAGGCGATACAGGAGACCGGTATCTGCTTCCCTACCCTCTTATTCTGAGTGAGGGACTACTCTGATTTATAAAATAAACTCATTTTGGCTTTGGTTAAAACTCTTCTGGGTATCATGCTGCGTCATTGCTAAAAACTAACAACAATAATAAATTAAACCGACGTTTCGGCCGAATTGCAACAGCCTTCCTCAGGGCACGACTGGTTTTGCATGAGGATAGGTGCTTCTATTTATTACAGACTATCAATTTCTGCCGTCACAGTTGTAAAAATTTTAATTGGCCCTCAAATATGATTGGCTAGTCATGGCGTAAGGGAAGATGGAAGGAAAGAGGCTATTCGTGGATGTCCATGTCGTCAACGATTGGTAGCTGTCCCCCAATCAGCGTTCGGCTTCTGGTGTGCAAGATTTCCTCCTGGTGTGCGCGGAAGTGGACTGACAGTTGCTCTACAGCTTTTTGTGCAGATACGTCCGTCTCCGTGTCCCGTGTAGCTTCTGCCCCGCGAACGCTCGCGGCCCGTTGGACTGGGATGGCCGGCAGCCAGGACGCCGGGAGTTTGTAGCCATCTTCTCTGTTGATGTTGTCAGGCTGCTTAACAATTTCGATCGCCTCCCGTATTTTGCGTTCTCGCATCTACGATTCTTTCGCCAGTACTCTGGCATCCTGGAACCTGATAGGTTGTCCACAGTCACGGTGGTGTTGCGCTGTCGCTGATTTATTATGTTGTTGTAATCGTACATAGCGTTCGCGTTCTGCTACTCGTTGTCGATGGGAAATTAAATGCTAATCTTCCTTCCTGTTTTACTAATGGAGGAGCTATAGCTTGAGTGGGACGGTGCCAACAAACTGGTCTCTCGTTGAGAGAAATGTGTACGTCGCCGGGGTGACCATGTTGAGATATATACAACAGTTGGAACTTAAATAGTGGCAACTATGTGCCTACAACAAACTAAAGTAACGGCTTGCAGCCACTACATGTTTCCATGAGCTACATCCAATTGGCCATTAATCATGACAATCTACGTATCAGTCGATGTCTGTCGGTGGTCTTGTCCCGAAAGAAGATCGAAGGGGTAACATAACCTGTTGCTCAGACTTCAAAGGCGCTGACACTCGTCCAAACGGAACTACGAGGGCTTGCTGAAAAGTAATGCCTCCGAATTTTTTATGTGACAACACTTAAAGCTTTTTAAATAAAACGCACGCTGTTTTTAAAATTCTACATCTTTATTCTTCTTTTGCACATATTTGCAGCCTTCTGGGGCTTGCAGGCTCCAAATTGTAGCGTGGCGGTATAACGTAGGTATGTCGGTGCATGAGAAACATGGTGGTGTAATCGAGTTTCGAGTTCGAAGAGGTCGTCCTCCCATGGAGCACCCTCTCCTTCAGCATGACATTGATAGACCATACACGAGCGCTGCGACATCTGCAACCACCCGACGCCTTGGTTTCACTGTCATCGATCAACATTCATACAGACCCGATTTGGTACCCTTCGATTTTCATCTCTTTCTCAAACTTAAAAAACACGTTGTAGGACGTCGCATTAGTAGTGATGAAGCGGTGAAAGCAGAGGTAATGTTGTGCCTCTGTCAACTGAGTCAAACCTTCTACAATGACGCTGTCAACAAATTGGTCACTCGTTGGGAGAAATGTGTACGTCCCCAGGGTGACCATGTTGAGATATATACGGGGGTTGGAAGTTAAATAGTGGCAACTATTTATTAACAACCAATACAAAAGAGTTACATTTTGCACCTGTTACTGTCCTTCAGAGTAGTCACCAGTGTTGCGTAGAACCCGTTGCTAGCGATATGGAATGCGTAGTATACCGTTAGCAGAGCCTGGCAACGGGTTCTATACAACGCTGGTGACTACTTTGAAGCACAGTAACAGGTGCAAACACGTAACTCTTTTCTATCGGTTGTGAATAAATAGTTGCCACTATTTAAGCTCCAACTCTCGTATGTTGTAGATACCAAGCCCAAAGACGTAGAATGTTAATAACGTTTGTCTTATTTAAAAATCCTTAAAAGTTTTCACCTAAAAAGTCCGGAGGCACTACTTTCCAGCACGCCTTGTACTTATACATAAAGTTGGAGATTTTAGCTATCTAGTACGAAGAAACGAAATTCGACAAATCTCTCTACAGATGACGCTTCCATCCAATCTCTAATGATGACCCCTGATGCCGACAACCGATCCGTGTATTTGGCTACCAATGGGAAAATGGAAATATAACCAAGACCTATACAGATGGTATAGCAGCTGCAACGATGAGTTTTACTGCTTTATAACCACCCTCATACTCATAAATTAAGGATAATTGCAGAATGTGGTGCCACACAACGTGGCACTACACATCCAATCTCTAATGATGACCCCTGATGCCGACAACCGATCCGTGTATTTGGCTACCAATGGGAAAATGGAAATATAACCAAGACCTATACAGATGGTATAGCAGCTGCAACGATGAGTTTTACTGCTTTATAACCACCCTCATACTCATAAATTAAGGATAATTGCAGAATGTGGTGCCACACAACGTGGCACTACACAAAACTGGCGCTAATAGCATGGACACATAGGGAACACACACGACACAGATGTGTAAGTCCACAGTATTGGTGATAAGTTGAGAAAACCGTCCAAAACACATGTGCTACAAAACGCCACTGTTTCCTGTGCATGTACCCCGACATCAATTTGGGATATGATCACCATGCATACGTACACAGGCCGCACAACGGGTTGGCATACTCTGAATCAGGTGGTCGAGCAGCTGCTGGGGTATAATCTCCCATTATTGCACCAGTGCCTGTCGGAGCTCCTGAAGTGTCATAGGGGTTTGAAGACGTGCAGCGATACGTCGACCTAGAGCAACCCAGACGTGCTCGATGGGGTTTAGGTCTGGAGAACAGGCAAACTACTGCATTCGCCTGATGTCTTCTGTTTCAATGTACTCCTCCACGATGGCAGCTCGGTGGGGCCGTGCGTTATCATCCATCAGGAAGAAGGTGGAACCCACTGCACCCCTGAAAAGGCGGACATACTGGTGCAAAATGACGACCCGATACACCTGACCTGTTACAGTTCCTCTGTCAGGGACATTGGGGGATGTACGTGCACCAATCATAATCCCGTCCCACACCATCAAACCACGACCTCCATACAGGTCCCTTCCAAGGACATTAAGGAGTTGGTATCGGGTTCCTGGTTCACGCCAGATGAAAACCCGGCAAGAATCACTCTTCAGACTATACCTGGTCTCGTCCGTGAACATAACCTGGGACCACTGTTCCAATGACCATCTACTGTGTTCTTGACACCAGGCTTTACAGGCTCTCCTGTGACCAGGGGTCAGTGGAATGCAACTTGCAGGTCTCTGGGCGAATAAACAACGTCTGTTCAGTCGTCTGCAGACTGTGTCTGGAGACAACTGTTGCAGTGGCTGCGGTATGGTCCCGAGCAAGGCTACCTGCAGTACTCCGTAGCCGTCTGCGGGCACTGGTGGTGAGACATTGGTCTTCTTGTGGTATTGTACACTGTGGATCTCCCGTAGTGTAGCGCCTGGACACGTTTCCTGTGTGCTGGAATCGCTGCCATAATCTTGAGATCACACTTTGGGGCACACGGAGGGCCAGCGCTACGACCTGCTGTGTTTGACCAGCCTCCAGTCGCCCTAGTATTATACCCCTCATAACATCATCAATATGTGTTCTTCGAGCCATTTTCAACACACAGTCACCATTAGAACGTCTGGAAACGTCTGCACACTTACTCGCTGCACCGTACTCTGACATGCATCAACACACCTCTGCGTATGTGGACTGCTGCCAGCGCCACCGTGCGACGACCGCAGATCAAATGCACCGCATGGTCATACCCCGAGGTGATTTAAACACGCAATCCGCCCACCAGAGCGTTGTTTGACCATGTATCAGCATTATCCTTAATTTATGAACATGAGTGTACAATTATGAAATACATTATTCTTCCAACAGTAAAAATACCTATTCTGACTTCTTTCTTCCTCTTAGTCCAGATGCAACATTTCGGTAATGTCCGAAAGAATACACACCACGCATTCATATAACTGAGTCGCGTCAATGGGCCACAAATCCTCCACCTACAGTGCGAATACGCAATCACGATCGAGCTCCTGCGCGAATCTCAAGTAGCGAGCATGGAGGACATGGAGGGGTACTGTCGATAGTTGGCGCTTGAGAGAAATGTGGGTCAGCCGAGGTGTGTGCCAAAATAGTTTGTGCAGTTGCAGTATGTTCTGTGCCTGGGTGGTGCAGTGATTAAGGCAATGGCCTAGTAATCACGAGATGCCGGGTCGAATCGCGGTCTGGCCCACATTTTTACTTGGCGGCGCTGACTGTATATAAAATCTAGATGCAGTTGACATCATGACTTCCTTCCATGTACTTTCCTGTCTCCCCTCTTCACCTTCAGTTTACATTATAACACAGGAACAATGGTGTAAATGTCCATGTAACAGAACACAAAGATCATGTAGGGGATGTTAATAGAGGTGGTCCTAGCTATATTCCCATTTAAAAATATTTGTAAACGTGTTTGTGTGTGCGCCTTTAAATTGTGTGTGCATTTACATTTGCACGTACTTGAAGAGTTTTATATTTCACTGTCAGTAAATAAGAATGGTGATGAGTTGACGAAACATTAGAATATATGTAAAAATTTATTTCCCTCTCTGCATCCCAAACATCTTGAAAGAAGGGCTACAGACACATGTGTGACACTTGTGAAAAAGAAGAAAATAAAGTTAACAAAACTGAAAAAAGGGTGTAGTTGGTGGAACCTAACCTCAAACTTCAGCTAGAAGACTGGAAAACCAATAGGTTGAAGTTCTGCTATCCGCGCAAAACTCATGAAAATTAGGAAGTAGTAAAAAAAATGATATTATTGGCTAAAGACCTGCAAAATTACTGATCCTTGGTTCAAATCCATGACCTGATGGTCAAATCTGCTACGTGAGAGTAACGAGAAAGATACGAATTGCACTTAACTATCAAAAAAGTGTGCAAATTATTATAAAGGAAAATGAGAGGAAAAGTGCTGTTTAAGAGGATACAATCCAAGACCCCTCAAGTGGAATTCTATCCGCAAGGATTATTTGCTGAAACAGGACAGGAAGGGGAAGGGAATGAATCTTTCGCAACGACAGCTGCAGTGCCAGTGTTCTAACACTCAAGCTTATAGAATACATGGTGGGAGTAGAATATATTTAAACATGTTGGGTAGGAAATCAACCCACCACAAATGCAGTGTCATTTGAACTTAACAGCATAAATGTATATTGTTTCCTCATCATTTTGCTTACAATGATAAACCTATTTATAGCAGCGCTGTCCATGAACCTTAAACCATGCCGTTGGTGGGGTGGCTTGCGTGCATCAGCGAAATACAGCGACGGGAGAAAGAACGAAACATCAAAAAAGAATTAACGAAGAGTAATGAAATTTCAGGAATACGTTCATCTAGGTATGATATTTAAGTGGTTAACATTGAAAGGTCACAGATGAATGTAAGCACGAGATAAGCCATTGCAAATATAAAGTATTGGTTCATTAATAACTAGTGTAACGGACAGAATGTTGAATATAAGCATGCAAACGTGCATGTATTGTGTCGTACAGGTGTCGGATATCAGTTTGTGGGATGGAGTTCAATGCCCGTTGCACTTTGTCGATGAATACCAGGACGATTAATGCTGTATGTGGATGACGCTGGAATTGTCTACCGATGATGTCCTATATGTGCTCCACTAGAGACACATGTTAATCGAGAAGGCCAAGGAAACACGTAGACGGTCTGTAGAGCATGCTGGGCAACAACATTGGTATGTGGGCGAGAGTTATCAGAGCGCCACTGCTGTCATACGAAATGCCCGACAGACCGTAAGTCCAGGTGTAGGTCCAGTGTGTGTAGGACGCAGACAGGTTGGTTGAGGCCCTCAACTGGCCTCATTCTAACCAACGTCACTGTCAGCGAGACAGAACCAGCTTTCATCAGAAAGAACGGAGTTGCACACTGCCATCCAGTGAGCTCTTGCTTGGCGCCACTGAAATCGCAAATGGCGGTGGTTTGGGGTCACTGGAAAGCGCGCTACAGGGTGTTCGGCTCAGAGCTGCCCTTGAAGTAGTCGATTTGTAACAGTTCGTTGTGTCACTGTCTTGACAACTGTTGCTCAGATTGCTGTTGCACAGTGGATACGATGTGGCAGAGCGATACGCCGAACTCGATGGTCCTTCTGTCGGTAGTGCCACGTGGCCGTCAGGCAGCCCGGTCTTGTTGCGACAGTTCCACCTCTGCCAGCAATCATGTACAGTGGCTATATTCCTGCTAAATCTTCCTGCAGTTTCTCTATGAAATATCCAGCTTCTCGTAGCCCTATTACACGACCTCGTTCAAAACTCAGTGAGGTGCTGATAATGTCTTTGTCGCCTTAAAGGCATTCTTGACTAACATCAAT
This sequence comes from Schistocerca cancellata, assembly GCF_023864275.1. Taxonomy (NCBI): domain Eukaryota; kingdom Metazoa; phylum Arthropoda; class Insecta; order Orthoptera; family Acrididae; genus Schistocerca; species Schistocerca cancellata. The sequence continues at coordinate 472,986,545 of NC_064629.1, read as the reverse complement.
TTACCAAGCTCAATCTCAAAGGTAACTAACGCTAACGACCGTTATAGCGTGTATTTAAAGAAAACCTGATCTGTATCCTCATAGTGGTGCTACTAGTTCCACTGTTATGCAACTGACGCGTAACTGCAATTGACTTTATTTTACAGATGTTGAAACACGCCTACCAACTTTCGTTCATGTCGCACAACTCCTTCTCAGTGGTGCCATTTTTTTCCGTCAGTATTGATATCCGTACCGCAGGTGCAACCACAACAGAGAGGTATCTGTTTAAAAAATTTGTAGTTTCTGAAGACGGGCAGCAGCCTTTTCAGTAGTTGCAGGAGCAACAGTTTGGATGATTGATTAATCTAGGACTAACATCAACCTAAACGGCCTTTATGTGCCGGAACTGCGAACTGCCGAAAGCAAAGGGAAACTACAATCCTAATTTTTCCCGGGGGAATGTAGATCTACTATATGGTTAAATGACGATGACATCACCTTGGGTAAAATATTCCGAAAGTAAAATAGTCCCCATTCAAATTTTCGGACGGAGACTATTAAGGACTATGTCGTCATCATGCGAAACAAATCTGGCGTTGTACGGATGGGACCATGAAATGTTATATCCCTTAATCGTGCAGGTAGGTTAGAAAATGTAATAAGGAAGTGGATAGGCTGAAGTTATATATAGTGGGAATTAGTGAAGTGCGGTGGCAGGAGAAACAGGACTTCTAGTTAGATGAATACAAAGTTGAAAATACTAAACCAGATGGGGGGATTGGAATAGTGGGGTTAATAATGAGCAAGAAAATGGGAATGCAGGTAAGCTACTATGAACAGCATAGTGAACTCATTATTGTAGCAAAAATGGACACAAAGGCAATACCCACCACATTAGTACAAGTTTATATGCCAACTAGCTTCATAGATGATGAAGAGATTTAAGATAAAAGAAATTAAGCAGATAGTTAAGGGAGACAAAAATTTAATTGTGATGGGTGACTGGAATTCGATATTAAGAAAAGGGACAGAAGGAAAAATTGTAGGTGAATGTGGACTTGGGGAAAAGAATGAAAGAGGAAACCTGTAGAATTTTGCACAGAGCGTAATTTAATCTTCGCTAACACTTGGTTTAAGAATCATGAAGTGAAGCTGTACACTTTTAGTCTACCCATGCTGAGGCGCAAGGGGTGATCCTTGATAATAGATTACAGTAGGTAGACGTCTTTGCCAAGATTACTAATAATAACCTTTATTCTTGATAACTGGTTTCTTTATTAAAGTTGCCATCTTCAGATCTCTACAGACAGGTTACTGCATATTTATTAACATAATATGTCTACTACTATATTAAGAAATGTCCAGTACCCTGACTGCAGAGATCAGAAGGTGGCAACCAATGTTACAATCTTGATGACTGAAAACGGTTATCGAGAGTAAATGTTATTATCAGCGATCTTTGCAAAGGATGTTAGCTTCTCTAATCTAAGGTTGTATGCGTGGAACAGACCTTGAGACTTCGGAGAGTCTCAGATTGATTGTATAATGGTAAGACAGAAATTCCGCAACCAAATTTTAAATTTTAAGACATTTCTAGGGGCAGCTGTGGACTCTAATCTCAATTTATTGCTTATGAAGTGCAGATTAAAACTGAAGAAATAGCAAAACGTAGAAAATTAAGGAGACGGGACATTGATAAGTTGAATGAACTAGAACTTGTTGAGAGTTTCAGAGGGGCCATCAGTCAACGACTGATTAGAACAGGGAAGAGAAATACATTAGAAGACGAATGGGTAGCTTTGATAGATGAAAGAGTGAAGACAGCAAAAGACCAAATCGGTAAAAAATAAGGCCTAGTAGAAATCCTCGGATAAGATAGGAGATATTGAATGTAGGTGGTGAAAACGGAAATTATAAAAATGTAGCAAATGAAGCAGGCGAAAGGGAATACAAACATCTAAAAAATGAGATTAACAGAAAGCGCAAAATGGCCAAGCATGAATGGCTGGAGGACACGAGTAAGGATTCAGTGACATATTTCACTACGGAGAAGACAGGTACTGCCTACAGAAAAATTAAAGGCTCCTTTGGAGAAAAGAGTAGTAGCTGTATGAATATCAAAAGCTTAGATAGAAAACCAGTCCTAAGCAAAGAAGGGAAAGCTGAATGTTGGAAGGAGTATTTAAAGGGAAATGCATCTGAAGGGAATATTATAGGAATGGAAGAAGACGTGGAGGAAGATGAGATAGGGAATATGATACTGCGAGAAGAATTTGGCAGAGCACTGAAAAGTTTAAGTCGAAACAAGGCCGAAGGAATAGACAACAATCAGGCTCAACTATCAGTAAGTGGACCCAGACGTCGTGAAGGCCCAAAAAATTGATTCTGTTATTTCATAAAGTTCTGTAATTCTTCCTGATTAAAAAAAATTATGTACTGTCTTAGTACCTCAACTTTTTCGTGTTTAATGCTTTTCTAAAAGCAGATGCGGCACGTGGATGTCTAGGTGTGATACTACTGACAAACAGAAAACTTTCCTACAATGTCTTGTTATTCAATTTTGGTGCCACTGTTTCCATAGTAACTCATCTGTGTAATACCTTTGAAGAACACATCTACCGTACTATCAGCATGAGGTTTTTGCAATCGATCTTTCTGCCGATCCAAGTGGCTTACTTCGAGTTAGCTTATGTAAACTTTGTGTAGTAAACTTTTTGTTGTGACTGTGTATTTCAATCATATTACATTGTGAAAAGCCGAAAACGAATAATTTTAATGGCAGTCGTAAATTTTATGGTAATCAACATAAGTACTCTATGTAATCAAAAGTATCCGGACACCCTAAAAAATATACGTTTTTCATATTAGGTGCATTGTGCCGCCACCTACTGCCAGGTTCTCCGTATCAGTGACCTCAGTAGTCATTAGACATCGTGAGAGGGCAGAATGGACGCTCCGCGAACACACGGACTTCGAACGTGGTCAGGTGATTGGGTATCACTTGTGTCATTTGTCTGTATGCGAGATTTTCACATTCCTAAACATACCTAGGTCCACTGTTCAGATGTGATAGTGAAGTGGAAACATGAAGGGAACGTACAGCACAAAAGCGTACAGGCCGTCCTCTTCTGTTGACTGACAGAGACCACCGACAGTTGAAGAGGGTCGTAACGTGTAAGGCAGACATCTATCCAGACGATCACACAGGAACTCCAAACTGCATTCCAAGAACTATGACAGTTAGGCGGTAGGTGCGAAAACTTTGACTTCATAAGCCACACATAGTGAGTGTAAATGGCCAACGACGCCTCGCTTGGTGTAAGGAGCTTAATCATTGGACGATTGAACAGTCGAAAAACGTGTGGAGTGACGAATCACGGTACACAATGTGGCGATCCGATGGCAAGGTGTGGGTACGGCGAATGCCCGGTGAACGTCATCTGCCAGCGTGTGTAGTGCCAACAGTAAAATTCGGAGGTGGTGGTGTTATGGTGTGGCCGTGGTTTTGATGGAGGGGCTTGCACCTCTTGTTGTTTTGTGTGGCACTATCACAACACAAGCCTACACTGCTGTTTTAAATACCTTCTTGCTTCCCACTGTTGAAGAGTAATTCGGGGATGGCGATTGCATCTTTCAACACGAACGAGCACCTTTTCATAATGCACAACCTGTGGCGAAGTGGTTACACGATATAACATCCCTGTGATGGACTGGCCTGGACAGAGTTCTGGCCTGATTCCTATAGAACACCTTTGGAATGTTTTGGAACGCTGACTTCGTGCCAGGTCTCACCGACCGACATCAGTACCTGTCCTGAAGAATGGGCTGCCATTCGTCAAGAAACCTTCCAGCACCTTATGGAACGTATGCTTGCGAGAGTGGAAGCTGTCATCAAGGCTAAGGGTGGGCCAACACCATACTGAATTCCAGCATTACCGATGGAGGGCGCCACAAACTTGTAAGTCATTTTCAGCCAGATGTCCGGATACTTTTGATTACATAGTGTATGTTGTTGTGAAAATAAAAATGTTCTTACGCTACAACGAAGTGAGGTAAGGCTAGAAGATCGCCAAGCAGTGCATCAAAATGCCAGTTGAAACGTCTAACCGAAAATGAACAAAATGTTGGAATTTTAAATAGTGAAATTACCTGTTATTTTTTAATTAGTAAGGGCAAGCTTTCAGAATTGCTTTTGTCACTTGCTAAATGTAAATACCGTAATAGTGAAAAATTGCTTATGTGAGCCACAAGCAAGAGAAGAGGCCTATCCAGCAAAATTGTAGTGGAATGTCAAGTGTGTAATCTATCGAAATGTACAGTGACATCTCCTACTACGTGCACAAAATGTAGTAAAGAGAGTATTCACCTCTCTTATGCCACGAGGTTTATTTCAAAGGGAAGGAAAACAGCTCAGATATTCTGTGCCATGATGGATCTCCGACCGCCACTGTCAGATTTGAGAGATATTCGAAAAGTTTGCATAACGCCCTAACATCTATGCAGATAAGAGCGAAAGAAAGTGTAGATATTTGTCAGTCTACTGATATCGTTGCTCCATTGGTCGGTTCCTGGCAGAAGTGAGGCCATACATCGCTGAATGGAGTTGCCACAGTTACCTCTGTTGATATACACAAGCTTCTGAACTATGAATGTCTGATACAGGACTGCCAAGGTTGTGCCAGTGAGGTACATGAACACAAGTGTGACATGAACTTTGATTTCAGTGGTGGTATTGAAAGCAAGGGGACAGTCTATTTCAGTAGGTCTGCTGCCAGACGTGGTGTCCGATATACTTACTACCTTGCTAGTTTTTAACTTTTTAAGCAGTATATCAGCTATTGAGGCTTTTAGAGCAGGGCCGGCCACGGCATGTCAAAAACTTCACGCTTGCAGCATGTGCGGGCCGCAGTAGGCCAAGGCTCGTCCTGTCACTTGGCTTTCCTCGATCCTCATGGAATTACACCGGTAAGGCGCGTTGTTTCATTTAGCATTGCGATGCGGCATTTTTCGGTCGGCACAAGTGTCTGAATTCGGCAGAATTGTGCTGTCAGTGCTGTTTAACCTTCGTTATTCGTTTGTGGTGAGCGGGACGTTCCCAAGTCAGTAGCTGTTTGCACAAAAAGAGGCAGTCTAGGGATGTATTGTCGCAGTCCTTTAAAAAGAGGGGGATGAGAATTCTCAGTTGGCATAAGCGACATGCACTGCATATTTGCTACGAAACGACATTACAATACCATGCAGAAAGAATTTAAAGATTTTGTTGACAATGAAAGAGCAAAAAATTACAATGATCGACAGATAGGATTCATTGTTCTGCATATCAAGAAGCACTTTGTGCTAAATTTGCAGGCCTGTACCACGTGAAGAAATTGATGATACGAACAGTAAAATTTTTGAACTCCGACGTATTAATTATTCCATTGTCAGTTGCAACCGTTTTCAGTGGAGCTTGGAGACTTCATATATTACTGCAAAGTACATTGGTTAAGTCAGTGGGCATGACGAGAATGATTTTTCCATTTAAAACTCGCAATTGATAAATATATGAAGCAAAACTGAGAACATCAACGAAAATTAGAACATCTGGGATGGATTTCAGACTTCGCATTTTAAGTGTACTTGACTGCACACTTCCCACAGTAAGACAATGCAAGGTAACTTCTTTCTGATTTGATAGGCCTGCATTCAGAAAGAAAATCGCGTTGCAGAAGGGACACATTCTGACAAAAATAGTCCTCGTGGCCTTGAAAGAATTACAAGAATAGTTTCATAAAAATATTGAGGACACTGTCAGTCTTACATGTGTTTCCATAATGTTTTAGAGACTGTCTTCCGTTTCAGCTGAAAGTGTCCCTGTGCATGTGCCGACGTTTGAGAAACCTTTTTACGTTAAACCTGTCCAGGACGTCTACATTGCTTTCCTCATGTAGAGTTTCGGAGTCTCCCTAATGAGGTTGCAAAAGTGTTACAATATTACGAACGACATATTTGAAGGAAAGACCTTTTTTCGATTATGAAACTATATTGAGTCACGATTATGTGGCACCTTGAGAGCGAAACTCTATAAAATTGTCTGCGTCTATCCGTGTGCCGACAGTTTGTACCAGTGCTCCATAGTTAATTAAATAGTACTGAAAGTTTGTTGTATCTGTGACCAATGTTGTTGAGAAATGTGAAATACAAAACCAAACAGTATGCAGTGACATTACACTGCCATTTAAACGCAGCGCATTCGCAATTTTCCCCTGTTCTCCTCATCGTGCTCAAACAGCGTGTCCTGGAGGTGGGTGAAATGCGAAGCTTCTGAGAGCTTTGGCCGAAATCTTGGCTGACCTTACCTTAGCTCCACCATCACCAAGATAGTAAGTATATCGCACACCACGTCTGACAGTAGACCTACTAAAAATAGACTGCTCCCTTGCTTTCGATACCACCACTGAAATCAAAAAGTTTTTGTCACATTTGTGTTCATGTACCTCACTGGCACAACCTTGGTAATGTTGTATCAGACATTCATAGTCCAGCATCTTGCCTATATCTACAGAGGTAACTGTGGCAACTCCATTCCGCGATGTCGATAGCTTAATTTGGGAACGTCTGCCAAAAATTGTCTTTGTTGGCATGTCAGCTTTTCAGATTGGTGTGATGGACGCAACTCTGTTTCATAGAATATCCACTGATGACCATCCACAGCATGGCCTCTGCCCTAAAGGAAATACTTCATCGTCCAAGTATAATAGGTGTGAAGCAAATGGATCAAACATACACAGGCACATATCATGCCAAAAGCTGTTATTGTAGAACTAAAGACAAAATATAGATATCTTTGAGGTTCTAAACTCCTAGAAAAATGTTTATATGTCAAAACACAGAATCGTATGACCTCTCATCTGACAGGAACCGTATAATGGAGCAACGATATCAATAGACTGACAAATATCTACACTTTCTTTCGCTCCCATTTGCATAGATGTTTCACTTGCTCCTGCTAGGGCGTTATGCAAACATTTAGAGTACCTCTGAAATATGAAACTGGCTATGATGCATCACCGACCGCCATAATATGTTTTAATCATGGAGTAACAAGCAGATTAAAAACCATGAGCACATTAGGACAACATGAAAAGTGTGCTGCTACGAGTGGACAGATAACGTTTCACTGAAGCTGGAAAAGCAGCTGAAAGTATGACAAAAGAGGCCAGAATAACAAAGAAAAGAAACAAAACTGAAGAAGATGAAAAGGACACTCGGAACCAACAAAACTATGGAGCTGGAATGTTTTGACATGTTACCATTGAGAAGAAAATGATGATCAAATCTTTAGTTTAAATTTCCGATAATCAACGTTTTCGCATTCTTAGGCATTTTTATCTCACCCAGTATTAAAGATACAAGAACAAAATTTTGTATGAATAATAATATAGTGCTTTCCTACAGAAAGAACCACATTATTCGAGACTGTATTAAATATTTTAAGCTGATGCAAGTCATATGTTCTTAAATTGGTAGGAGAAAAAATTGACTTCAAAAGAACATTTTTTAAAATACACAAAATAACAAATTGGTAAATATTCCTGATATACGGCTTAAAAAGTTAAAAACTAAAACAATAAACTCTGTTTTGACCTTTTATTTTAAATAGTGTGGGAGTACGCTGTGCCTAAAATAATAATTATATACAGGGTGAGTCACCTAACATTACCGCTGGATATATTTCGTAAACCACATCAAATACTGATGAATCGATTCCACAGAACGAACGTGAGGAGAGGAGCTAGTGTAATTGGTTAATACAAACCATAAAAAATGGACGGAAGTATGTTTTTTTAACACAAACCTACGTTTTTTTAAATGGAACCCCGTTAGTTTTGTTAGCACATCTGAACATATAAACAAATATGTAATCAGTGCCGTTTGTTGCATTGTAAAACGTTAATTACATCCGGAGATATTGTAACCTAAAGTTGACGCTTGAGTACCACTCCTCCGCTGTTCGATCGTGTGTATCGGAGAGCACTGAATCACGTAGGGATCCAAAGGGAACGATGATGGACCTTAGGTACAGAAGAGACTGGAACAGCACATTACGTCCACATGCTAACACCTTTTTATTGGTCTTTTTCACTGACGCACATGTACATTACCATGAGGGGTGAGGTACACGTACACACGTGGTTTCCGTTTTCAATTACGGAGTGGAATAGAGTGTGTCCCGACATGTCAGGCCAATAGATGGTCAATGTGGTGGCCAGCATTTGCTGCACACAATTGCAATCTCTGGCGTAATGAATGTCGTACACGCCGCAGTAAATCTGGTGTAATGTCGCCGCATGCTGCCACAATACGTTGTTTCATATCCTCTCCGGTTGTAGGCACATCACGGTACACATTCTCCTTTAACGTACCCCACAGAAAAAAGTCCAGAGGTGTAAGATCAGGAGAACGGGCTGGCCAATTTATGCATTTCATAGGACGTGGAGGAGATAAAAATCAAAATTCCCTCTGCTAGGTATTCCACACTTTTCAATTAAATTTTACATAGGGGTGACAATATACTAATTATTTGAATAACATTTCATTCCAATATCTATTAAAGTTATAAAGTTATTAAATTTAAAAGTCTAGTGAAAGGTACAGGCCATGACGTAACCAAGTTCCCTTAACAAGACATGGTTGCAGAAAATTAACAGGAATTCTTTACAGAAGAATGGAAAACTGGTAGAAGTCGACCTCGGGGAAGATCTGTTTGGATTCTGGAGGAATGTAGGAACACAGTATTTAATATTGACCCTACGACTTCTCTTGGGAGCGAGGTTAAGGACAGGCAAACCTACGTTTATAGCATTTGTAGACACAGAAAAGCTTTTGATATTGTTGACTGGAATACTTTATCTGAGATTCTGAAGGTTTCAGCGGCAAAGTACAGGGAGCGAAAGGCTATTTACAACTTGTACAGAAACCAGACGGCAGTTATAAGAGTCGAGGGGCATGAAAGGGAAGCAGTGGTTGAGACGTGAGTGAATCAGGGATGTAGCTTATCACTGAGGTTGTAGCTTATCACCGATGTTACTCAGTCTGTACATTGAGCAAGTAATAAAAGAAATAAAAGAAAAATTTGGAGCAGGCATTAAATTTTAGGGAAAAGAAATAAAAGCTTTGACGGTTGCCGATGATATTGTGCTTTTGACAGAGATAGCAAAGGTTTTGGAAGAGCAGTTGAACGGAATGGACAGCACCTTGAAAGGCGGATATAAGATGAACATCCACAAAAGGAAAACAACGATACAGGAATGTGGTAAATCAGGTGATGCTGACGGAATTATATTACAAAACGAGACACTGAAGATAGTAGATGAGATTCGTTATCTGGGCAGCAAAATAAATTATGGACGCCGAAGCAGGTATAACATACAAGATATATAATATAGGCTTACAATGGCAAGAAAAGAGTCTCTGAAAAAGAAAAATATGTTAACTTCGAATATAGATTCAAATGTTAGGAGGTCTATTTTGAAAGTATTTGCACTGAGCGTAATCCTGTATGGGAGTGAAACATGGACGATAAACAGTTTATACAAGAACTGAATAGAAACTTCTGAAATGTGGTGGTACAGAAGGCTGCTAAGGATTAGATGTGTAAATGGCACAATTAATCGTGAGGTACTGAACAGAATAGGGCATAAAAAAAAGTTGTGACGCAACCTAACTAGAAGAAGGGATCAGTTGATAGGACGCACTCTGAGACATCAAAGGGGTCACCAGTTTCGTATTCGAGGAAATAGTGTAGAGGGAGACGAGGAGGTGAATACAGCAAGCACATTCAGAAAACTGTAAGTTGCAATAGTTACTCGGGGATGGAGAGTCATGCACAGGATAAGGTAGCGTAGAGAGCTCCATGAATTTAATTTTCGCACTGAAGACCACAAAAACATAACATTTCATTACTTCTCAATGTGTTACCTTAGAATAATAGGTTTATTTAAATTTATTGCCACTCTCCCGTATATTTGCCATCAGAATTAGAATTCACTTTCAGAATTACACTGAACAAGTGCTCTACGTCTGACAATATGGCTTTTTAAGAACTTCAAGTCGTCTATTTCGACCATCTTGATTTTCCCCGCTAGAAATCTGGCTATGTACTTCACAGATGGGAGAATTATAGAGAGGGGGTAAAACTAGTAAGACTGCGGAATGTTTTCTATATAATTTCAGCACAAATTCTTTCAGATCGTTCGGTAAAGTTGCGGATGCTCTACCTCTTCATATCGTTTATGTTTAACATGCTGGACAAGAAAATTAATACAGACTCTTTCAGTCCTCTCACTCAAAGATTGTTCTTATCTATTAATTTCAAGCTTAAGACCTATTGAGAGATCATTTTAACATATATGCAAATATTGTAGGCTAACTAAGCATAAAGTTCAAATGCTGTGGTTAATTATTAAAGAAGTGACACTCCTTCAGTGTTTCACACTAATGAACAGATACATGGTATATAATTTAATTATTTATTTTGTTCTGATGTAATTTAGCGGAATCCGATACAGCTTAAAGTACGCAATGTGTTTAATAAGCAGTGCAACACATTTTCTTTCTGAAAGCATGTTACTTTTATTCACGATTCCAATACATCTATTTTTCCCCACACTTTTGGTTACAAAATCCTGCTTTCGACTATAATCTCCGTTCAGTGCTACGACCTTACACCACCATACTTGCAGGGCCTGTATACCCGCATGGTAACACTCTACTAGTCGACGATGGAATCATTGTCTTGCTGTATCAGTACCTTCCGCATCATCCACTGTTTCCCGTAGACTGCATCCTTCATTGTGCAAGACGGATGGTTTTCGAAAGGTGGGAGATCCGGGGTGTAGAGTGGATGAGAAAGAACAGTCCAATGACGTTTTGTGAGCTCCTATTGGGTGTGCACACTTGTGTAAGTCCTTGCGTTGTCGTTTAGAAGAAGTTCGTTTGCATTTTTGTGGCGACGAACTCGCTGAAGTCGTTTCTTCAATTAGCTGAGGGTAGCACAATTCACAGTTGATCGTTGCACCATGATGGAGCACATAAAAAGAATAATCTCTTCAAAGTCCCAGAAGACCGTCGCCATGAATTTATCAGCTGAGGGTGCGGGTTTCAACTTTTTATTAGTAGAGAGGTCGTGTAACGCCGTTCCGTGTGTGTATGTGAAATCTTATGGGACTTAATTGCTAAGGTCATCAGTCCCTAAGCTTACACACTAGTTAACCTAAATTATCCTTAGGACAAACACACACACCCATGCCCTAGGGAGGACTCGAACCTCCGCCGGGACCAGCCGCACAGTCCATCACTGCAGCGCCTAAGACCGCTCGGCTAATCCCACGCGGCGCCGTTCCGTGGATAGCCGTTTTGTTTCCGGTTCTAAATCATGAACCCATTTTTCATGGCTTGTACAATGTTCGTCAATAACTGTTACTGTCAGGCCTGTAATGCGCAAGCAATTCTGCATAGATGATCCTTCGTTGCCCTTTATGGTCTTCTGTTAGGCGGCGAGGAACCAAGCAGAACACACCTCTGAGCATCCCAACTGGTGGAAGAGTGTCAGTACTACCGACAGATACCTCCACATGAGCAGAGAGGTGTTTGATTATGATCCGTCGATCATCTCGAATGAGAGTGTCTGCACGATCCAAAACAGCAGGAGTCACATTTGTGTGCGACCTGCCGGCACACGGGATATCGGACAGGACTGCGCGATCCTGTTGCCATTGCGAGAGACCCCTCACCCAACGGCTCACCGCGCTATTGTTCAGTGTCATGTCTCCGTAGACATTCTGCAGGCACCTATGAATAGTTCCAGTGCTCTGGTTTTCCGCCAAAACAAACTCACTGACAGCCCCTGCTCGGAAAGCACTTCCGTTACAGACGCCATTTTGAAGGTTGCGAGTGGCACCGCTACCTGTTGGAACTTCATGAAAATATGCGGGCTGAAGCAGCAACATTCCACGATGTTCCACAAAAAATTCCTCCCTGTTTTCAACCTAAATTGGCCGAGAAGAAAATTGTTGCGTCACTTATTCTGCGCCCCTCGTAAATGTGTTGTTTCACACTCCAACTCGATCGTTCTGTGGTAGCTCTTGCACTTGACCAAAAGCAACCAAATACTGTATGTACCCTATGAGTAATGGAACATAGCTTTGCCTCTAACTCAGTACTTCATTTGAGTTTGATTTGTAGCACCTGTCATATATATGTATATGAATGTATACAGTATTTTTTACAGTGTTTCACCCTACCTGTACAGTACTGATCTTCTGCTTTAGCACTGACGTTAGGCAACACCAACATCTCAGCTAATTTTCGTACAGTGAGAAATAATATTAAATCAGATATAGATCTAAATTGCAATTTGAATGAAACATTTATAACAAATCACTCACCTTACTGACAAACATTCCACAAATAGCATATGTAAGTTTGAAACGATACTGGCGATGCTTTATTTCTTAGGCAAAAGGTAGAATACTGTAAAACTAATTAGGGAAGATAACGCACTTTAATTTCGTTGCTCGCTGCTGTGAAGCTAGTCGACAAGCAGCTCCTTGTGGTGTCGTCCGAAAAACGAGGTCCCATGTCAAGGTTGGTACCTGACGACGGAACCACCAGTATGGACAGTCGCTGCAACGAATGAGAGACGTAGGAGTAGACACGCCGCCGCTGCTGGGAGGATTCTTACGTCAGAGCGCATTGCCGCTCATCCCAGTCTGCAGTCACCGCTTACGAACACAGAATCGTCTTAGTCAGATCCAGCAGCGCTAGTTGTATCAGACGTCAGAACTTTATACAAGTTTATATCAGTTGGATACATACGCTGACATGAGACTGCCATTCTGTATTGTGTCAAATGGTAAGTTACATAGTACAGCTTCAGTAACAAATTCATAATTGACATTCTTGTGGACATGGATAGTTTGCAAGTTAAGTATTCTATCTTGTTACGATTCACTCGGCCTCCTCCACTGGTGGCCCTAGTGATGGTAGGATCCTCAACAGTGTCTGCAAATGTCTCAAGTATTTTCTCGTCCAGCACTACAGTCCTTACCACAGTCGATGCTGTGCATTTTTTCAGCGACCACCGACAAAACATACATCATCAACGAAACAAAATCTGCTTTTTAAAAGGGACACCACCGGAAAGGTGTTCCGGAAGTAGATATGGCGAGGTACGGTTTTAATCAGTACGTTTTATTTGTCTTTTAAGAGTACCAGGTCGAACTCATTTAACTTTGAATTAAAGCATATTATTCTTATATCTAATGTGAAATTCACGCCAGTGTGAACTGTGTGATCTGATCCTGTAAGACAGTTTGAAGGAAGCACTCAGATACTACATATAAAACATCTCCGCACACACATTATCATATATCGGGCACTCTGCCAGTAATCGTCTGCACATCTGAAACTTCGACCAAACGTTAGGTCTAGAGAGACTAGACCTGCACGAAGACTATAATATATGACCCTGGCAATAGAGAGCCACTGTTTCTGATATGGTACTATTTATTAATATAACAAGTAATGAGTAAATGCGCGTTTTATATAATGGAAGGCATACCTTTCATAGGCTATTTAATATCACAAATTGTGATGATGTTATTGATATCAGTATTACAATACATAATGGCTCTGAGCACTACGCGACTTAACTTCTGAGGTCATCAGTCCCCTAGAACTTAGAACTAATTAAACCTAACTAACCTAAGGACATCACACACATTCATGCCCGAGGCAGCATTCGAACCTGCGACCGTAGCGGTCGCTCGGTATTACAATAGAACTATCACCAACACTCAAGAGCACGCTAATGATTGGCAGGTCGTGTAAGGACTGACTGTTGTTAGAATCTGCATCCAGGTATGTATTCTAGGAAATTTTGTAGCAAAGGTGTTATGTGTAAGCAATAACCATTATGAGTACGCTAAACATTTATTTACATCTCTTTCAACTCAAACCGTGATGATGCGATAATGCTTACAATGAAGCAATACACGTTTTTTCAAAGTATCAGTGTCCGGTTGTAGATTCTCTAAAAACTAGTTACGAATAATACCAGTTATTTCAAAACACCGTGCAGCTAGCTCTTCGAAGCGTATTGGCTACGCAGTAGTGCAAGCAAAATCAGTATTATAGCTGTGACACAACGTAGACCATTCACAACGTGTTACCTCGGAAGAGACTACGCCCCCTCCAACCCCCTCCATATCCCAACACACACCGACATCCGACGCGGGGCGTGTCGCCGGTGAGATAATTCTGGCTGGCTGCATCGATCCGTGCGGTGAACACCTGTACCAGCTAACTACCCGCCGTCTGAACTGTCTGCGGCGTTTCCGGAAGTGATCCAGACGCATTTTATGCCACTGTATGAGGTAACTGAAAGTCTAGTTCAGATTTTTCATGCTATCTTGAAGCACTATGAATCATTCGAACTGTTAAACTGCACGCGCTCATACAGATCTCGCAGGGAATTTAGGTTCCTATTTTTTTTTAGTGTACTAGATACTCGTACTGTAACACAAATAGCCCTTAAGTGAACAGGAATTCACATATTTTGACTCCCAGAGATCTTTGAAGGTTGAAAAAGTCCTTCTGGAATTGTAAACTTCTTATCGCTGTCTTCGCCACGCAATTCATTACTTAATGAGTATCTATTACTAGTGCAAGGGGGTAAGATTACTTTCCATGCCGAGTTCGAATATTCATATCCTAAGGGGTAAGGCGCCTAGAGGACACTGTTGCTAAGTCGCATTCTTTATGTGGTTGTCACCACGTGGTCGGCCGTAGTTCACCTGTCTCATCGACCAAATGACTTCATTGTGGTGTAGGCGTCTGACAAAGCCGTATTCCTTTTAACTTCTTCGTCTGATTCAGCATAACGCGTATATTTCATCGTAAGTATGAATAATGATCACCAGCATCATATTACAATGGGAAACCGTATTACTAATTGTTAAGTGCTCTTGACTTTCTCACAAATAACATTCTCTTTAGTCAGCTTGTGCACGGATTCATGTAACACCACGGAAAACTATTCTATTAGGACTGTCTCTTCAGGTCTAAATAACACATTTAAATCTACAGGAGAATTAATTTTTGTCAAAGCACAACACTGCAATGTACGTAAACATATTTACTTATTTACGTTTTTACTGGGTCACTATGTATCAGATAGACTATTTTACTTCCATCGTACGTTGAGCACTCAACACTTATCTGATGATGGTATTCAACTAATTTGTTCCTAAAAGATTCTTGTCTCAAAATTCGAACTGTAACTCTCAACTGTGTCCTGGCACTGTATATACACTTCTTTAGGTGTTGTTCTAAGCAGCTTGCAGGTTCCAGTCCAATGCTGAGTATTCCCGTTATTCATTCAATATTGTAAATAGAGTGATCTTATAACAGGTCGTAATTGAGGATAACACATAAATTACAAGATTAACAGCACGAAAACGCCAGAAGTTACCAGGATCTGCGCACTAGAAGCCGAAATTCGCAACCGGCGATTTGGCATGACAGAGTGCTGTTGTTATTATCGCCTATCACTATGGATGAGGCAGAGTCGCATATTCGTTTACAAAGACTGCTTTGCTTATTTGGCACTGAAAATGGGAAGTTTTAGTTGCGCCATAGGTTATCGAGCTGCAGAGGTTCGGGTGCTGAGACCTTCCATTGGAGGGGAGAGGGGTGTTTGAAATTTAGACCTCTTAGAACATTATTTTGATATTTTTCTAAGTATTTTAAAAGTTTGATTACAACATATAAAAAAGTTAGATGTGCCCAACATTCTTTTATTACATCTTTTATTAATGAAGTTAGTCGCGCGGGATTAGCCGAGCGGTCTCAGGTGCTGCAGTCATGGACAGTGCGGCTGGTCCCGGCGGAGGTTCGAGTCCTCCCTCGGGCATGGGTGTGTGTGTTTGTCCTTAGGATGATTTAGGTTAAGTAGTGTGTAAGCTTAGGGACTGATGACCTTAGCAGTTAATTCCCATAAGATTTCACACACATAACATAACATAACATTAATGAAGTTAAATATTGGTTCTCAGTTAACGATTTGTTACAAAGAAGACCACAGTAAGGTGAACACACGTAAATCTGAACTGTAAGGTACTGAAGGACGGAGAAAACTTAACTGTTTTATAACTTAGAGCTCATAAAACTGTACCAGGGAAGTAGATGAAGATGAGGTTGGAGATACGATACTGCGAGAAGAATTCGACAGAGCACTGAGAGATTGAAGCCGAAAAAAGGCCCCTGGAGAAGAAGACTTTCCCTCAGAACTGCTGATATCTTTAGGAGAGCCAACCATGACTAAAATATTTCACATGGAGTGAGAAATATACGAGGCTAGGGAAATAACCACGTACTTCACGGAAACTGTAGGAATACCAATTCGAACGAAAGCAGGTGTTGGCAGATGTGGATATTACCGAGCTATCAGTTTAATATGTCACGGCTGCATGTTACTGACACCAGTTATTTATAGAAGAATGAAAAAACTGGTAGAAGCGTACCTCGGGGAAGATCAGTTTGGGTCCCGGAAAAATACTGGAATACGTGAGGCAGTGCTGACCCTACGGCCTATCTTGTGAGATAGTTTAAGGAAAGGCAAACCTACGTTTATAGGATTTGTAGATTTGGAGAAAGCTTTTGACAACTTTGACTAAAATACACTTTTTAAACTTCTGAAGGTGTCAGGGGTAAAGTACATGGAGCGAAAGATTATCATTGGTGGAGAATGGACTGAAACAGGATTGTACCCTAGCCTCAATATTATTCAATCTACACACTGAGCAAGGTATAAAGGAAAGCAAGGAGAATTTAGGGAAGGGAATTATAGTTCAGGAAGAAAAAAACAAGAACTTTGCGGTTTGCCGACGAAATTGTAATTCTGTTAGAGACAGCAGAGGACTTTGGAAATGCAGTTGAACGGGATAGACAGTGTCTTGAAGGAATATGAACATTAACAGAAACAAAGCAAGGGTAATGGAATGTAGTCGAATTAAATCACGTGCTGTTGAAGGAATTAGATTACAATACGAGACGCTAAAAGTAGTAGATAAGTTTCCCACTTGTGCATTACAACGACTTATGATAACTGAAGTAGAGAGGATATAAAATGTAGGCCGGCAATGATAAGAAAAATGTTTCTGAAGAAAAGAAAATTGTTAACAGTGAATATAAATTTAAATGTTAGAAAATTTTTGAAGGTATTCGTCTGTAGAGTAGTCTAGCGCAGATGTGAAATGTGGACAATAACCAGTGGAGGGAAGTGTGGGCGGTCAAAATTGCAGTGGAAGACCAAGAGGCTAGTACTGTAAGCAGGCTCGAATTGATGTGAGTTGCAGTAGTTGTTCGGAGATGAAGGACAGAGTAGCATGGAGACCTGCATCAAACAAGTCTTCGAACTGAAGACCACAACAAGAACAACAACAATATGACATTCCATAGTAAAACGTTACAGTCATTGATAACGGATATAAGGCGTTCAGTAAACATTAGTTATAGCCAGGTTGCATGTCTGAAAACATATTACACAAATGATAAATATCGCGTTGTTTCTTAAATTGTTACATGGATACTGCAATAACCTCTTCACAATCTATGGTATATCATGTTTTGAGAGTGTAAAATGACGCAAGGCTGACCACACTACAGAGAGGGGATACATGTCATGGGATACCTTATAATATCGTGTCGGACCT
Source organism: Schistocerca cancellata (assembly GCF_023864275.1). NCBI lineage: Eukaryota > Metazoa > Arthropoda > Insecta > Orthoptera > Acrididae > Schistocerca > Schistocerca cancellata. Next base: position 472,968,807 of record NC_064629.1, on the reverse strand, counting down.
CCTTTTACCCGGCGTAGTGCAGCAGTTCGACGTGGCATTGACTCGACGAGTCGACGGAAGTTCCAGTAGAAATACTGAGCCGTGCTGTCCCTATAGCCGCCCATAATTTCGAAAGTGTAGTTGGTTTGTGTACGAACTGACCTCACGATTATTTCCCATCAATGTTCCATAGGATTCATGTCGGGAAATCTGGGTGGCCAAATCATTCGCCTGAACTGTCCAGAACGTTCTTCAAACTAATCGCGAACCAGTGTGGCCCGGTGACGTGGCACATTGTCATCCGTAAAAATTCCATCGTATTTGAGAACATGGCGTAAACGAATATCTGCAAATGGTCTCCAAGTAGCCGAGCATAATAATTTCCAGTCAATGATCGGTTCAATTGAACCAGAGGACCCAGTCCATTCCGCTTAAACACAGGCTACACCATTATGAAGCCACCACTGGCTTGCACAGCGCCTTGTTGACAACTTGGGTCTATGGCTTCGTGAGATCTGCGCCACACTCGAACGCTACCATCAGCTCTTATCAACTGAAATCGGGGCTCTTCTCGCCAGGTCACGGTTTTCCAGTCGTCTAAGGTCCAACCGATATGGTCACATGCCCAGAAGAGCAGCGGCAGGCGCTGTCGTGCTGTTAACAAAGGCACTCGTGTCGATCATCTGCTGCCATAGTCCATTAATCCTAGCTTTCATCTGACTGTCGTAATGGATACGTTCGTCGTACGTCTCAGGTTGATTTTTGCGGTTATTTCACACAATGTTCCTTGTCTGTTACCAATGACAACTCTACGCAAACACCGCTGTTCTCAGTCGTTAAGTGAAGGCCGTAGGTCACTGCGTTGACTGTGGTGAGAGGTAATGCCTGAGATGTGGTATTCTCGGCACACTCTTGACACTGTGGATCTCGGGATATTGACTTTCTTAAAGATTTACGAAATGGAATGTCCCATTCGTCTAGCTCCAACTACCATTCTGCGTTCTAAGTCAGTTAGTTCCCATCGTGCGGCCATAATCACATCAGCAACCTTTTCACATGAATCACCTAGTACAAATATCAGCTCCGCTAAAGCACTGCCCTTTTATACCCTGTGTACGCGATACTACCGCCATCTATATGTATGCATATCGCCATCCCGTGACGTTTGTCACCTCAGTGTAAGGGGAATTATAACAATTTTCTTCCATCATTCAGGTAGCTGTTGTTGTTCAGTTTCAAATGTGTTATATACCACAAATTTCTGGAATAAACTATTAGGCTGTCTGATAAAATATGAACAGGTATTTTGCACTTTAAGGTCGCGATTAGGGGATCTCGCCAAAACCTCATTTTCATGCTACAAAACTTCCGCCGCCTACCACGGTGCTTGCTAAGCAAAGACTGAATGTGAGTAAATTATTTACTGGAAATATGTGTCGTCCCTTTCATCTAACTTTAGTATAAAACTTAATATTCTGTCATTTAGTAAGTTGCTTCGTTGCCTCAAAGAATGGACGTATACACAAACATTTTTTCAGGTGTAGTGACTGTATAATTCAACACTCGGAAAGACGACGATGATTTTGATCCGATGAGGGCATATGCCACGTGAGGGATAGTAGATATACTGATGATGGTTTCAGTGTCGGTCGCCAACAGATAGCATTGTGACATAGTTACCAAAGCGCCATCTGTGCCTACCATTTAATAGGGAATGCTAACAGCTAGAAGGCTCAGCGTGGTCCAAAAGTGTGAAGCATGCAGGCAACCATAACACCATGCTTCCTACAGCAAACTAAGCGAGTTTGAAAGGAGTCAAATTGTGGCCTTCCTAGTGGCGGAATGGTCCTTTCGGAGAACTGCCACGCAAATTGGACGTGCTGCGTCATTTGGGCAACGATGCTGGTATCAGTGCTGACGTGAACATTCTTACAGCCGTAGACGAGGCTCTGAATGGCCATGGAACACACACGCCCCCCAGGATCGTAGTATTATAAGGTCAGCTATGGTTGATCGTATAGCTACTGCAGTACAGAAAAGACTTGTGAGTCCATACATGTCAGCACATAATATTGCGAACCGGTTATTAGTAGCGAGACTGCGGGCACGCACACCTCTAGCCCGTCTTCCACTCACGCCATAACATGGACACGCACGGCTCTTCTGGTGCCGTCAGAGGATCACTTGAAAAATGGAATGGCGTGCCATGGTCTTCAGTGATGAGAGCAGACTCTGATTCCATGCAAGTGATGGTCGTTTGCGAGAATGAAATAGACCTGGTGAGTGCTGTCTCGTAGAGTGCCTTCGTCCAAGACACACTGGCCCCATCCCAGGCCTTATGGTCTGGGTTGGGATAAGCAACAACTTTCGCTCATATTTGGTCTGTTTGGAGGGGACGCTAACCAGCACTGGCCATATGGAGAATGATTTTAGACCCGTTCTTTTGCCGTTCTTGTAACAAGATAGTGATGCTTTGTTTCAACAGGATAACGCTCGCCCACAAATTGACCGTGAAACTAAACGAGCCCTGGAAGACGTGCAGCAACTTCCCTGGGTAGCACGATCTCTGGACTTGCTCCAGTCGAGAACGTGAGGGATATGATGGGACGAGAAGTGACTCGTGCGACTCGTCGACCAACAACTCTTACAGAACTACATGAACAGGTCGAACAAGCGTGGAATAACGCATCCGAGGACAGTATTCACCATCTGCACGATCGACTGAATGCCAGAGTCAGCGCCTGAACAGCTGTCCGTGGAGGCTACACAATTGTTTCGTGCAATTTATAATCAGTCCAAAACGTTCTCGCAGATACAGTGGTCCACCCTGTACAGGAATTCCTTCTCAAGTTACAAAATCGAGTAGAGGAAGGTGTACACTGAGAAGCATCAGGCCAAATTCGGATCTACAGCATGGAGGAATCTGACGTAGTAACTAATGAAACTTTTCGGGGCATAAAGGGGGAAATTACGCCGTCCACTACGACAGTTTTCTTCGTTATTGATCCCGGAGTATACTGGCAGAAGCGAACTAGAATAGTAAGATGCAGTCGGCGAAATCAATACTCTGGCTAAGTCGATGGCCCTACTAGGAATAAAGATGGGAGGTGCTGTCTGTCATCGGTCTGACCTATGGATAATGCAACAGACTCGTAACCCAACTGTTTATGGTCTCTTTGGAGGTAGAAATTTCAGTCTGTCACATTCTAATGCATGGAACTTTAAATATTAATAAGAGGAGATCAGTGTATTTGAGTGGGGGCCTACCGAGAATTTCACATTGCAAAATTGGTTCAAAATGAGTCTCTGTTGCATTATGTTGTACACAGTGACGACAGTGGCAAACTTAATTCAAAATTCAGAGTATAGTGAGTTGTATTTAAAATGACGAAGGCATAACAATAAACTATGAAACTGAACAGGCAGCGAAATTCAATCTCTTTTAGCGAAGAATACTATGAGAACAACAATGAGCAATACTTACGAGGGTGTTGGTGTAGGTGTATGAGTGGAGAGCCGTGAAGGCGATGAAGAGACGGCGAGAACGAAATAATAGTACAAATTCCAAAACAGAAGTCCTCAGATTAACCCTGGAGAGATGAACATAAAGGGTTGTAGATTGTTTTGCAATCACTTTGATATTGGTCACACTTTGCCTTGTACTTATTATGGGTGGACAAAATATCCATTCGATACTTGCGTAACTTGTAAGTTATACATCGATGGACTTGTAGTCGTTAAAATTACTTCGTCATAAATGGAAACCGTGAATTTCATTTTGTGTTTGTTACATGTGATTGTCCCTATACGTGAAAACTGTGAGCAAAAGGGAAGTAAATTTCACTGACTGTCACCAGTGGATACTAGAGGCTATCTAACTTTAGTTCCATCCGCTGGTCACATACGTAAAGACTCAGGACATCTTAAATTTTTAAATTTGTTACATTATTATGAGACATTACACAGCCTTCGTTGCTAACCGATCCCCAAATATTTATTATACGTTTGAGAAGTCCATTAGAAATAACTTGTGTATGGGAATAGAGTGTTAACGCCTGTGGTTACGACGGCGTGCTAAAAAGTAATGCCTCTGAATTTTTCATTCTGTTCTCAATATCGGTTGAGGTATTAACGCCATGCATAATATTTGGTCGACTATCCTGCCTCGGTGAGGAAACCTCCAGCCACTAGAGGGCTCCGAATTGTGGGGTGTAACGAAAATATGTCAGTGCGCGAGAAACAGCGTGCTGTAATAGAGTTTCAAATTCGAAGAGTTCGTCTATACATGGATCACCCATTCCTCCAGCATTACAGTGCTAGAGCACACACGAGCACTACGACATCTGCAGGAATTCGATGTCTTGAAGTCACTGCTATCGACCATCCTCCATACAGTCCCGACTTGTTCCCATTCGATTTTCACCTTTTTGCAGAAATTAAAGAACACCTTCAAGGACTTCACTTTGTTAGTGATTAGTTGGTGCAAGCAGAGGTTAGGTTGACGCTACAACAAAAATGTCAAACACACTACAGTGGTAGCGTCAACAAACAGATCTCTCATCGCCAGGGTGACTTTGTTGAGAATGAGTATACAGACATAAGGAATAAAGATGTAGAATGTTAAGAACGTTTGTTGTATTTAAAAGCTCAAAGAGTTTTCACATAAAAAGTTCGGAGACATTACTTTTCAGCACGCTCTCATATATTCTACAAGCAACATTCAATAATTAAAGAGACAAATAGATGTGGAAAATAATTGTATATTTTTACAAAATGAGACATTTACTATTTCTCAATAGAATCATCATAAATATTAATGCAGTTGTCCGGACGATGAACTAATTTTCTTCCACCTTCCTTTGTAGAGAAGCAATTGAAATATATAAACATAGGGATAATTTTAATCGGAAAGAAGAGACCATGAAACTTAGTGATATTTGGACAGTAGCACTACAGAATTGCTAGACAGTTTTATCCGTGACGAGATCACGATCGATAGTTAAGTTTTATCTCTGACAAAGATTATCTCTGGATATCACGTATAACTCTGGCCACGCCCACTTTCTACGATATATAAGTCGCTCTCAGACGTCCGACCCGACAGTCGGCAAGACTCACCGGAGGAGAAACACCCCTCTGAAGATGTCCAGCGCAGCTCTGCACGAAACGTAGGAGCTGAAGAGTTTCATGGACCACGACCTTACATCCCGGAAGGTTTACCAGAAGATATGTCATCCGGTCGTGAAAGCCTATTAGTTGTTTATGATATTTAATCAAAACTTGTTTGGCATAATTTATGTCTGTTTTTCCCTTTAAAAATAAAATGTTGTTAATAAATTTTACTTCATTCTCAATCATTTCTATAGTCCCCACAGGGTTAACTTTCAGCACTCTTTATTATACGCTGACCTTCCAAATAATCACAGAAGGCGACATCTTGGGCAAGAGACGGTCGATACCACATTTCCCGTTGATGCTTGCGTTTTGAATTTCTTTCGGCTAGGTGAGCTGATATTCTTCCATTAAACGCTTTGTCTTTTGGACTCTGATTTAACATGGTGAAACCAGTTCTCATCCCACGTTAAATTTCTGTTTAGAAAAGGGTCACCTTCCCTTTCACAGCGTTCTTTCAAATCTGTACATCCTTTGAGTGTTGTTTACTTCCCAATCTGAGCCACTCAGAGCCCAGTTTTCTATCGGAAATTACAAGGAAACAGGCTATCATAGCTGGCATCTTGCCCATGCGGAAAATTATTTAAACTGAATTTAGCGTGATGTTAAAAAATATCCGAATGACCTGCAATATTCAATAAAAATACGTAAGATATTGAAAATACTGTTGTAACTTAAAGTATATTCATTTGTTTATTATGTATCAAACACACACATTTAGATCTCCGAATCATTGCCCAGTATTTTCCTGGCCAATGAAACGATGCAGCCAATCAGAAAGCTTCCTAGGGATAATACCATTGGGTGGGGTGATGATGGTCAATTGACAGGGTGACTACCATTACTCCATGTGGTATTGGGTGGGACAATGATGACCAGATCAGTTGATTGGGGCGGGGGGGGGGGGGTTATACCATTAATCCACATGATATTGGATAAGGCAGTGATGGTCAGCTGATGGTGACTGCCATTACCCCAGATACAACTAGGTTGGGTAACGTAGGTCAGTTTATAAATTGACCACAATTACCCTGCAAAGATGGTGACTACCATTACCCCAGATGCTATTGAGCCAGTACGTAGCTTAGGGGAAAACGCAGATTACTCGCCTTCAATGCCTTCATTTGGTTTATTTTATTTTAATAGGGCACTGCGCGAAGTCTCTTAAAACTCGACAAGGGTAACTACCTACTAAGGTCTTATGTATTTTAAACGTGACTTCCCGTATACTCAACAACAGCTTATTTCAATAAGTTGTTTGAAAGAATTCTGTTGTGATTATTGGTGTTCTTGATGGACAAGATCAGTTACTGGCTTGTGAATACTTTCGACTATTATATCAAATTTATTATTTTTAGTGGTGCTACGCAATATTCTTAAAATATTAACTGCGGCGTTTGCCTGCTAAGACATCCGCAGCCTATATGTAACACCCGTTGTGCCAGTAAGCTGGCTTTAATATTTTCATTGACAGTCCAAAATTTTACTAAATCGGGGTCATGCCAGTTTTAAGAATAGTTTGCATTTTCTTTGTAGGTCAGTCTGAAGATGTCTTCAGCAAGGCGAAACGCGTTATTGTCAAAATATAAAAAATAATAAAGCCAGTTTTGCAGCCAAGACTGCTTATCTCTTTAAAACAATTCATTCGGGTTATTTTTAGGGCATATAGTACGTATGAGCTGACGATTCATTGGAGACTCTCTTACAATCTTGACTGTCAAGTGCGTTTTCACTCTCTGCATTCCTGTACAATATGCTTAGCATCGGATGCCGCCAACGATCCACTACTTTTATCGAGTATAAGCTTAATTATGTTGAAATTTACCGGTCTATAGGACAGATAGTTTTGGGAACATTGATAGCCCTGAGAATTTTAGGGTAATTTTGAAGATCTTGTGTTGTGTTAGTTTTTATTGGGTTAAATTACAGCAGAGCAGCTGTCAAAATTTCTCTTAAAACTGTATCACAACTTGCATCCAAAGTTGCTTCAGAAGCAAAATCGCACGACAGAAATTCTACAATATCCATCGTCAAAACTGGTATAACATTGCCTCTCATTCCAGTATTTGCTGCTTTATCAGTGCTTGGAGGATAAGCTGGAGGCACAGCAGGGGTTGATAAGGCTGTTACTGATGCAACTGCTGCTCACAAACAGTTAGCTGGAATACAACGGACTAATCGTAGAATTGGAACAATAGTACTTCGTGAAGTGAAAGGACTGTGTTTGGGACCGGAAAGGAAAAATGGATTTGGCCTGTATTGGACAAAGAAAGTTTTCCTTCAGCCGCCTTCCAACAAGAACGCTAACTAATTGTAGCGCCACAACCATTTTAAAAGAAAATCTGCGAGAAGGTGTGGTGGAATGTTGCATCAGCCGCCGGTAGCTAGTGAGCACGGCGTGTCGTCCTACTGGCTAAGGTAAAAAAAAAAAAGTTGATTTACTGCAATACGGACTAGGGTCGCTCGGTGTAACCTACTAGCACAGCGGTAATGCATAGCATAGACAAGGGGATTTCTCTGTCATCGGGGTTTTGGTGGTGTTTCCGAGTACGTGCACAGAAGTGGCGAAATGCCATAACGGGCGCTCTGTTACCTGGAATAAACAGCTGTCGATTTTGTAGCAGAATCATTCGCAGTCCAGCCATATAACCGGATGAAGGGGCTCCGCCATACGAGGAGGCGACATGGAACCGCCAGCAGCAGCCACAGGTTCGAGTCTCTGTCGCAGTACCAGCTTCCTGCATAAGTCTGGCCTTAGGACTTGTGCCACAGTGCAGCGGGCCTTCCCAGCTCACTTCACCAGCAGCCGGATTGAGGCAGCTGGTCGCATCCCGGGCACAGCAGCTGAATCTGACAACACGGTGGGAGCGTTTCCTCGCTGCAAACTTTGACTACCAGCGCGCAGTCATTTATCGGGGAGATCGGAGGCTACCTCTGCAAGATTGCTGCCCGTCTCCATGCGCCACTGGTGCCCATACTGTGACTCGCCCAAAACGGGAACAAGCTAGGCACTGACTGCAGGTGTCAGCAAAGCAGAGCGCGAACACCTGTTGCAGGCATCTGGCAGGTCGCTAGCAGCCGCCTGGCTGGCTACCGGCCCTCTTTCCTTGGTGTAAGAGCACGGCCGCCTCCCAGATCGACGCAGTGCTGATGTAGAAGTTGGAATTAAATTGTTGATTTTTGACAGTAGCTTTTCTCAGTCTTCATCGGCCTACTGTCCAGCCTCAACCCTCATCCGTTGGAAATCTTGACAACGTAGCCATATCACCACCCCCAGGGTCAGCCATATAATAATGGCTTAGAATATGACACTAAAAACTGAAAATACAATTTCTGGTGTGTTTATGAGAAATGCTATACCGAAAAAGCCTAAAAATATGAAAGTGCGATTGCTAAACTCCAGACAGAAAGTGAACTTGTTTCACATCGAGTACTTACAAGGAGAAGGGTAATGTTGTGTTTTACTTCGACAGTTTCGGCAGTTTACCATCTCCTCCGAAAATAGTGAGGTATTTCAGAAAACTATACAATAAAGTATAACTACAGTACAGTTCAGTCACCTATAAGTCAGATGTTTGTTTGAAGTTTGTAAACTTCATATGTATTAGCAAGACTTTTAGCACATTGTGACAGTGTAACATTACGAGTGGTGTGTCTACTATGTACTACTTAATCAGTGAACGGAAGGTCTGGGTGAGTACCATATAAATGGCAAGTTGCCGCAATGCCATTAGATCAGGTAGGTATGTTTACACTGAGGAGAGCTCCAAGTGGCTGCAGCAGTCATGAGGGGATGTGGATTGGCGAGCAGCAGGCCACTGGGTGGGTTGAACGCAGCCTGGAATTACCACGGCGGCAAGAGCCAACTGTCTCATCGGGTGGTTGTGGACACTAAGCAGTATCTCGAGATTCTGTGTTAAAACTAAAGTTTCAAATATTCACCAAAACACTAAAATCGCTTCCAGACAAGTTACAGGAAATCTGATGACAACACTGGATTCGCAAAAAGGGACGAATTCATCATTATTTTTACCATATTTATATAAACAAATATTAACAAACTTATTAACAATTATATGTAAAATTCAAAATTTTGACAAGGACTTGGTCAACAACCTTGGTGAAGTTACCGAAAGTTCTCATTCCGCTTAGGATGAACCAAAAACCTTTATTGTTTATATATAGCCATTGCAATTTCGAATTTTCTCATCATCCGGTGGTCTGAAAGCAATCAGTCTCCCCTTCTCTCCCCTTTAAAAAGTTCACAATTTGACCATACAGAAAAGAACGTACAATTACTTACGTGGGGCAACGGCACCTACTTAACAACATGAAGTTGTCATATATGACAGCATGGCCCGAACATTACAAAACATACGGCGGTATAAATACTTGTAACTTTGTATAAATTTTTGGGAAGGTGATTGATTGCTTCCAGACCACCTGATGCTGACAACCTGTCGAAATTACAATCGCTATGTGTAAACAATAAAGATTTTTGGTACGACGTAAGTGGAATGACAACGTCCAGGACATGTAGAATTGTTCATAACAACAGCGAGAAAAAGCTACACATATGCAACATATGCATGAGACACACCATCTGATATGTCTCGAAGTCTGGTATAAATGCGCATATTTATCTTGATAATGAACAGACAAACTAATTGTTCGAGTGATGCAGTGAGGAAGTGGCAGCTGAATGAAACTGTGTATCTGACTATCTCCTGTCGTTCTGTTTTGTGCATCGTATAAAATGTAACTTAACGTTTTTATCCTATAATATTTAATGTGTAATACACCGACATCTGTCTGCTGACTGTCTCAACATGCATATTATATATACAGGGTGGACAATAAGTCAGTTGTCAATACAGTGCTCTAAATACCGACTTCATTCTCTGTGAGCTCTCATTTGAGACTATAGTGAGTGAAGAAGAAGATTATGATGACGATGATGAGCTCCATACTGAAAGTGTGAGAGCATTCTCGTTGACGACTCTATTACTCTCTTCGAATATCATACGTGATCCGGCGTAAAGTCAAGCGCGGGCATGCCGGTCGGGAACGTTAGAGCAGATTGGGCCATGAAGAAGACGTCAGCCACTTGCACGCGGACCGACCCCTCTGTAGGACGACAACCTGACGACAGCGCCCTCGACACGAAGAGGACATTAGCGCCGCGCCGCCTGGCCGCGGCCCAGTTGAAGACTAGCAGTTCTACGACTTCCACAGCGCCGTCAAGAATAGGCACTTATATAGAAGCGACTTAGGAACTGTATTACTTCTCTTGTATTACGAATTGTCTATACCGAAGAGAATTCCTAATTTTTCTGTCGTTTTTTGCTTGCGACCCATCACTGTAAATTCTCAAAGTTTAGTGCTGTCATTTATTTTCTGTAATAAAACTCTGTAATACGATTTGCTTCAATTGTTGTCTAGAGAGCCGAGAAAGCAGGTTTCCTAAGCACCCCATATTTGACGAGTAGGCAAGATACAGCAATACGCATAATCCAGTTGGTCAACCAGTGTTATCTCACCATTCCATATCGATTATGACATAAAATGAAATGAGTAACCTACTGCCTTGTGAGAGTTGTCTGTCCGTTGAAGGCAAACTTTTCAAACAGGGATGCGGAAAGTTGGTGACATTGACTTAAATAAAAATTATGCACCTCACTTGCTTGCAGAAACTCAGTTTCGTCTGAATAACAAAATTGCTAATCATGTGTGCAATCTGAGAATAGCACCGCTAGTGTAAGGCTATGCATATTTTGCGCAGATTGATGTCGTAACAGTGTAGGATGCTGTTAGGGAGCTAGAGATTAACTAACAGAATTTTTGAAAATGACGAGCATTTCAGTTTCTGCTTCCCGCTCAGTAAGGTACTTGAATTCGCAGAGGATTATAGGAGGATTATTTTAGACGTTCGCCATGAACTTGCAGTGACTCGCAGCAAACAAAACACTAACGACCTCGGGTAAAGCAAAAACCAAGTAGAAACTTTTACTTGGAAAAGTGTGCAGAGAAATGCCAAAAATATGAACAGTAGAGAAGGAGCAAATAGCATTATGGAAGATATTAAAAAATTACCTAAGCCTGACTCTAGCTTTCCGTCATTGGGAGTTAAATGAATGCGCTGCACTAGAAATTAGTACTTAAATTCAATACTGCTCTCGAAACAGCAAAATACTTAATTTTAAATTTTCAGCCAAAAAGGAATTTCATTTCCAGACATTGGAGAGTGTTAGAAGCAAGAAACATAACAGAGTTGGGAGGAATATCTAAATTCGTCTAAATATCCCGAAGAGAGCTACTCGGTCGATCTTAACACAAGGAAGACTGCGCAGCTGTAGAGAATGTGCCGTAATTATCAGTCGCTGTGTTATGAGGAGAGAGGACTAAGGATAAATCCATCATGAGTTGTACAGAGTTCCAGAAATTTCCCATACATTTTATCGTCAGGATGATGGAACACTGAAACCGACTGCTATTGGTATGCGAATTGAAATGCAAACACAAATATTGTTCCAAACCAATACGATGGCACAATGTTTGGTTATTCACAATTCTGTTTTAGAAATGACGACTGTAGCCAACCGCGTAACAAGGACAAGGCGTACAAATATATCGGAGATTTAATGATGTAAGAAACACTGCTGGTCGGTTAAAGGGATAGCATTAAAGAAAAATGCATGTCATAGCAGTAGAAACTGTGTAACTTCTGTCTCAAGATCTTAAGGAGAACGCTGCGATAGACATGTATGCTGGTAGCGAATTTCTCACACTTCCTCGACCGCGGGCACATCTTCAAGCTGTGTACAGAGTGATTCAGGGATGACGGAGAAGGGTAGATATATCAATGCGATGTAAGAGACCCTGGTCCGGAAACGAACGAGTCCAAAGATATAGGCGAAAATCGTTCTGATAAAAGTGCCTAGTAAACATGTGCTCTAAAATTCATACCTTAACAGCTATGGGCACTTGTTCAATAGAATAGATGTGTTTCACAGTATCGAAGATGAACAAGAGCTCATGCAATTTATAGCCCATGTTTACAAGACTTTTTTCTTGTTTTGGTCCTCCTACCACCTCTGAACTTTATCTACGCTACAATCTTGTCTCTGTTCTCACCTCAATTCTATTCACATTGCGGAAGGCAGATATCTTACAACTGTCTCACGCTTTGGAAGGGTAGCATGAGACTGATCATTGATATACTTCCTATTCCAGAAATGTACACCGTCCTATTTGATTGCCGAGGATTCGATGCCAAAGAAAATAAGTTTCTTGTGAAGGAACTTGCTTTTAAGGTGTTGGGTTTTGATCGTAATAGTACAGTTGCTTCTGGCGATTTCATTCTGCTTGTAACCAGAGAACTTTTTCGATAGAAACAAAACATGTAGAGAAGCCTCAGTAGCCGTCCAGTCCAGTCCCCTTACAAAGGAGAAGAGTTTAATTAATTTAAAATCGTACTTCAATTGCGGGTATGGACTGCATCAGCAACCTCTAATTCAAAGAGTGTTCTCAGTATATTAATTAAAAATTTGATAAATTAATCAGTTATTTAATGCTTCAAAAGCTATTTTCCCAGGCGAACTGAAATCACTAATGGCTCATCAGATCGGAGGACCATTGAATGTTGCGGTTGGAGCAATTTTCATAGTCACCGATCAATTACTTCAGAAAATTCACAAGCTGGTAAAAACATATGGAACTTTGGGTCGATTACTTTTAGATGCAACTAGCAGCCACGCCGACGCGTAGAGCTGACGTCCGCCTACGTTCAGAGAATTGTCACTACAGCAGGTTCCCTAATCTAAGCGCCAGCAGGTCGAGCTACCCCACCAACCCAAAGGAGCAGGAACCGTTGTTGCAGCCATCCCTTGTCAAGTTGGTTACAGGAACCTCTTCCTGTCAGAGGAAGTGCACTGCTATGCTGCGTACGACTTTAGAAAAGCATTGAGAGATTATCTACGAGCCCTAATCGTTTGAAGTACTTGGTTGGCTTCACACTGTTATTAAAACTAGTGTCGGAGTTGCCGCCATTTTCCTGTACATGTGTTAACTTCCATCATTTTGGAAGCAGTCGCAGGTCGACTCAGTCAGTTAAGGTTATGATATTTCGGGGATGAATTCTCATGGTAACTCCGGACATGATTATTATACAGTTAAGTTGTTTGCCGCGTCAGCAACCGGCGTTGCGATTTTATTGACACTAGTGCGGTAAGCTTTGTCACGCTGGTCTGGGTATGTTTTCGGCTAATAATTTCCTTCGTGTTTTCATTTCCCGGAATTCATCTGAGTTTTCGTATTATCACTCTCTGTAAGGAGTGAATTACTTAAATTGTTCCTCATTTGTTTCTCAATGTCTTTCCATGTATTTGTATTATCCTACAGCAAGGTGGACAGCTCTCCAAATAAGGCAGCATTTTACGTTGATTAAGTTCCAGTCTATGTGACGAGACTACATCACTTACTATGTGAGCAAATCCCCTATACTGTTACTCGTGCTGCAGGAATTAAAATTGACTGAGATCATGTACCAAAGGAAGTTTATCGAACTATGTGTCGTTAGCAATGTTATTCAATTTTTAGAGTAAATCTGTAGACATGTAAATGAGAAACAGTCGCCAGCCTAGTTATGCAAAGTGATTCCAAGTAAATATACTGCTAATCGAGAAAAATAAGTTCCCTATGTGGCATTACTTGGGAATGAAATTCTGTCAATTGGGTACGAAACAATAGCACCATCTAAGAATTATTGGTAAGATAACTAGCCATGAGCAACACAGATGAAAGCTATTGTGTTAGCTTGTGCATAAATGGAAGTGGCAATGAAAGGTTTACGCTCAGTTATACCACCAAAGTCGCCTATCTTCATGAAGGTTTGGTGGAAGTGAAATGGGTTATGGACTTGTTGCCAGAATATGACGTACAAAGTTCTGCGGCCAAGGGCTGCACCTCACTTTCTGCGCTACGATTGAAAATGCGTGTTCACAGATATGAACAAGTTACTGCTGAGTTAAATGTAAAGTTGCTTAATCAGTGGTGATGAAATTATCATTGACATCAACGAATGTTTGATTGCATATCCCAAAGACAATTCAGGCTATAAATATTTATTAATTGTAATTAATGTGTGTTCCAAATATGTATAGGTCACTACTATGTAGACTAGTACTGATATTGAGGTTGAAGGTATGCTTAGAAAACTATATAGCAAAAATGGTTAGAATCCATACCATTTACAAACTCACTTTGGTAACCAATTTTATGAGTACAACACCAATTTCAAAAAGCAAATGCGAAAACGTAAGATTAATTACTACTCATCGTTTTCTATTTCGAAAGTTTGTGTTATGCAGCGATTTAGTAGAACTCTTAAATTAAGATGTTTAAAATTTTCACTGCACACACTTCTTTAAACGGACTGATACTGTGCACGTAAGTCACTGCAGTCACACAAAACGTGGAACGATGTATATGGTATATGTTGATATGATAGATAATAGCCTTTTGTTTGCTATGTATAATAAGATGAAGATGATAGGTCCGCAGGAAACTAAATTCAGAGCCGTTGATTTTCTTATAATTAGCAAACATAAGAATTTTCGAAAAAATTTTCAGCCCAGCTGGTCTACCGCGATATTCATAATTCTAACAATTCAGGAAATAAACCCAAAAATGTATATGCGGTCGGGACCTGTAGCAGGCACAGAACTACAAAAAACCGAATACTCATCCACACGTCTACTTGAAAAAAATTCATAAGTACAAAAGGAAATAAAGTTTTTGTAAAATGGCTGGGTTTTCACAAAACTCACAATTCGTTGATTACTTTGTAAGAGAGTGCAGGTGTAACGACTTAAGGCTGCTTGGAGACTTTCGCACGCAGAAGTTACACAATGTATGTGTCAGGTTTCTGTGACAAGTGTAAACTTGAAGCTGTGTGTGTGAGCGTGTGTGTTTTCTGCTGACAAAGCACCCCACTGCTCTCGTCAAGTCCAACTGCCACAGTTAGCTTTCAGAGATGGTGCAGACGTCACTAGGCTACATATAATTGGCTGTTCAGGTCGATGACATACTTTTCAACATGGCACCAATAGAAAAAGATGTACTTCACTGCATGCAGACATTACGCAGTTTATGTGTGTGTGTTTGATAAATAATACACGCATGAATATACTGTATGTTACATCAGTATGTAACGTATTATTGATAAATATTGCAGGTTGTTTGGATACTTCTGAAAATGATAAATTCAGATACTTTTCAGCATGGCCAAGATGGCAGGTCTGATTGGTTGTTTCGTTTTAATGGCCGGCAAAGAACTAGACTCTGAATGGTGGAGAGGGGAAGGATAGGCGAGGGATAGGAAGGGTGGGGGAACGTGGGAAGGCGCCGTGGTTCAAACGGCTCTGAGCACTATGGGACTTAACTTCTGAGGTCATCAGTCCCCTAGAACTTAGAACTACTTAAACCTAACCAACCTAAGGACATCACACACATCCATGCCCGAGGCAGGACTCGAACCTGCGACCGTAGCGGTCGCGCTTCTAGACTATAGCGCCTAAAACCGCTCGGCCGCTCCGGCCGGCAAGGCGCCGTGGCTCAGGAACGGGACATGCTTATCGTCATCTTGGATTGGGACATCGCATACATAGAAACGCAGTACACACTGTGAGAACTTGTATCACAGAAAAACTTTGCTATCCTACTAAACTGTCGACAACAGATGTCATGTTGACAAAAAGTGACCGATATTGGTCGCACTTGTGATACGAGGAAACTTTGCAAGTATCTCACCGGTTAGTTTATCCTGTGACAGTGGCAAGCATTTGCTTAGGCTGTTACATGTGCGTGCTCTCGTACGTGGAGTGACAGCTATTTTTCACCCGAGCTGTCCGCAGACTTAGTTGTAGGAAGTTTAAATTTATTAAATGTAACAGTTCTATCAATTCTTATGTTGGTAGGAGACTTGGCTGAATCTCTACAACTGCTCAGTGTCACCGTGAAACGAATTAGTATTCCAGAATAGTCAGGCGTTGCGTTATGTATGTAATGAGGCTGGATTGTCGACGGTGTTTCTTAAAACTTACAGTTTTGACAAACAATATGTTCTCGTTTACTTAAGCTCAATGACGTTTACGTACATACAGGTTAATCTACGGCACCGAGAGAGGTAGTGATGTCCAGTTACTTACAAGAAGAGTTTGTTAAGAATACGGAACATATCTTTACTTTATATCGACCAATTTTTGCAGGATTAGAATTTTCATGAATTAGCTGTCGCTCTCTAGCACGTGGGTGGCCTTGGTGAGCAAGTCACCCGCAAGAAATTTTCAGGCGGCCAACACAGTGTACAACTGACGCAGGTACAGAATTTTCGGAACAACCCTGCCAAAAACTTATCGCTGTTAGAGTTACATAGTGAAGTGAGTAGGATCACTGCTGGGAGCGTGATGCACCAGGGCTTGTCATCGGAGAGTGCTGTCTGCTTGGAAGACTTAACGTACTCAACACAAAAACGATATGCAAACTGCTATAAGCCTTATATTGCCTAAAGCGAGCAAATTCGTTATCACAGTAACTGTAAATGCTCTGGGATTCCAAAATTATTAAATATAAATGATGGCAGTTCTCATCAATCATTTGTCATATAAATTAAATTTCCTACCATATATACACTCCTGGAAATTGAAATAAGAACACCGTGAATTCATTGTCCCAGGAAGGGGAAGCTTTATTGACACATTCCTGGAATCAGATACATCACATGATCACACTGACAGAACCACAGGCACATAGACACAGGCAACAGAGCATGCACAATGTCGGCACTAGTACAGTGTATATCCACCTTTCACAGCAATGCAGGCTGCTATTTTCCCATGGATACGATCGTAGAGATGCTGGATGTAGTCCTGTGGAACGGCTTGCCATGCCATTTCCACCTGGCGCCTCAGTTGGACCAGCGTTCGTGCTGGACGTGCAGACCGCGTGAGACGACGCTTCATCCAGTCACAAACATGCTCAATGGAGGACAGATCCGGAGATCTTGCTGGCCAGGGTAGTTGACTTACACCTTCTAGAGCACGTTGGGTGGCGCGGGATACATGCGGACGTGCATTGTCCTGTTGGAACAGCAAGTTCCCTTGCCGGTCTAGGAATGGTAGAACGATGGGTTCGATGACGGTTTGGATGTACCGTGCACTATTCAGTGTCCCCTCGACGATCACCAGTGGTGTACGGCCAGTGTAGGAGATCGCTCCCCACACCATGATGCAGGGTGTTGGCCCTGTGTGCCTCGGTCGTATGCAGTCCTGATTGTGGCGCTCACCTGCACGGCGCCAAACACGCATACGACCATCATTGGCACCAAGGCAGTAGCGACTCTCATCGCTGAAGACGACACGTCTCCATTCGTCCCTCCATTCACGCCAGTCGCGACACCACTGGAGGCGGGCTGCACGATGTTGGGGCGTGAGCGGAAGACGGCCTAACGGTGTGCGGGACCGTAGCCCAGCTTCATGGAGACGGTTGCGAATGGTCCTCGCCGATACCCCAGGAGCAACAGTGTCCCTAATTTGCTGGGAAGTGGCGGTGCGGTCCCCTACGGCACTGCGTAGGATCCTACGGTCTTGGCGTGCATCCGTGCGTCGCTGCGGTCCGGTCCCAGGTCGACGGGCGCGTGCACCTTCCGCCGACCACTGGCGACAACATCGATGTACTGTGGAGACCTCACGCCCCACGTGTTGAGCAATTCGGCGGTACGTCCACCCGGCCTCCCGCATGCCCACTATACGCCCTCGCTCAAAGTCCGTCAACTGCACATACGGTTCACGTCCACGCTGTCGCGGCATGCTACCAGTGTTAAAGACTGCGATGGAGCTCCGTATGCCACGGCAAACTGGCTGACACTGACGGCGGCGGTGCACAAATGCTGCGCAGCTAGCGCCATTCGACGGCCAACACCGCGGTTCCTGGTGTGTCTGCTGTGCCGTGCGTGTGATCATTGCTTGTACAGCCCTCTCGCAGTGTCCGGAGCAAGTATGGTGGGTCTGCACACCGGTGTCAATGTGTTCTTTTTTCCATTTCCAGGAGTGTATATTGTGGTTCATGGTGTGGGTTCCTGTAGTCATTTCCTAGTTCATGAACCACGGGCAACGTATGAGTGGCCAAGAAAGTGGTCCCGACAGTCGGGATACCAGTCACTTTGGAATAAGGCTGGGCATCTCGGACATATTCTGAGTCGTGGTCACCTTTGTGCTCATACGGCAAAGACTACCAAATCCACCGGTTAGTCTCTCAGGGGTAAAACCCAATGGGACTCGGGGCAAGTAAGGCTAGCAACCTGCTTCCCTGGTACTTTAAATATGATGCTGGCAACAATCAGAGCAAAATGCCTCGGACCTTTGGAGGTGACGGAGTCCCACCTCTAACTGACAAACCAGGGACTCCTAAGATACGACTTGGCAAACAAATGGTAATGAGATGGGGGGCTATTAATATCAATGGGGGCTACTCTGGGAAGAAGGTAGAGCTGGCAGAGGCTGCAAGTAAGATGGGGCTGGACGTTTTAGCTGTTAGTGACATTCGGGTAAGGGTTGAGAAAGAAGAAGAAGTGGGAGAATACAAGGTCTACCTGTCAGGAGTCAAAGCAGGAATAGCACAATGGGGTGTAGGGCTTTACATCAGGAAAGAAATGGAACCCAGCGTAGTTGCAATAAGGTATGTAAACGAACGACTGATGTGGATAGATTTAACAGTGTCTAGCAAGAAAATTAGGATTGTGTCAGTATATTCGCATTGTGAAGGGACAGATCAAGATAAGATGGATAGTTTTTATGAGGCACTCAGTGATGTAGTTGTTAGAGTAAAGGACAAGGACAGTGTTCTGCTCATGGGTGATTTTAACGCCAGGATTGGAAATCGAACAGAAGGGTATGAAAAGGTTATGGGTAAATTTGGAGAGGATATGGAGGCCAACAGGAACGGGAAACAACTCTTGGATTTCTGTGCCAGTATGGGCTTAGTAATCACAAACTCCTTTTTTAAACATAAGAGCATTCACTGGTATACTTGGGAAGGCAGGGGAACCAGATCTGTCATTGACTATATAATAACAGATCAGGAATTCAGGAAGGCTGTGAGGGACACACGTGTATTCAGGGGATTCTTTGATGACACTGATCATTATTTAATCTGCAGTGAAATTGGGATTGTGAGGCCGAAAGTGCAGGAGGCCAGGTCCATATGTAGGAGGATAAGAGTCGAGAAACTTCAGGATAAGGAAATCAGGCACAAGTACATAACAGCGATCTCAGAAAGGTACCACTTAGTTGAATGTAGTCAATTACAGTCATTGGAAAAGGAATGGACAAGGTACAGGGACACAGTACTAGAAGTGGCTAAAGAATGTCTTGGAACAGTAGTGTGTAAAAGTAGGATGAAGCAAACAGCTTGGTGGAATGATACAGTCAAGGCAGCCTGTAAAAGGAAAAAGAAGGCGTATCAAAAATGGCTACATACCAGAACCCAGGTAGACAGAGAAAGTTATGTTGAAGAAAGAAACAAAGCCAAACAGATAATTGCAGCATCCAAGAAGAAATCGTGGGAAGACTTTGGAAACAGGTTGGAGACTGTGGGTCAAGCTGCTGGAAAACCATTCTGGAGTGTAATTAGCAGTCTTCGAAAGGGAGGTAAGAAGGAAATGACAAGTATTTTGGACAGGTCAAGAAAACTGCTGGTGAATCCTGTGGATGCCTTGGGCAGATGGAGGGAATATTTTGAAGAATTGCTCAATGTAGGTGAAAATGCGATCAGTAATGTTTCAGATGTCGAGGTAGAATGGGATAGGAATGATGATGGAAATAGGATCACATTTGAGGAAGTGGAAAAAATGGTCGATAGATTGCAGTGCAATAAAGCGGCTGGGGTGGATGAAATTAAGTCGGAACTCATCAAATACAGTGGAATGTCAGGTCTTAAATGGCTACACAGGATAATTGAAATGGCCTGGGAGTCGGGACAGGTTCCATCAGACTGGACAAAAGCAGTAATCACACCAATCTTTAAACATGGAAACAGAAAAGATTGTAACAACTACAGAGGTATCTCTTTAATCAGCGTTGTGGGTAAAATCTTCTCAGGTATTGTTGAAAGGAAAGTACGAGTATTAGTTGAGGACCAACTGGATGAAAATCAGTGTGGGTTTACGCCTCTTAGAGATTGTCAGGACCAGATCTTTAGCTTACGGCAAATAATGGAGAAGTGCTATGAGTGGAACAGGGAATTGTATCTATGCTTTACAGATCTAGAAAAGGCATATGACCGGGTTCCTAGGAGGAAGTTATTGTCTGTTCTACAAGATTATGGAATAGGAGGCAAACTTTTGCAAGCAATTAAAGGTCTTTACATGGGTAGTCAGGCAGCAGTTAGAGTTGACGGTAAATTGAGTTCATGGTTCAGAGTAGTTTCAGGGGTAAGACAAGGCTGCAACCTGTCTCCACTGTTGTTCATATTATTTATGGATCATATGTTGAAAACAATAGACTGGCTGGGTGAGATTAAGATATGTGAACACAAAATAAGCAGTCTTGCATATACGGATGACTTAGTTGTGATGGCAGATTCGATTGAAAGTTTGCAAAGTAATATTTCAGAGCTAGATCAGAAATGTAAGGACTATGGTATGAAGATTAGCATCTCCAAAACGAAAGTAATGTCAGTGGGAAAGAAATATAAACGGATTGAGTGCCAAATAGGAGGAACAAAGTTAGAACAGGTGGACGGTTTCAAGTACTTAGGATGCATATTCTCACAGAATGGCAACATAGCGAAAGAACTGGGAGCGAGGTGTAGCAAAGCTAATGCAGTGAGCGCTCAGCTACGATCTACTTTCTTCTGCAAGAAGGAAGTCAGTACCAAGACTAAGTTATCTGTGCACCGTTCAATCTTTCGACCAACTTTGTTGTATGGGAGCGAAAGCTGGGTGGATTCAGGTTACCTTATCAACAAGGTTGAGGTTACGGATATGAAAGTTGCTAGGATGATTGCAGGTACTAGTAGATGGGAACAATGGCAGGAGGGTGTCCACAATGAGGAAATCAAAGAAAAACTGGGAATGAACTCTATAGATGTAGCAGTCAGGGCGAACAGGCTTAGATGGTGGGGTCATGTTACACGCATGGGAGAAGCAAGGTTACCCAAGAGACTCATGGATTCAGCAGTAGAGGGTAGGAGGAGTCGGGGCAGACCGAGGAGAAGGTACCTGGATTCGGTTAAGAATGATTTTGAAGTAATAGGTTTAACATCAGAAGAGGCACCAATGTTAGCACTGAATAGGGGATCATGGAGGAACTGTATAAGGGGGGCTATGCTCCAGACTGAACGCTGAAAGGCATAATCAGTCTTAAATGATGATGATGATGATGATATATTGTTCCATGCAGGGACATCTTCTGTAAAACGGAATGCAACACTAGTGAGTGCATAATTTAGTTACGTAGAAGAAATCTGCCATACTTATATTTATGGGTCACCTGACTTCTCATTTGTTGTGAGACTAAGCAAAAGCGAGAAAACAAATCAGTTCTATTAAGCGCTAGCACTAACAAACGACACTTGAAGGATTCAGCGAAAACTGCGCCAGGCTGTGACCAAGTGCCCCTCTGTCTCGATGCGACCTGTCTGCCATGCGTCACTGCACAGACCCCACGACTAATCAACATTCCTTTACTCTTCCAGAGAACTACGGCTTGGACGGGAAGATACACAACTTTCGCCACAGTGACGACGAAGAATTTTTCTGTACACGCTAAAAGGCATGAGAATCCTGCCAAAACTTCTCCACTGTCACTTCCGGTATGTCCATTAAATTTCCTAGCAGTTGGTACACTGCATATGCTGTATCGCCACTCATTTTTTTCGGATATTTACGCAAAAGCTCCTACGCCGCTGACCCTTCTGATGGGCTATCGTCCGGGCAGTTAGGTACTGGTTTTCTCCCACACTGAACACGGCGCAATGTCGGTGTCACGTACGAACCGGCCTGTATTAATAGTGCTGTGACAACCCGAGTCCGCCACTGTACCCTCTCAGGCCTGCCTCAGCGAAGGGATATCCTCGAATCTTACACCAGTAGCCACTAACCGTGTATTTTCCTGCAGCACGGTTAAGAACATTAAGCTGCCAATTCTGTTCATTATCGCAAAGCTGTACATGTGATGGCCACATCACCACAACACCACCTGTTCATGGAAGAATAAAACTTCCTTGATGTCGATCTACGATCGTCACTGATTAATGGCTACACGAGAGAAAACACCTCCGCTCCAAATTACCCGCTGCAAGTCAAAAAGTTCCGAAACTGTCAGCAATCTTGCATCAAATTATAAGAGAAAATGTAAAAATATAAACTACGGGAACATTTGTCCCTGAATCAGTGAAAAATTAATACACTTGGATAATTAGCTTGGACTTAAAATGGAAGACTGGTAAAGACATACAATACGAGTTAATAATATTATCTACCTATATCTACCTCAACAGAGGTTCAAAATCATTTGAACATGTGAACGTTCTACTCTGGAACCGCGCGACGGCTACGGTCGCAGGTTCGAATCCTGCCCCTGGCATGAATGTGTGTGATGTCCGTAGGTTAGTTAGGTTTAAGTAGTTTTAAGTACTAGGGGACTGATGACCTCCGATGTTAAGTCCCATAGTGCTCAGAGCCATTTGTACCATGTGAACGTTCATAAAAATGTAGTAATATTACTTATCTACATAGCTGTTAGTTCAGCAAGCTTGTAGTGGTTGCTGTATTGGCCCAGACACATGCATAAAGTCAAAAAAGAAATAAAATTTAAGTGTTTAGTTACTTGAGATGACAAGCACAAATAGTTTTGGCTTGTTCCTTGCTTACTTCTCTAATGCCACAATGTGTACTGATATCCATGTCCAGTGGTTAATAAAATAATAAAAACACACATTTATGTATAAGCGTTTGTGTCAGCAAATTTTTTACAGGTAGGTATGTCAGTGTGGCTACATCATTCGCCCAAGGCGAGAATGCCGGAAGTGAAACCAGACGGCGTGAAGGCCGTGTTCACAAAATGTTGTCCAGCCGAGGCACGCCGAGACAGTAGGCAGCCGACCTACCGGCTTACGAGAGATTAAGCGGTGCGCTCGTCCTCTCTCTGTCTCCATTCTCATCCAGGCAATCCTCTCGGGACAGCTGTTGTCTTTAGGACTAGCAGCATCGCCGTCACTGTAACCAGCTCACATGAAGTCGACAACTTTTACCTACTGGTAGAAAACCAAAAACCCGAATCCGGCAACTCACCTAAATCAGTTCGCGAACGGAAGACACGAATTCGGTAACTTCTACCTGCTGCCATTATTGGCAATGGTTTGAAAACAACGTTGAAAACAGCGGTACAATGAAAGAGATATAAATGGAAACAACATATACGTAAAAACAAAGACTTTATTTAACATTACACTCGCTAAAATATTTCATGAAAACAACTGACTATTTTATATGCTCGCACTCAACTTGCGGCTGCTTTTTATGATACGCACTCTACAAAATTTACTTTGCTTATTCACCAGTTTTTAATAACTAATTTTTGTTGTATGAAAGCTTGCCTCTATTTAGTGTTTTTTTGAAGATTTTTGTGAGGAGACCGCACGAAGTAATGAATCGAGAATGAAAACTCTCACTGGCGTTAGTAGTCCTCCACAAGGATAAACAATTCGCTGCCGAAATGTATGGAGGAAACAATGCCTGTTCTTCCTCGTCGATATAATTTTCGACACTGTAACCTGCAAACTTCGTGAGTCTTTTGTCTTTTGGTTGTATACTGACCAGGTCGCAAAAACATCAGGAATATAAAGTTGTTGTATTTTTCGCCACCTGAAACGTATAGAATAAAATATTATTTTTGAAAATTTAAAAGATAAAAATTCTTTATTAAGGGTAAAGTCTGTGACATAAGCAATGTTCGTTATCACTGGTAGCGCTGAGCAGAAAGGGCACTGAAGTCGTGTTGTTTTAGGTAATTTTAGGAATAAAAAGAAAAATATTGTTCAAAATTTAAAAAAGACTACAAAAACTACCTGGAGTATAATGGAGACACCAACTTTAAGTGCGATTTTGTGTGCTGGAAGAACATTTGTGATTAGAGGACTAAGAACCGGGTACACGAACAATAGTTGTACTCTGCAATCATTTGTCCATGTTATATAGTTCGTTTTCTTATTTCACAGGTATATTCTCCTGCTAGGTACTGCTAGATGTATATTTTCTCAATTTCGCATAATTAGGAATATGTTTGGCGATAACAGTGAATTACGTCGGGAATTTTGTCGCCAGTGTTCTCTTTTGAAGTTGTTTCCTAAATTATAAGTGTAACATCAGACTAGATACCACCAAATTGTAGCGTTTGGAAAGATCTACACCAAAGTTACCGAGATTGACGTTGACCCACAATGACCATTTTCGTCTTCTAAAGTTACGTGGTGCGCAACTTCAAAACAGAACAATGATTATAGTACCTCAACCATGATTTACCTATATGCATTTCCTTTCTTTTATACCCTAATCACCTCCTTCCTCCTTACTTTTATTAAGACAGTATTCAGATGTACAATTCAACACAACACAGTTTGGTGAATCTCTCTTATTTAGGCAGGTTACTGCAAGAGAGCGCGCTGTCAGCACACTTTTTTACTTTATATAGCAGATGATCATTAAACGGATGAACACATTGTCATAGCTAAGAGCCACCCCGATTAAAGCAGCGTCCAAATTGCACTGAAATCGCTCCAATGGTTTGCGAACTCTGATGCCAGGCAGACACACAGACGCGTCAGATTTGCAACACACCTTGTTTCTACGTCAGGAGAAACGGGCGAATAAGATTCTATATTATGAGTTGAAATACATGATATTAATGGTTCACAAATATCAGTGTTGTGCATTTCAATTCATATTATGTCTCTGTTCTTCCAAGTACCGACAGAAGGTAGCATAAGCCTTCTGTATAATTTATGGTCGTTTTTTGTTCAACAAAAGGGTATCTTTCATCACACAACAATTATAATTGTACTTAGTAAGCTTGAGCTAGATAAAACTGACAACCAACATTCTTGACTGACAGGAAAGCAATCTTCACGCTCTCATCGATGGATTGTTCGAAGCCAATGACCAAACTTTTTGAGTGAAAAGACAGTTGTATCCTCCTGCATTCATCATGAATACACTTCAGATTCTTCAGAAAGGTTTCCTTCTTTTCTTTCATAAAGCTTAAGACTAGTGGTATGTAAGAACCTCCAAAGTAACAGTGTATTGCAAATAGCCGAATAAAATATTTTCCTCCGTATTGAAAAGTATCATTCATCAATAAAATTTCCTGCTGACATACAAATTCGAGATTTGAGTCGGTAGAAAAAATAACGTGGTCATTTTCCCTATCAATACTGACGATAAAATTTTCGCCTTTTATAGTTGTTACCTCTATCTAGGATAAGGCAATGTGAACTTCCTCTGCAGATTTTGTCAGTTTCGGCATACTCTTCAAACAAGCGTGAGTAATGTTGTTCGTATATGCTCTTCATCTTTTCGAGTTAAAATGTTTAGTGTTGATGGATTGCCACCTATTACTTCAGGAATAAGCTTTGATAGTCTTTCATCCAGAGCTTCGTCTTTTCTTTTAACAGAATTTGATAACATTCTTCTGTTCATTAAGTGTTCTGGAACTGGTGTATCATCATGTTGACCTTCCAAACGCGAAAATAAGTTTTCGCAGCCTATAGTGAACAATTTCATAGAGCATTTCCATTGGTTACCCCAGCATCCTATCCACGTTTTTCACGTCCTAAAACGCTTCAATAAGGACTGAATTTAAAAGCATCGCAAACCAAATGTACATTACCGCATGTACTATAACGGGTCGCGAAGTATGTCTATTTGCCATATTTTTCCCTTCGATAAAAATAACCTGAAGAACGCAACGAAGCAGTATGTAAGCCTGCACAGATGCTAGTCAGTTGATGGCAGCCACGTTACTCAGAGGGCCCGGCCGTTCTGCTACTTGAGTACACAGTTGCCTAATTCTAGTAAGGGATTACCTTACCCTTTTCCAATACCCTGTTTGTGCTCATGAAAAGTTACCGAATTCGAGTGTTTGTCTGAAACATTCGAAGACTCTTGCGACTCTAAGAAATCTTGTTCGTGTTTTTCTTTTTCTTTACAACCCCATCAGTTGATCCTAACATTTGATCTTAAGTGAAATCGGAACCGTGGTTTTGCTTTTCTACTTGAATGATCTCGATTCAGAAAACAAACAAGCACGGTTTCCGTTGGCAAACACCAAGTGCAAAAAGAAGAAGTTAAATTACTTTTCGAAATTAAAGAAAGGAGAATAACTGACCACACCGCCAAAGAAACGTCTGACCACACCGCCAAAGAAACGTCTGACCACACCGCCAAAAAAACGTGCTTCTTAACATGCAGTTGGTACTCTTATTCTAAATCAGTCTTCGTAACAGGAAAATGTAAAGTTATAAATTCTACATAGTTGGTTTGAAAAGGGTAACTAAATCCATTTGCTGCATTTACGAAACAATCCGTTAGGATGACGGTGCGAGGCAAGACATACATTATCTCAGCATAAACAATCTGTCTATCTCGCTCAGCGCTCTCATAGCGTACTAGATTGGCTCTGAACACTATGGGACTTAACTTCTGTGGTCATCAGTCCCCTAGAACTTAGAACTACTTAATCCTAACTAACCTAAGGACATCATATACATCCATGCCCGAGGCAGGATTCGAACGTGCGACCGTAGAAGTCGCGTGGTTCCAGACTGTAGTGCCTAGAACCGCTCGGCCACTCCGGCCGGCTAGCGTACTGGGGACCGACAAGAAACTTTATTTAGAAACACAGATGGCTATTTCGCCGGGGCGTGCACTTGCAGCTGGCGAAAGCCCGAATGTATAGTTCACGACATCATGTCCAAGAGCTCTCCCGTGTCAATAAATACGTAAAGGTCACACCCATCCGAGCTCGATTAATCAGTGGCAGAGATCAACAGTCTTCCACAAATAGAATACTTTGGAACTATCATAATACTAAAACATTTCTTTTAATACCTGGAACTGACAGTAAAAAAAAAAAAAAAGAACAGAATGAGACACTCTGGCACTGTGCAAGGTAGAAGAGAGAATGTAAGAAAGCGATGGAGCGATACTCGAAATTTTATTACCTGTCGCATTTGAAGCTTCTGAAACAAATTACATGTGACATATCAGTAAGGATTGCCGACGGTTCTCGAAGCTCACTGCTGCATTACCTCATCTACAACAGCGGAAAACATGAATTAGTTTTCTGACAATGAAAGGCTCTACATCAAACAGAAGTAAGAATTAAAGTAACAATGCGTGTGTACACAGACATTCACAAACTTTCCCAAGCCGCAAGCGATGCGCGCAAAATATACTACCAGCAAAGCAACTAAACGCATATCTTACTCTAGCAAAGACAAAAACACTACATACAGAACATATAAAAAGAGAAATGACATACAGGAAAAAACTCATACATAATAATCACTTATTGCAGGACGTATACAAAACTAAATCTATTGTACAAAATGTTTCAGGTTGGAAAAGTGGAGTGCTGAGTGCCTTTCACCTTCTTCGACCGCAGAGTCTGTCACGGCAGCAATGGCGAAGACCACACGTTTGATATGGTAAGTCCCAACGTATAGGTAGAAAAACTTTTGTGTCTTGTTCTTCGACTTGCAAGAGAGGCGGTGATTTCTCACCCTTGCCTTCTGTCCTGGGAAAACGAACCGCTGTTTTCTCACATCGCCTGTGCTGTTTCAGCGCCACCTTCCTGATATTGGCAACGGCCTCCTCAGTTACGAGGGGCATTCAATAAGCAATGCAACACTTTTTTTCTGAAAGCAGGTTGACTTTAATCACGATGCCAATATAGCATATTATTCCCCACTCTTTTGGCTATAAAACCTTATTTTTCAACATAATCTCCGTTCAATGCGACGGCCGCAATTCCACCTTACTGGGAGGGCCTGTATGACTGCGTGGTATTATTCTACCGGTCGACGTCAGGGCCAACGTCATGCTGCATCAGTAACCTCCCCATAATCCACGTACTGCTTCCCGCAGTGTGCGTCCTTCATTGTGCCAAACGCGGAAGGAGCGAGATTCGGGCTGGAGGGTGAATGATTTAGAAAAATCTAACGAAGTTTATCGAGTTCCCATCGGGCGCGCAGACCGAGGCTCTGGTTTTACACCAAAAGAACCTCAATAACAGCTCTCTGCTTGGAATGCACCACTGTTGCAGACGCCACTTTAAAGGCTACCTATAGCGCTGCTACCTATTGGAAATTCTGAAAATATAAGGGCTGAAGAGGGGATATTACACAATGTCCCACAATAAATTCCGCATTTTTTCAACCGAAATTGATCGATAAAAGGTGTGTTCCATTGCTTAAGAAACGTCCCTCGTTTTTGCCTATGCTGCGCTGACTCTTGCGATAGAAACGGAATCAATTCCCTAATCCTATCCTCTGGATCCAAGTTCATCAACACCATCGTCGGCGACCTTTTGGTTGATCTGTGAGGGGAGTTATTCCTGGTAAATTCAAAATCCTTGACGTAAACGTCCCATGTATCATGCCTCCTATTAAAATAGCAGCGGGATTGTCGTCCCATTTCTTACTTCACCCTTTCGGCTCCATTCGCTTGTGGGTGGTACATTGTGGCATGTCTGCTCTTCGTAAAATCGTTTTCGACGAAACAGACTGTTTGCTGTTGACAGAGAAACATGTCTACACCGAGGACGTTCTTGGGTACAGAGCTTCCTGCAGCCGTTCCCCAGAAGTCGACGGCCGCATAGTCCCGCAATTTTCTAGGAAGCGTCGCAGAGAACGGAACAGGAAGCCTGGTGGAAGACGGCTTTGCCATATGGCCATACGTGCAGACGCCCAGCACCTTCTTGACACATCTGTTCGTACTGTTAAAGTAAACAGTTTCCTTCGGCTTGCTGGCATATTTTTCCATAATGTGCATAACTTAGGTGGATGTATCAAATTAACTTATTTATCTTATGTTACGGCACACATGCCACCCAAGCCGAATCATTTTGATTCTTTCGGCGAAGTAGTATTTTGGTTCTCAACAGGTAAAACTGCCTCAGCGCCGGGAAATCCCTGTTTCCGTTTTCCTTAATGTCCCCCAATATTTCATCCTTGTCTTGTTCTTCGTCGCTGTTCTACAGAGCATCCTGAATGTAGTTGTCGAAAGGCACCCCATGAGGTGTACGATATCAAATTTATTGTCACTGAGTTCCTCCTCTATACGTTCCGTAAGTCCTATCGCGAGCGTGATAGTACGTCAGCTACGATGTTCTTTTTAGCAAGTATATGCCTAATCTCAAACGAAAATTCTTTGAAATAAAGTACACAGCGATACAGGCGTCCATGCGTGAGTCATGCAGTCAGCAGGAACTCGAGAACCCTGTGATCAGTGTATACTATCGTGGTTCTTCCATACAAATTGTACCTACATTTATTAAAAGCGAATACGATCGCCAAGGCCTCAAGTTCCGTGACGGAATAGTTGTGTTCGCTTTCGCTGAGTACCCGACTGCCGAATGCGATAGTCTCGTGATCGATTACTCCATCTACCTCTACCTCCTGAAATATTTCCACTGTAACTCCTGTACTGCTGCAGTCCATAGCAACTCAGTATGGCAGACTCAAATCAGGGTTGGCTAGTATGGGTGTATTCGCAAGCGCCAAGAAAAGTTCTTCATTTGCTTCGCCATTCCATTTACACGTCATATTTTTACCCCGGATGGCACAGTCTCGGTGATGCTAATTTCTCATTTCCTAAAAATCTTCTGTAGAAATTTGTGACATTTAACAGACTTCTCACGTGTTTCTTCGTGGTGGATGTACGTAACGCATGTATTACCGTTATCTTCTCTTTATTTGGATTTATTTCCGTTCCCAGAGGCTTGTTGTCCCAAGAAAGAAATTTGTGATTTACCGAAGCTCGCCTTCTTCAAGTTCACAGTGAGTCCGGCTTTTGCAATATCTGGAACAGCTTCCTCGCATATGATTATGATTGTCCTACATCACAGCGGCAAAGAACATGTAAGCTATCTATTTGGTGACGAAATTCTCTACTTTCTCGTAAAGTTCTGTGTCTAGGACGAGTATAAATACGCTAAAAGATGTCGGTATCCAAACTGTAATTTTTTGAATTGGTAGCATCTTTTGCAGCAAAAAACGCGGTATATTGCCTGCAGTATGGATGAAGTACCACTTAACAGAAACTAGCCAGCAAACTGACCGCTGAAAGTATGCTTTTCAGTGGAGTCGTTGAAGTAATTAATCTAGACTCCTAGGACGGTGCATCTCTGTCACACTAATTTTATTCAATTTACAGGAGTCCAGACCTAATAAATAGTTCCGTTCTTCTTTTGGACGACGTGCAAGAGACTGCTGTAACTCATAGTTGCACGTCCTATTACTCCCTGTTCCAACATCTCTTTTATCTGTTGCTGCACATGCTTCTTATACACCAGTGGTGTACTGTATATCTGACGGAAAAATTTGCAGTGTTCCTTAACCCTAAACTTTTACCTAAAATTTTAAAACTACCCGTTTTTAGCCGGCCGCGGTGGTCTAGCGGTTCAGGCGCTCAGTCCGGAACCGCGCGACTACTACGGTCGCAGGTTCGAATCCTGCCTCGGGCATGGATGTGTGTGATGTCCTTAGGTTAGTTAGGTTTAAGTAGTTCTAAGTTCTAGGTGACTGATGACCACAGATGTTAAGTCCCATAGTGCTCAGAGCCATTTGAGCCATTTTTTACCCGTTTTTAAACTGAACACATCGGCATGCAGGATCAAAATCCGAGTTCCTTCAGGCTTCCTTCCGGGATATCCCCGATTTCTGACACTTTACCGTCGATATGGTGAAGGATTTCCTCGCGCTCTATTGGATCAATGGCATGCTGTCCATCATTATCATGGTGGGAACTGTCGCGTCGTATTGCCCATTTTTGGTGGCGACGAGCTAATCGTCAAGCAGTGTGTCACTTTATTATGCTCCTTTCTCTTCGCTTCAAATGGAGCGTAGTTCTGCTGTCCATTGTTGCAACGGAAATTTCGGACATGCACGTACCAATTATCGTGACATACAGATGCATGAAGCCTACGCCGAGGATAATCTCTGTGTTCCGCCCTCATGTTCTTCGCCACGGGTAAGGCGTCTGTACTTACCTCTACGCTCTGTGGCGACCAGGCGCCTCTCTATTTTGATATGACCTCTCGTTCATCACACCGACTCCGCGACTGATTAATGTTCCTCTCTGCTGCAAAAAAACTACGGCTTGGACGGGAGGATTTAAAACTTTTGCCACGAATTTCTGTCACGCTGAAATGCGGGGAAAGCCTCTCAAAACTTCTCCACTATCACCTGCAGTATGCCCATTAATTGTCGATACGTTGGTACACTGTATGCTGTGTAACCACTCATTGGTTCAGACATTAACGCTAAAGCGCATAGGCCGACGGCCCCTCTGATTGGCTGACATCATCCGGACAGTTAGATTCTGGTATTCTTCCACACTGAACATGGCGCAATATAGGTGTCGCGTATTTGCAATCGTCGACGGGAAGTGCAGATTCGTCACAACATAAATGCTGAGAGGACTTGTGGTCGCTTCGTTACCTTCCAAGACTGTGCTGCCTCGTGGACATGGAAACAGGTCTCTTCTGGAGACGCCTGATGCGCGGCCGCCTCTGCTGGAGACGCCTGATGCGCGGCAGCCTCTGCTGCAGACGCCTGATGCGAGGTCACGTCTGCTGCAAACTCCTGAGGTTCGTTCACCTCTGTTGCGAACGCCTGATGCGCGGCCGGCTCTGCAGCAGATATTTAAGGCGCGGCCGTCTCTGCTGCGGACACAGCTGCTGGTGCAGCAGAGCCGACATCCGTCCGTGACACAGGGCCCTGTGGTAACTGTAGCTACGCCACAAGTGATGAGCGCAGTCACAGAGGCACTTTAGTATGGAAAATAACGACATAATGTTCTTTGTGAACATGTGTGCTGTGGAACTGAAAACACTCAGCAAGCAAGATCTTAAAGTACCGTACATCTCCAACAGTTTTGTAGAGTTGAAGACGGCAGAGAAAAGGAAACATTTCTGCAAACCTGCAGAGACGTCTCGTATTCGTAGCACTGTGACCACCCAGGTTAATTACTGTGCCCTCTCAGACCTACCTCAACGAAGGGAAATTCACGAATCTTACACCAGAAGCCAATAACGATGTATGCCCTCCAGCACAGTTAAGAACATTAAGCTGACAGTTTCACTTAATATCGCAAAGCCATATGATGGTACTGTCACAGTAACGACAATGCGTAGGTCATAAAATAAGCCACGTCGGAGCGCTTGCTACTGGTGTTGAAGCTATGTTGACATGTAATCGAGAGCGCGCCAAATCGCGAAGTTAAGTTTAACCATGCCTTTTCGACACACGGAAGCTAGTTTTGTTAAATGATAAGACTAAATGAGTAGCGTGAGTAAGACTTCACGAGTTCACTAAATATATACATAAAAAGTAAAGTAAAAGAAAGGAATCTAGCCATCACTATGTCGCTAGCTTCCCATCACTCCAAGTGAGCGAGATAGCGCAACGGTAAGACATTGGATTCGTATTCGAGTGAAGTCGTTGACATCCATATCCAGCCTCTTAGCTTTATTTATCTGCTTTCGCTAAATAGTATAAGGGAAATGGCGGGAAAATGAATTGTACGATTTCGTTCCAAATTCTTTTCCAGCCAGGGCATCTGCTCCATCTCCCACGAGCTCGTCGTCGGTGGAACGTCGAACATTAATCTTCCTTCCTTTCTCCCGTCACAGAGTCAACCCATTAGGCCACAAGCAATCGAAATTTGTCTCCCGTCGGACCCTTGAGCTTATATCAGTAAAGGAGCTATTAGAAATCATACCTGCTTCCTGCCTGAACGCACAATTTTTCAAATTACAAATGATAAAGTAATGGCAACGGTAGGGTTAATGACGCACCGAAATGTTTAACAGCTGGGTCTGATCTGTGCGAAGATTTTCGAAGTAAGAGTTTCTAAATTTTGCAGCAAAAGAAATATTAGTACTCAAAAGGGTTTGTAATTGTTAAAATATTAGAACCCAACATTTTCAAAATTTTGTGTTACTTTCTCTTAGTACTCATTTTTCTGTATCCAACGATATTTACAAGAAGACATTAGTTAATAACATATCTAAAGTATAATATTATCGTTCGCATGAACTTCTTGGTCCGCAGCTCGTGGTCGTGCGGTAGCGTTCTCACTTCCCGCGCCCGTTTTCCCGGGTTCGATTCCCGGCGGGGTTAGGGATTTTCTCTGCCTCGTGATGACTGGGTGTTGTGTGATGTCCTTAGGTTAGTTAGGTTTAGGTAGTTCTAAGTTCTAGGGGACTGATGACCATAGATGTTAAGTCCCATAGTGCTCAGAGCCATTTGCACCATTTTTTTGAACTTCTTGGGAGGCTATATTACAAATTCACTTCTAAAAATAGAACCTCGTAAGAATACTATTTTAAGAATATACAATGAGTGAAATACCTTAATCGCCAAATATATAAAAGTATTGCTTACAATTTTTGTCTTATAATGTTTATGTGGAATATCTAATTCCCATGTATTTTAATATTTTGTAAAAATCTTAAGCCAGTATAGTAGACCGTGCCGTAATCAGTCACAGCCGAGTGACAGTAAAGTACAGTTAATGTATAAGGTCTCCGTTTAGCTTTCAATAAGTAATTATCAGTTGGCTGTATGCAGATCATAGGAGTGGTTACATACTGACAATCATATCAGTAGGTAAAATACTCCTTGCATTATTTAGAGGTTTCAGACTTATTTTAATGTAATTATGGAACTTATAATCACGAAGATGATCTTCATAAATGTATTCTTTTCTCTTTTAGAAGGGACAACATTTTCCTTGTGTGTTGATATTAGATTTCTCTACTCACCAAGATGGCAATTTCGGCTTATTATGCCATTTACAACTGATAGGTTGGAAGCGCCCTATTTTGTTGAGAACTGATCTACTCAGATGAGTAGTTAGAATAAGCTCTGATTTATCGGAGATATACTTTGTTATATTTATGTTCATGACCCAATAATCAATTTTGTAACTAAATCTGACTTTGGAAAGAAGAAAATGAGTTAATCATATAGAACGCACTTCAAAAAAACATGCCAAATTGAAACTGGCATGCATAGCTTGTGTAATTGAACATCAAACAGCGGGAAAACACTCGAAAAGTCCCATCAAAACTAAAGAGTGTGGACGGAGTCAACTTATAGCCAAACACAGTGCAGTGGGATGGTTCCCCTGGGGTGTAATCAAAATACCTCAATCAGAAAATTGTTAATTGCTGTTAATATCTCACCAAAACAATTTAATAACGATGTAGTTCAAAAGACAAACTCTGAATGTACTAATTGATTTGAAGGTTGATGGCACATAAATGCAGGATGCTTTTCGATCGGTAACCCTGGGATATGTAGTGGGATGATAGAGGGTAGCACGAGGGGGGTGGTTGTAGCAAGCTGGAACATTCTATAATAATTAGTACTGGAATACTTTAGTAAATAACTTTTACTTAAGTTTGTCCTGCTATTGCACTCCAGGAAAATAACTAACGACAACTACCTTTCTTGAGTACAAATGACTCATTAACAAACATTAACTGGATTACACAACAAACAAGATAACACAATTCTGGTATTACGTGTGTAATACATGCGCGAACTAGAGGCTGCGAAACTAGCGGGCTGACGGCTATTCTAATCTGAATTCGCTCACGACCGGTAACTGACTCGGCCGGTGCGATTTGCAAGTCTGCCGTGCCATACGGCGACGCTGCAAGCGCCAGCGAGTCCAGAGAGGTTGCAAGTGCTGGAGCGCTATCGACTATCGCAACCTGTAGCGTGGTGTCTAACGTTAACACCACACTAATAAGGACTACTGATAACATTAACAACATGCTTCGTGCAAGTTATTTCGTAGAGACATGAAAGGCAGTGTAGAAAATCTGCAACAGCAGGTCTTCACTTCTGGAAGCAGCGACAAAACCTACTTTTCAGAACCTGAAAATTGTGAGGGCAAGAGAATGGGATATTTAACACCATTCGTGTGAACATACTACATATGAGCTGAGCTATTTCAATGCTACGTAATTAGCAGTCATTGGCTAAACAAAGAAATTGCTCAGTACTGGTATAGACAATATGGTGTCGCAGAAAGTATGCACAAGAGTTACATTCGTAAAGTTTAAGAAATGGTCAAGAAATGCAGAAACTAATGGCGAGTTTGAACTGATGGTCTATACTGGCTTTGAATTAATCAATGATTGAACGTAATTCAGGTGAGCTTCACAATACACATGAAACATGAGACGAAATTCTTGGAATCTCAGAAATATAGATCTTCTATACACGACTTCAAGCAACGCATCGATAATCTGAAGTTCAGGAGAAAATGACAGAACTGTGTACTTGTGTACTTAATACTCTGCATTCGGTGATCACCTCTAAATACCAGGTCACATTTGCATTTCATCACAAGTTCTGTACGCAAATGACTGCAAAATAACTGTAAGAACACGACACACAAAGGAAATGACTGAAAACGTGGCCGATTAACAATAAATGCAGATAACTGAAACAATCTTACCCAGTCCCAAACTGCAGCCGACACCTCCCAACTCCTGCAAAGCCTTGCCTCGACGGCCCAGAACAAAGTGAACGTTTGAGTCACTCGAAAGCAATGCCAGTCTAACTGCCAAGCTCTCTCATTGGCTGCATGCGTACGGAACTCGTCAGAGATGTACACGCTAACACAGCAGTGTTTCAAAGACATATAACTCAAAGAGTTTGCACTACATATCGATACTGACTGCAGAAAGTTTTTGCGAAAGCTTTGCAAAGACTAGCTCACAAGTTCAAGAAACAAAATTGTAGCAAATCTGAAATTGCCTTTTAACACATAACTTTCGAGGTTCAAGTACAGAAATTTCTTAGAGACTACATAAACTGAGAATACGTTTTTTCTAAATCTTTCATGAAAATAAAAAAGACTTTTTAAAAATTGTAGCACTTCCTACATCTTTATGAAGCGAGTATCAGTCACAACGGTTCTTTTAAGAGAATACTAGCCTCGTGTAATTCATGTTTAAATATTCCACGCGAATAATAAGAGAGGATTTTATTCTTTATTCTTATTTAATCCTTTCGCTCCAGATGGGCGAGGGTGAATTGGCAGTGAAACATTACTCCGTTCTTCAGATAAAAGAGTTTAAGACAACAAAGATGGAACAAAAGTTTTTGAAAAGGATGAATTATATACAGATGGCTTAAAGTACATAAAAGACTCTTTTCATGGATGATATTTAAAACAAC
Organism: Schistocerca cancellata; assembly: GCF_023864275.1. Taxonomy (NCBI): domain Eukaryota; kingdom Metazoa; phylum Arthropoda; class Insecta; order Orthoptera; family Acrididae; genus Schistocerca; species Schistocerca cancellata. The sequence continues at coordinate 472,932,120 of NC_064629.1, read as the reverse complement.
TCATAGAAACATGTTGGGCATTTAATGGCAATGAGTCTCCTGAGCAGGTGAAAGACAAACACTACAGTGTATTACACGACGCTACCACTTGATGGGAGGGAGCTGCACCTAGGAGGAGAGGATGGGGAGGGAGTGAAACCCTGAAGTCGGAAAGGGATATGGAGAAGTGGGTTAAAGCTGATAGGAGGGATAGATGTCGGGATATAGAACATCGTCAGAGAATGGTAGTCTGTTAAAACTGCGCTGGGAGAAGATACGAAGACCGTGCAAGAATAGAATGGGTGACGTGTTGATATACGTGCGGTGGGGCAACAAAATCTTCGATTAGATGACAGACAATGGGGTTGTTGTCTTCGATATTACAGGAAGTATGTGTGGACGATGAGATCAGAAAAAGAGATAATTTGTTAAACAACTGTTGTAGTGAAGAGTAAGCAGATTAGGAAAGCGTGGCGAAGACCGTGGCGTTTAAGGATTAGGAGGGATTGATAGACTGTTGTTGGGGCAGATATCCGCTTTGTGTAAGACAGGGTAGATCGGATCAATGCTTTGTAGTGTGGAAAATGGTTAAGGAATGCAATCCGCCTCTTCGGCCACTTACTAGTTTCAGTAGTTTAAGTCTACTGTGGGGTTTCACTTGGGTGGTTAGTAGGTGGGGCTCCTCGTTAGTTTACAATCAAAGGGAAGTCCAAGATATTTTAGTCAGTTCGTTAATTGGATAAAACGGTCGTAAATGGTAAGACAAAAGTCATGGCGGCGGAAACTACTTGCGTTTCGTTCTATAATTATTGTCATGCCTTTGGAAGGATTGTACTTAAGGAGTACAAAGTGAACAGGTTGAGATAGATCTGGAGGGAGCGATGGGATTTCTCAAGAGTAGTTAGTGCAGTGGGCAAGGAATGCAATATTATCGCCATAGAGGAAATGGACAGGAGGGATCAGTTTAAGTATGTCAGCAGTGTAAAGGATATACGCAGTCAGTCAAAATGTTCCGAGACAGATTTTATTCCTGGCGTATAAGCGACATTAGCACAGTAACTATGGTGGCAACCTCAACTACCTGCTGTGGACATAAGATGTGAATTCGACAAGTCAGTTGTGAGCAAACAGTCTTAAGTAGTTGACATGTCGAGTGGCCACAGTGCATCAACGTTGTTATGTCACAAATCACAATGGAGAAGCATCTTTAAATCAAATTTTCAACACATTCTCCAGAATAATTTGAAGAAGAGAACAGAGTGTGCAAAGTTTGTCCCTCACACCTTAACTCTCGACCACAAACTTCGACGGGTGAAGGTCTGCCGCGACTTCATTTTAATGTAAAACGCGTGCAGTTTTTTCTGGGAAAAATCAATTCGGATGACGATACTTGATTTAATCAATAAGAATCTACCACAAAACGACGAAGTGCCGAAATTCACATGATGAGTTAACACTTTGACGATGTAAACGACATTCAAGCTAATGTGATGCGTGAGTTGAACAACATCCGAAAAAAGGATGTTTAACGACATTTTAACTTGGTTCTATGAACTTTCTGTGCGTCCTGTTCAAGTGAAGAGACTATATAACAGCCGAAGCTTTCAAATGACTATCTTAAGCATTTCTCTTTTTGATTAATCCAGTCTAGAAACTTTTTGAGTTGACGCAGTGTACCAAAGGAGAGAGAACAGTGCCTCGCGGCACATCTGCAGTAGAATAGAGTGTATTGGCACCAGTATGGTCAATAGTGACAAAAGATACACGGTTAAATAGAAAGGTACCAATCACGTGGGCATAAGTAACAGGCTGGCCGGTGTGGCCGAGCGGTTCTACGCACTTCAGTCTGGAACCGCGCGATCCTCATGGTTGCAGGTTCGAATCCTGCCTCATGCATGGATGTGTGTGATGTCCTTAGGTTAGAATGGTTCAAATGGCTCTGAGCACTATGCGATTTAACTTCTGAGGTTATCAGTCGCCTAGAACTTAGAACTAATTAAACCGAACTAACCTAAGGACATCACACACATCCATGCCCGAGGCAGGATTCGAACCTGTGACCGTAGCGGTCGCCCGGCTCCACACTGTAGCGCCTAGAACCGCTTGGCCACCCCGGCCGGCTGTCCTTAGGTTAGTTAGGTTTAAGTAGTTCTAGGTTCTAGGGGACTGATTACCTCAGATGTTAAGTCCCATAATTCTCAGAGCCATTTGAACCATAAGTAACAGGATGTGCATTGTCTGGAGTCTGAAGAGGAGACTAGAATGCCATACATAGCCATAGGCTTTTGGTAGGTCAAGCGATATAAAAATGGCAGATTACTGTGATTCTTGAAATTTCCAGCGTAAAAAGTATTCCATGAAGTTTCAGGATTGCAGTGGGATGATGTCGACTTCTTGCCACGATATTTCGGCTGACAACCATTCAGCCATCTTCAACTGAGTGGTTTGCACTGTAAATTGCTATTTCACATCAGTTGGGGGGCAACAGGGGTGCTGGTGCATTTTGTTAGTGCGGGTTGTCTACATCAGGTACAGGTGTGCGCTCAGGGGTAAACCTATTGTTTTCCTCTGATTGACAGGTCATTAACCTATTGTTCTCCTTTGATTCACAGGTCCCTAACCTACTGTTCTGCTAAAACGATCCTTCCTTTTGATTGACATTGACAGGCACTTAACCTATTGTTCGCCCAATCCCTACCCTACCCCCCCCCCCCTTCCTCCTCCCGCCACTCAGGAAACCTTCCCCCTTGCTGCTACAGATACACTTTAAGGTCACTTTAGACAATGTATACAATATTATTTAATTATTTATGGGATGTATGGAATATAGTTTATTTATTTAGTTAAAGAATTTGCCCAGAAGTCAACTGCTGTGTATGGAATATGGTTTAAACAATTTAGAGAATGTGTGGAATACTGTTTATTTAAACAGTTTAGGGATCAAGGCAGTGTAGGGAATTCATGAAAATTTTTGGCTCTTTGGTGAAGAGGAAGGATCTCATAACAGGCAATTAAATGGTACATTGTTTATTTATAGAAGATTCAGTTTGTGGGGGGTTGGATTTCTCTTGCTAATAATTCTCTGCTGTTTGGAAACATGTAGGTCTTGTAACAAGCAATTACATGGAGCAAACATGTTGCATAACCTAATGTTCAGCACTGTACTCTGGGTGTCTTAACCTATTGTTTGGTCCTTTGTCGGCACTTAAAATATTGTTGTGTTAAGTGGTTATCCATGTCACCCTCATTTCCTTAGACTATTGTACCGCCTTTGATACCAAATTAAGTAATTAAATATGTCCTCCCACCATTTTATGGTACACTTTTTGAATTTCATATGCTTTTTAATGCCATTTCTGATCCATTCGTCTTTGTCACCCATCCCCTTAAACTATTGTACTGCATTTTACATAAAAATTATGCAAATTAACCTTGTGTTCTGCACTTGACCTGCTGTTCTGCTCCAAGTCACCCACTCACGCACACCCTCCCCTAACTATTGTACTGCTTGCACCATGTTGATATAAAAAATTAATGCAAATTAATTAAATATATATTCTTCTCATGTATGGGGTAATTTTTTTTAATTCTCAGCATCTTATTGGTCGATGAAACCGATGGAATACAGTTTAAACAAAAGATCACTAATAAAAAAATACATCCCACCACCCAATGCCCGACGCCGACGCCGCCGACTCCGCACGCGCCCCTAGGAGCTGGTGTGCATCAGAGGCCTCTGCGAAGTGGCGAAGCGGCCATCAGCTGCTGAGCCATGCACAGGTGTCCTTTTGGGTCCCACAAGTATGTGGCGGCAGTATCCGTTTCATACTTGACATCTGAGAAATTCTTGTCGAAATACATGCTCACCTAGGCATCGTTGCTGGCGCGATGACGCAGAACTACAGGTCCACCACTACAGAAATCTGTTACAATGCTTCCCAAAACTGTTCAGTGTGCATTTTTCCTAGCAATCCTAACGGGACACGCGAGACACATCGTCCGCACGCATGTGTGTACCTGCCCAGTGAGGCTGACACATCACCACGAGATGTGTGCGTTGTGTGACTGGAATTATCAGTGTCCTACAGCCACTGGTCTGGAGATGTCCTAATACCACAATGTCGGATGAGTGACAGCATCACGCCAGAGATGGATGGTCTCCTTCAACTTGTCTTTGAACACATGAACAAAGAATACTTCATCTTACACTCAGAACACTTCGTAGATAAACCACACAAAAGTTGTCTACACATCATCAAATACATTCAAGACTCACAAGAATATCGGGAACCAGGAACATGTTTACAAGTGTAACTACAGTTAAATATTCCGATTGCTGCTGCAGTCTGCCACCGACCGGTGAATAGGTAATGTCTTCTCTTGACGGCTGCGGTTCTGGAACGAATCTCAGTATCTATAGCACACATAATTTTCCACATAAAAATCTCTCTCATACCCTTGTGGTTATCAATGTGCTGAATCTACACGTCCCTCATGATTGGACAAACACTCATTTTCTCTGGTCATGCCACAACATATAGAGATGCCGCTGAGGGGACGTATTGTTACAGCCGTATTGCCCATCCTGTTTGTACACTGTAGCAGGTCCAGTTGAACAACTGCATTGCCATATTGTGCAGGTGTTTACGAAATGAATCTATCACAACTTACGTTCGGATATATTCCTCAGTGCATTGAAATCACAAATCAACATATCCAGTCCATCCTTCCATTATGACTAGACATACCTAAATTTTTGTTTTTACATAAATAGTAGTTTGATTACTTCCCACAAACGTATGTCGGAATATAAGCCATGGTACCTTTACGTTCAAGCAGCAGCATAACATTTCGGACTATCAGCTATAGGTGTATAAAAAAAGAATGATACATCTACACTAGCACCAGCTGGGTGTCGTTTTCGCACTGCAAAATAGCCCCTCACCATTACATATTTGTCAATGAATAAAGGATGTCATTCCAATTCAAAAACGCCCTAGAGTCTTCCACGAAACCTTTTGGTATTTTCGATACTTGTAAATCCAGCCAACACACACATACACACACACACACACACACACACACACACACAAAGATAGAACAACAAGGAGAATGCGACGATACGGGGTTGGGTTGTTTTTGGGGTGAATACCAGACAGCGAGGTCATCGGTCATCAAGTTTGGGTTTGTGACAGTGTATTCCACGCATAGCTTCCACCACCCAGATCCCACAATTTTCCCCTGACTGGCAAATCATTATTACCCATTGAGTAACTAGAAACTCATTCCATCTGCGAAGACCTTTATGTCGAAACTCGAAGAAAATAGAGGAAACTGATATTTCTACCCGCGAATACCGATGTCGGAGATATAAGAGATTCCAAATCACCCTTATAATTTACAAAGTCAACTAACGTGTTTCTCATGTCCAGAGAACCAGCAAACGTGTGCTCCACCCGTCTTTCACCTGCTAGATGCATTCAACACACACCACAATCGATCTTCTCTCAACCAAAGACGGTAAATGTGAAGAAACAGTCAATCTGACAATTTACATGAGAGTTACTAATGGTCCAAATGTCCATATTAAAACTCCTCAAATTTCCACGCGATCACGAAAGCTGTCCAACACATGTCAGCTATTAGTCTGCTATTTAGCCGTCTTGAGGACGACATGGCTACGTCAACTACATTCCTGCATCCCAAGAGGTATCTCCATTCGAACAGTTCCTGCTGTTAGGGGGAAACGTGAATCATTCCCGCCACAGGCCACCGCCCCCGCAGCGCCAACCACGCTTAGACAGAATCGTCCTATCAAATCGGCCACATATATATTTGATCACTATGCTTACAATTAAATGCTACGATTGCGGTCTCAGTTGGACGACATTCGACAATGAGCGAAGTATCGGAAATACACCCTGCTGGCGGCTGTTGCTCTGGAAACAGAAGTATCTGTACCATTCTTATGACTTGACATACTCTTTCCTTTGCTATCACAGTATTCCACGTCAAATCCATACCTTCCTTACGACTGGACATAGTAATTTCCTTTGCACGCATAGGAACACAAACACATACTTTTTAAGCCTGATGCTCAAGGTGAACCTATCACACATCCCCTACCACTAAGTATAATACTTTGCCAATAACTGATCGCTGATGACACGAAATAATACGGACCGAAAATCAACGGTGGATGGACATGTCTCATAAGTTTTCTTGCGAGTGGTACCACTGTGCCTTAGAAAGAGAGGCGTAATCGTCGCCGGCCGCGGTGGCCGTGCGGTTCTAGGCGCTGCAGTCCGGAACCGTAGGACTGCTACGGTCGCAGGGCATGTATGTGTGTGATGTCCTTAGGTTAGTTAGGTTTAAGTAGTTCTAAGTTCTAGGGGACTGATGACCACAGATGTTAAGTCCCATAGTGCTCAGAACCATTTGAATTTTTTTTTTTTTTTTTGCGTAATCGTCTTACAAACGCCAGATGTTAAAAAACACAACCATATTACCATCACAAGCGGTCTTGGTGCATACAAGTATCTATGTTAAAAGCTATACTGGCTTTATAAATCTACATCTTTATATATAAATCTACATCTTTGAATTAAGTGGTTTTTCTAGACAAATACTGTGACAATGAATATAGACGGTGATCGCCGGAGTGTATAGTATCAGACCAACAGTGCAGTTACATGTCGCCGACGGTACAACCTCGTAATAAAATTACCGAATTTTGATAGTGATTTGGCTATGGAGAGTGGTATGAAATCGGTATTTGCAACTCCCACACGCCGCCGGCTCTATATATTTCTCCAGTATTTGTAACACATTCTCTCTCGATGCCATACATCGACTGATTTATAGGCGATGGTTGATTGAGACGGATCACAAACAGTAGTAGATGGTGTGCTGATTGAGGTCGTAAGAAATGTACACTAGCTTTTGAGATCTCTAGTGCTACGCTTTTGGTAGAAATGCTGTCTGGGATTTGGAATGAAGTCTTTCCATTCAACCACACATCTGTGTTGGATCCTACGGAGAAGTCCATTAATGATTACAGCGACTGGTGAATCATATTTCTGGCACTTTCATATCTCGAAAAGAGTCACCTTTCTCGAGCCTGTCTGCTACAGTAAAATTCCAACTTGGTTTTAGGTAGTCCCTATGCATCTAGCAACTGCCCCTCAGACTCTGCACTACCATCATTGCAAATTTGCACATGTGATCGTTCAAATGTAAGTCGGAATTGAGTAGAAGTCAGAGAAAGCTATATCTACCACCTTCTGACATCCATGTAGAAACATGTTAAGCTGAGTTACTGCGAGAGGACTATGTTTTGACCATTCGATGGAAATACGAACTGGGAGAAGGACGAGGAGTTTGCTACTGCTCTGTGGTGCCTCCCCAAACTACACACAGGTACTACAGATCCGCGTCCCTCAGAGCCCATTCACATATATCACCCCAACATGCTATCTTGGTTATTCTGTACCATCCAACAAAGAAAAATTACGAATCATAAAAGCTCAAATAACTTCATCTGATAGAGAACTTGAGAAGTTTTTACCGCATCTCTCTCTCCTCCCATATATCGAAAATAAATACCGCCTGCTTTCTGGCATAGAGCACATATGAGGATCCTATTAAATATATTGCTATATGGACCAGTGTAAAGGTGCATCGCATGTACTCTAGGAGGATGACCGTATCTCACAAACTATACTATAAGTCGAAGAGACACTCCCTGTAATGCTGTGTCGTTGTTTGAAACGTTGTTTCTTTTTTCTGCTGTAACACGTTTTGTATACTGCCATACATTTTGTTTTTTTCCACCACGACTTTGAGGTCTGTGTCAGGTTCTAAACTGACATTAATACGTTCTGATCCATTGCTTCTCAAAGAAAATTTGATGTCACACAGTATAAGTCATGTCGCTACTGCTGCTACCGTAACACACCACACACACTGGATGATTTTAAATAAAAGACAGTTACCACATAAGGAAACTGGAAGAGTTGGGCGGCATTGTGGAGTTTCCAAATTGCTGCCAAAAGGTGATTGATGACCTCTACATTTAAACTCATCTGTCACAATGATGTAATAGCTGATGGCTTTGCGTTCCATTTCGAGTGATTCCTCATATTGCAGTCATGTACGCGATCACTGTTTCGGTGCTAGCCATCCCCAGAAGCTGTTACCTCTCCACCAAAACTCTTTCTCCAACTCAAACAAGCGATGTCAGTCACGTCAGTGTCGTAACGAACAGAGTACCAGTGGACGGATTGGACGGAAAAGGCATTCTCGATGTACTGTGATAATAAGCATCACAGTTGATAGTGCGAACAATTTTAGCAATGTTACAGTAATTTCAACACCGAAAAATGATGCGGCAGCATGTTTCCCTATTTCAGAATCATAGTTAAACCGCCCCTTCTCTACTTTGTATCACTGCGAATGTAGATAGCTGACTGAGCAGTACGTCCATTCATTGTTAATTCTCGAACATATACATCATCGAAGTACACCAGACAGCACTCTACATATTTCTAGCACCTCGAGCCTAGTGGTTAATTTACCATCCATCTCTGTATGGATGGGAGTCACAGGGCATTGTCGCAGCCTTAGGATAAAATTAGAGACTGAAAGACCCCTCTTTGTTTGACCAAACCTCTCTGCAGCACCGTTACTGATTTAATCTGCAACTGACCAGAAGTAGACCACTACATTTCGCATCTTGACAATGAATGGAGCTTGCTGAGTCCTCGACCATCTAAGTGCATAAGATTTCCCCAGATGCGCCCATGTCGAGGAGGTTAGCAAATGGTTCAATTGGCTCTGAGCACTATGGGACTTAACTTGGTGCAAATGGCTCTGAGCACTATGGGACTTAACATCTGAGGTCATCAGTCCCCTAGAGCTTAGAACTACTTAAACCTAACTAACCTAAGGACATCACACACATCCATGCCCGAGGCAGGATTCGAACCTGCGACCGTCGCAGTCCCGCGGTTCCGGACTGAGCCCCTGGAACCGCTAGACCACCGCGGCCGGCGGGGATTTAACTGCTGAGGTCATCAGTCCCCTAGAACGTAGAACTACTTAAACCTAACTAACCTAAGGACATCACACACATCCATGCCCGATGCAGGATTGGAACCTGCGACCGTAGCGGTCGCGCGGTTCCAGCCTGTAGCGCCTAGAACCGCTCGGCCACACTGGCCGTCGGAGGTTAGCACCCCTTATCGGTGTATAGTAGTAGATTTGAAAGTGGAATGATGTAATAGCAGACCGTTAAGAAGAACAAGAAGCGGGTGATTTTTATGCATGATGGAGCTCCAGACGGACGGAGTTCGAAGCATTTTACGTAAATCAATCATGCTATCCATTTTAAAGTATTGTTCTAGTGTCTGGGATCAGTAGTAGGAGGGTATCGGTAAGAGGGAACAGAAACACACACACTCTTAAGGCTACACGGTTCTACACTTAAAACAGGCCGTAATGTTATATCGCTTCCTTTTCCGACCTATCAGTCATGCGCTGTTAACATTCCAATGTATGAAATATATTTCCAGCGCATGACATACATCCTTCCTGCAGGCTTCTCTACGATAAACTATGGTAACAAACTGTAAAACGAAAAAACTACATCCTTAAAATATCGATTCTGTGTGATATGTGCACAATGTAGCTTTCCAGAGATGTGTAGCATCCGCTGTCCACATCCGATCACGGTTCAGAAATTATACTATGCCCTCATCAGTCCTACATAAAATGATCGTTAGTAATGGAGAATACCTCTTACAAGGAAACAGATAAACGTATAGCAGCAGCGTCCAACATGTGAAATTACAAGTCATGCCTTCACTAACTCTGTAAACAGCACATCTGTTAAGCAGATGAATACATGGGGATTGCAGTGTCTCACAAGCACCCATCGTTAACTTAGTTATGAAACTGAAGTATCGATTTTACACCCAAGATAGGACAGGGGAATGGGGTAAATCGCATAAATATTCGTTCGTTTAGAGGAATGTGTCGAAACAGGATGGTCACGTTTCATCACAAATGAGATGGAAGTCCTGCGACGACCGAGAAGTTTGCTGTTAACGATCGCAAGTAGACAGCAGTTCCATCTCAATCGATCACCCCATCCACTCTCTGTTATCCTTTATCACAGATGCATGTAAGTTGAGAAGCAGATGGTTCCCCGTCTTCCTGAAAAGCATCAAATACAGTAGTCAACTCGCGTGTGTCACTCTTATCTCAATAGACATACAGTAGAATGCTGCCTCAACGGAAAAAAAGTAACTGTCTCCCCGGTTCCCTTCGCTTTCATGTCGACGTTTTCTCGGATTCCTCCTGTTGTCACATACTTGTCCCCGTGTACAAGAATTGTTGTGTGCCAACCAGAAGAAACACAATTACTTCCTCAATTTCCTTACATTTCAGCGTATTTTCCCTCAATTTATATGTATTTTCCATCATTTTTCCCAATTCTATAGATTTTTTATGTCACTTCTACCAACGTGATCAAGACATAACTTCTCGTTCCATGTCCTAAAACTGATTGTAAAAGTAGTACAGCGGCCAACACCTAGTTCAAATTCACTATTTTTCTGATTGGGAAGCGTAGTATAGCACTGTACTCGACTGCATCCAGTCGCCTCCACCCACATATTTCACATTTGCAGCGTGTTTGCCCTGTTTTCTGTATGTATGTGTATGTGCATGCTTTGCAAATTTTTATGTGGAAAAATACACTCCTGGAAATTGAAATAAGAACACCGTGAATTCATTGTCCCAGGAAGGGGAAACTTTATTGACACATTCCTGGGGTCAGATACATCACATGATCACACTGACAGAACCACAGGCACATAGACACAGGCAACAGAGCATGCACAATGTCGGCACTAGTACAGTGTATATCCACCTTTCGCAGCAATGCAGGCTGCTATTCGCCCATGGAGACGATCGTAGAGATGCTGGATGTAGTCCTGTGGAACGGCTTGCCATGCCATTTCCACCTGGCGCCTCAGTTGGACCAGCGTTCGTGCTGGACGTGCAGACCGCGTGAGACGACGCTTCATCCAGTCCCAAACATGCTCAATGGGGGACAGATCCGGAGATCTTGCTGGCCAGGGTAGTTGACTTACACCTTCAAGAGCACGTTGGGTGGCACGGGATACATGCGGACGTGCATTGTCCTGTTGGAACAGCAAGTTCCCTTGCCGGTCTAGGAATGGTAGAACGATGGGTTCGATGACGGTTTGGATGTACCGTGCACTATTCAGTGTCCCCTCGACGATCACCAGTGGTGTACGGCCAGTGTAGGAGATCGCTCCCCACACCATGATGCCGGGTGTTGGCCCTGTGTGCCTCGGTCGTATGCAGTCCTGATTGTGGCGCTCACCTGCACGGCGCCAAACACGCTTACGACCATCATTGGCACCAAGGCAGAAGCGACTCTCATCGCTGAAGACGACACGTCTCCATTCGTCCCTCCATTCACGCCTGTCGCGACACCACTGGAGGCGGGCTGCACGATGTTGGGGCGTGAGCGGAAGACGGCCTAACGGTGTGCAGGACCGTAGCCCAGCTTCATGGAGACGGTTGCGAATGGTCCTCGCCGATACCCCAGGAGCAACAGTGTCCCTAATTTGCTGGGAAGTGGCGGTGCGGTCCCCTACGGCACTGCATAGGATCCTACGGTCTTGGCGTGCATCCGTGCGTCGCTGCGGTCCGGTCCCAGGTCGACGGGCACGTGCACCTTCCGCCGACCACTGGCGACAACATCGATGTACTGTGGAGACCTCACGCCCCACGTGTTGAGCAATTCGGCGGTACGTCCACCCGGCCCCCCGCATGCCCACTATACGCCCTCGCTCAAAGTCCGTCAACTGCACATACGGTTCACGTCCACGCTGTCGCGGCATGCTACCAGTGTTAAAGACTGCGATGGAGCTCCGTATGCCACGGCAAACTGGCTGACACTGACGGCGGCGGTGCACAAATGCTGCGCAGCTAGCGCCATTCGACGGCCAACACCGCGGTTCCTGGTGTGTCCGCTGTGCCGTGCGTGTGATCATTGCTTGTACAGCCCTCTCGCAGTGTCCGGAGCAAGTATGGTGGGTCTGACACACCGGTGTCAATGTGTCCTTTTTTCCATTTCCAGGAGTGTATTTGTGCGCTACAGATACTGAGATTCGTTCCAGAACAACAGCTGTCAAGAGGAAACATTACCTGTACTTCGGTTGGTGTCAGACTGCAACAGCCATAATAATATTTAACTGTAGTTACAGTGGTAAATATTCTTGTAAGTCTTGAATGTATTTGATGATGTGTAGACAACTATTGCAGGGTTTATCTACAGAAAATTCTGTGTGTAAGGTGAGGTAGTCTTCGTTCGTGTGTTCTAAAACAAGTTGAAGCAGACCATCCAACTCTGGCGAGATGTCATCTGACATTGTGGTATTAGGACATCTCCAGACCAGTAGCTGTAGGACACCGAAAATTCCAGCCACACTCGCACACATCTCGTGGCGATGTGTCAGCCTGGGCAGGTATACACACGCGCGCAGCCGATGTGTCTCACGTGTCCCGTTAGGTTTGGTAGGAAAAATGCACCTTGAGCTGTTCCGAAAAGCATTGTAACAGATTTCTATAGCACTTGACCCACAGCTCTGCATCATAGCGCCAGCAACGATGCCTAGGAGAGCATGTATTTCGACAGGAATTTCTCAGGTGTCAAGTATGAAAGGGATCCACCGCCTCACACTTGCAGGACCCAAATGGACACCTGTGCGTGGCTCGGCAGCTGACGGCTGCTTCGTTACTTTGCAGGGGCCGCCAGTGCACCCCAACTCCTGGGGGCGCGTGCGGAGGTGGCGGCGTCGGCGTCGAGTGTTGGGTGGTGGGATGTATTTTTTATTAGTGATCTTTTGTTTAAACTATATTCCATCGATTTCACCGACCAATAGGATGCTGCGAATGAAAAAAAAAACTACCCTATACATGAGAAGAATATTGATTTAATTAACTTGCAATCATTTTTATATCAACATGGTGTTAGCAGTGCAATAGTTATGGGGAGGGTGTGCGTGAGTGGGTGACATGGAACAGAACAGCAGGTCAATTGCAGTACACTAAGTTAATTTGCACAATTTTTGTGTAAATACAGTACTATAGTTCAGGGGAGTGGGTGAAAAAGAAGAATGCGCCAGAATTGGCGTTAAAAAGCATGTGAAATTCCAGAAGGGTACCAGAAAATGGTGGGAGGACACAACTAATTACTTAATTTGGTAATAGAGGCGGTACAATAGGTTTTAGGAAATGGGGGTGACAGAGAAAACCACTTAACACTACAATACGTTAGGTGCCGACAAAAGACCAAATATTAGGTTAAGACACCCAGAGTACAGTGCTGAACATTAGGTTATGCAACATGTTTGCCCCATGTATTTGCTTCTTACAAGACCTACACTTTTCCAAACAGCAGAGAATGATGAGCAAGAGAAATCCCACCCCTACAAAACGAACCTCTGATAAATAAACAATATACCCTTGAATTAGGCTGGCTCTGAGCACTATGGGACTTAATTTCTGAGGTCCTCATTCCCCTAGAACTTAGAACTACTTAAACCTAACTAACCTAAGGACATCACACACATTCATGCCCAAGGCAGGATTCGAACCTGCTACCGTAGTGGTCACGTCATTCCAGACTGTAGCACCTAGAGCCACTCGGCCACACTGTCCGGCATACCCTTGAATTTCCTTTTATGAGATCCTTCCTCTCCACCAAAGAGCCACCAATTTTCATATTCTCCATATACTGACTTGAATCCCTAAATTGTTTAAATAAACAGAATTACACACATTGTCTAAATTGTTTAAACAATATTCCATACACAGCAATCGATTTCCAGACAAATTCTTTAACTAAATAAATAAAATATATTCCATACATATCATACATAATTAAATAATATTGTGTACATTGTCTAAGTTTAAACAATATTCCACACACTGCAACCAAATTCCTTCCAAATGACTGATCAACTAAGTCTTTTTCCTACCAGCTTCCAGGAGGGAGGGTGTTAGAGGAGGGGGTTTACCAGAGGGGGAGAGGTTAATTAATTGATCAATTTAATTAAGTAGTCAATGAAATTGATAAGAGTGAGAGGGGACATTTCTTAACTCAGACCTGAAAGTGCACACGTAGCAGTGAAAAAATGATTCAAATGCTCTAAGTACTATGGGACTTCTGAGGTTATCAGTCCCCTAGAACTTAGAACTACTTAAACCTAACTAACCTAAGGACATCACACACACCCATGCTCGAAGCAGGATTCGAACCTGTCACCATAGTGGTCGTGCAGTTCCAGACAGTAGTGCCTAGAAACACTCAGCCACCCCTGCTGGCCATAGCAGCGAGGGGGGAGGGTTTCTGAGTGGTGCGAGGGGTTGTGGTGGAAGGAAGGGGTGGGGGAACAATAGGTTAAATACCTTTCAATCAGAAGGGAAGATCCTTTTAGCAGAAAAATAGGTTTAGGATGTGTCAATTAAAGGAGAACAATAGGTTAATGACCTGTCAATCAAAGGAGAACAATAGCTTTGCCCCTGAGTGCATACCTGCCCCTGATGTAGGCAACCCGCACTAACGAAATGCACAAGCATCCCTGTTGCCCCACCTACTGACACCCCTACCTCTATACAAAAAAATTAGCGTGAAGAAATATGCGCAAAGAGAGCTGCTACATGAGCTCTCGAGTTATGCGCCGTCATAGAATATTTCTCCATCCATAGCTTGCAGATCATGTGTAATGAGATACTACGTAGTCAAAATTAAAATGTCAGACCGTGCCCCACGCCCTATCGAGTTGAAAGCCGCCATAACGATTAATAAGACCCAGTGTTAAAGGTATCTCCACCGATTCCTTAATAACTGAATACTAGAAGGATCTGGTCCAGGTCAAGATTTTCGTGGCAGAATAATCCATGGAATGTGATGTAGAAATACAGCGCTCAAGTGCTCATCCATGGCTGACTTACTGGGCTGCCAAAGGCCAGTATGGCGATCATGTTCCACGCATCTCTGACGCACTGTGCTCATTGTTTTACCAATATAGGCTTTGCCACACTGGCAAGGTATTCTGTAGATTCCAACCTCTCGTAATCACAGATGGACCTTAGCCTAACCGAGAAGGGCACACGTCTTTGTAGGTGAGTAGGTGAGCGGAAGATTACTTTGACTTGTTTTTTTTTTTTTTTTTTTTTTTTTTTTTTTTTTTTTTTTTTTAGAGTCTGCCTAATTTTGACGAAATATTGCCGACGTAAAGAAGGAACCCCTGAAATTAAACCGTTCCTTCTACTCTGGATCTAGTGGAGTGGGTGGTCGCGTTTCTTCTTCCTTAGAGCTGTGCTGATATGATGTGGAGAATATCTGTTATCTTTGAACAGTGATTTTAAGTGTTCCAGTCCTTTTGAAAGACTGTCTTCATCAGTCACAACATGTACCCGGTGAAGCAACGTTCGAAGGACGCCCATAGTTTGTGATGGGTAGTGACAGCTTGTTACCTGCAAATACAGATCTGTATGTGTGGGATGACGGTAAACGGAATGCGCCAATGAGCCATGCACTTTCCGTCTGACCAAGACGTCCATAAACGGCAGACCGAACCCCTTCTCCACTCCCATCGTAAATTTGATATTCTCGGTGATAGAATTCAGATGCTGCAAAAAGCATGAGATCTTTTGTGGGGAATTGTTCACATCATATTCGCAACTCCGATGACTTTATTAACAGACTGGAGTCACTTAGAATCAATGGGTAAGCGTTGATGTCGTCTCACTCTTTACTAGGTCCCTCTCATGCCTCATTGTCACTCATCAGATATAAGTTCAAAGCTGATATAACAGCACTGTTTCATCATGCCCGTTCCTTAACCAAATTTTTATTCAAAAGTGAATATTTTGAGCAAATCGACGGTACCATGGGTACTCCTCTCTCCCCTCTGGTAGAAAACCTTTTTATGGAAGACTTGGATGTGAGGACACTTGGTTAGGCAGAGCTTAAGCCAAAAGTCTTCTGGAAATATGTAGATAATACTTCTGCAGTGATGTCCCACGATGAAGAAGAACTGCCACGCTTTTTGCAGCATCTGAATTCTATCACCGAGAGCACAAAATTTGCGATGGAAGCGAAGAAGGGCGACTGTGTGCCATTTCTGGACGTCTTGGTTAGACGGAAAGTGGATGGATCACTAGGATATTCCGTATACCATAAGCCCACACACACAGACAGTCCTGTATTTGCAGGCGTCTAGCTGCCACCACCCATCACAAACTATGGGCGACCTTCGAACGTTGGTTCACCGGGCACGTGTTGTGTCCGATGGAGACAGCCTTGCAAAGGAGCTGGAACACCTAAACTCAGTGCTCAAATGTAACAGAAATTTTTCACATCAGATCAGCACACCTTTAAGGAAGAAGACACGCGACCACCCACGCGATCAAGAGAAGAAGGAGCGGTTCAAGTCCGGGGCGTTCCTCCCGTACGTCGACAATATTTCGTCGAAATTAGGCAGACTCTTGAGTAAATATGAAGTCAAAGTAATCGTTCTCCCTCCTACAAAGACGTGTGCTCTTCTCGTTTCGGCAATGGACGACCTGGAAATCTTGGACTCGATGATATCCCTCTGGGATTCAATTACTAAGGAATCGATGGAAATATCTTTAGCGCAAGATCTTATGAATCGTCATGGCGGCTTTTAACTGTATAAGGAGTGGGATCCAACGATATTTTTAATTTCTTCAGAAATAAAACATTTTAGGACCAATGCCACGTCTAGCGACATTTAATTTTATTAATTTTGACATCTGAATTTTAACTCCGTGAGTGGACATTCCGACAGAGAGCGCGCATGTAGGCTCTCATTACACATGTGCCTGCACGCCATGGATGAAGCAATATTCGAAGAGGGCGCGTAACTCGACAGATGCCCGTCATGCTGCGGCTGTCTTTGCCAATGCGTCTTCGCGCAAATTTTTTGTCGAATGGTAGGGATGTGAAAAAGCAATCTCCAGTGCAAAATACTAACCTGAATGGTTGTCAGCCGAAATATCGTGGCAAGAAGTCGACGCTATCCGGCTGCAATCCAGGAACATCATGATTTCATCTACATCTACATTCATACTCCGCAATCCACCCAACGGTGTGTGGCGGAGGGCACTCCACGCGCCACTGTCATTACCTCCCTTTCCTGTTCCAGTCGCGGGTTCGCGGGAAGAAGGACTGCCGGAAAGCCTCCGTGCGCGCTCGAATCTCTCTAATTTTACATTCGTGATCTCCTCGGGAGGTATAAGTAGGGGGAAACAATATATTCAATACCTCATCCAGAAACGCACCCTCTCGAAACCTGGACAGCAAGCTACACCGCGATGCAGAGCGCCTCTCTTGCAGAGTCTGCCACTCGAGTTTGCTAAACATCTCCGTAACGCTATCATGCTTACCAAATAACCCTGTGACGAAATGCGACGTATATGTATATCTTCTCTATCTCCTCTGTCAACCCGACCTGGAACGGATCCCACACTGATGAGCAATACTCAAGTATAGGTCGAACGAGTGTTTTGTAAGCCACCTCCTTTGTTGATGGACTACATTTTCTAAGGACTCTCCCAACGAATCTCAACCTGGTGCCCGCCTTACCAACAATTAATTTTATATGATCATTCCACTTCAAATCGTTCCGGACGCATACTCCCAGATATTCTACAGAAGTAACTGCTGCCAGTGTTTGTTCTGCTGTCATATAATCATACAATAAAGGATCCTTCTTTCTATGTATTCGCAGTACATTACATTTGTCTATGTTAAGGGTCAGTTGCCACTCCCTGCACCAACTGCCTATCCGCTGCAGATCTTCTTGCATTTCGCTGCAATTTTCTAATGCTGCAACTTCTCTGTATACTACAGCATCATCCGCGAAAAGCTGCATGGAACTTGCGACACTATCTACTAGGTCATTTATGTATATTGTGAAAAGCAATGTCCCATAACACTCCCCTGTGGCACGCTAGAGGTTACTTTAATGTCTGTAGACGTCTCTCCATTGAGAGCAACATGCTGTGTTCTGTTTGCTAAAAACTCTTCAATCCAGCCACACAGCTGGTCTGGTATTCTGTAGGCTCTTACTTTGTTTATCAGGCGACAGTGCAGAACTGTATCGAACGCCTTCCGGAAGTCAAGGAAAATGTCATCTACCTGAGAGCCTGTATCTAATATTTTCTGGGTCTCATGAACAAATAAAGCGAGTTGGGTCTCACACGATCGCTGTTTCCGGAATCCATGTTGATTCCTACAGAGTAGGTACTGGGTTTCCAGAAATGACATGATACGCGAGCAAAAAACATGTTTACAGTTATTAATCTGATAGAATAGGATATCGGTTAAGTGCAGGAGTTAGTCAGCAGAAGAAAAACCACATTGGTTTGTAGGTAGGACTGGTTAGGATAGTCATGGATGCGTTGAGAGACGATGGATTCAAAGACCTTGCTAAACAATGAGGTGAGGCTGATGGGGTGGTAGGAGGAGCCTTCACTAGGGGGCTTATAAGGCTTTAGCGAAAGTTGCGTTCTGGATGTGTTTCATGGTTCAGGATAATAGCCTGTGCAGAGGGTAGTGTTATATAGAGTCTGAAAGGTTGCTAGGAAGGAAGAAGGACATTATTTTAGACGTCTAAACCTATACTGTCGTGTTGGAAATAGTGTTGCGTATCTTGTGAAGTACGTATTTAATGTCGAGCATGGTGAATGGTGTGTTCAGTTCTGTCTGTGCTTTGTTTTCCAACTGCTGGGTTCATAGACAATGGTGGGATTGATGTACCGAAATACTGAGAAACCCCACATGTTCAAGAACATCAACTTTTCAGGATATACAAAAAACATTCTAGGTCTTGAAGTTATTTTTCCAAAGAAAATTCCGTACTGGCTGTATCAATGATTTTTATTAAATCTGCTACAGGTTTCGCACCACTTATCGGTGCATCCTCAGGCAATCTGTACAAAAAAATATATAATAAGAGCTCATATAAACTATTCGATCCCCCAATTCTGAGGTATAAACTGAACTTTAAACAACCAGTTTTTTGAAACAGACAAGAAAGTACTCACATACGCTATTTATAACATGGTAACGTTGAAAATTGCCCTGTAGCCAATCCCCGCCCTTCACGTCCAATATAACGTCATCTGGTGAAAGCGGTAGTTGAAATGTAGAAATCTTTTTTAAAATTTTTTTAAAAAATGGTGGGAGCGGCAATGACCTAGACAATAAAAATAAAATACTATGGCGATAAAACTCCCCTAAACACGAACGTCGATGAGCGCAAACATTAGCATGATCAAACAGCGGAATTGGGGCCCTAATTCCGCTGTTGGGAGTGGGACGGAGCGCGTGAGACGCGCGTCTTTACGTCAGACGAGCGAGGTATATGGACGTATGTATTAGCCTCTCTTCGGTATTAACTTGGTGTTCGACACACTCGGTGTCTAACACCTAGCTTTCGATATTTGAGACTGAGGGGTGATGTGCTGAACACACACAGATCTCGAGAAGCGTCCAGCTGCGGCTTGGCGTTGTTCCGGTGCGGTTATTTTAGGCCGGCCGCTGTGGCCGAGCGGTTCTAGGCGTTTCAGTCTCGGAACCGCGCTGCTGATACGGTCACAGGTTCTAATCCTGCCTTGGTCATGTATTTGTGTGATGTCCTTAGGTTAGTTACTTTTAAGTAGTTCTAAGTCTAGGAGACTGATGACCTCAGATGTTAAATGCTTAGAGCCATTTGGACCATTTTTCGTTATTTTGAATAAGTGTGACATTTAGCCTTTGTGCTGCTTTCTACTCTGCTCAGCTCCCAATTTGCGTAATTATTCAGCAACAGAAGTTGTTTTCTTATTTATATTAGAGAGATTTCACTACTGGAATTGTGAATAAATCCTCCATATTTTAATAGCATTGGCGATCTGCTCAGATTTAGATTATTCGCTTGATTTATCCTGCACCAGTCTTCCAAATGAAACTCAGGTGCCTTCAGCACATATGAAGATAACCAGTAGCCCCAAGTAATTTCATACTGCTAACTGATGTCAATAAATTTTGTGTAATTGTACACCCATAAATTTCTAATTGCATTGAGCAATTAAATTTTTTAATTGAGTATGAAATACTTTAGTGTCATCTCTTCTTCCTTGCAACTAACTGGCGAGGCGACTCGATAGTTAGGATATTTCGTTAGTACATTTCTACATTTCTAAACTGTGGTATTGCTGTGACGGTATTTTCACTTGTAAAACAAGTGCTATTATTAGCAATACTCCTAAGTGGAAGGAGATTGATATAATGATTTCATTTTGGATAACTGATCGTCACTTGAAGTGCACCGAGTAACTGAAGTGATCCTTCAGTGCCAGTGTGTTTTATGGTGTTATTTTGCAGCTTGCCACTTGCCACTGCCAAACCCAGACCACTCTGCCACACGACACGTATAAAGTACCGAACAGGGAACTTAGCTTCGCTCAGGGCCTCTCCAGGGCCCTCACGCCTTTTGGAAACACTGTTCGTATTTCCGACTTAGAGAAGCCACCACTTGACGTGACCCCATTCAAGTCTTCCGGCCACGGGAACATGGCTGTCCTTTCCCGTAATCCTTACTTTGTGAGCTCACTGTCCACAGGCCGGCCGCCAGCTACTTCCGCGTCACACCAACAGAGGAGAAATTCTGCTCTCACGTTCCATACTTAACAGACCTTGTGCGTTTTCCCAGGAAAGTTACACATAATACTACAACAATCAAATAATGTGCAGAGCACCCATGAGTTTATGCATTAGACGAGAAAAGAAAACGTCCTTCAAAGCTTTTAAGGTCAGAAATCTTACGAGGGTTGCGGCCAGTTCCCAGTCTTATAAAATTTCTATATAAATTAAGCATCGAAGGAAACCAAGATGAAATTTGGAAAAGGAATTAAATTTTATCGAGAATACATGATAACCTTAAGGTTTGATGATGCTATTGTAATTCTACAAGAGATGGCAATGAACTCGTGAAGATTAATTGAATGGAGTGCATGGTGCCTTGAAAAGAGATTTATAGCACGAACATACGAAAAAGTAGAACAAGGGTAACTGTGTGTAATCGAATTGAATCTGGCAATGCTGAAGGAATTAATTTAGTAAGTGAGACTCTGTTTGGTTAGCGAAACTACTGAAGATGACTTAAGTAAGGATACTTATTGGCAGTAGAAAGAAAACAGTTATCGAAAAAAGGGAAATCATAAAGGTTGCCTTGTATGAGGTAGAAAACATGTACTACACACAATAAAAAAACAGAAGTTTTGGAACTGCTGAAGGTTATATGAATACATAGAGTAAATAGTGAAGAATACTGTATCGTATTGGGGAGCTTTATGATGTAACTTGATTAAAATAAGAGGTACTTTGATGCAGCACATCCTGAAGCACCAAGGAATATTGTAGTTAATTTTGTAATGGAGGGACGCATGGGGATAAAAACTATAGATGTCTGCCCCCGGTAGCTGAGTGGTATAATTCTCTTTTTATTTTGTTTGTTATTGATGGTGTGGTGTGCGTATTGTAAGACCTTCAGTACACACACCATAAGATTATTTGAATTGTCGCTCTAAGGAAGTAGGCGAGTGTCAGACATATGTCTCGTGGTCTTAACGTGGCGTGTTTATCTTCTGCCGTTAGGTCAGACGATAGAAATGCCACTTGCATGCTTAGAGTAGCAGATTGACAGTGACCAATTTTAAACAAAACTTGATTAATTTTCACACACATTTATTAAAATAATAACAAGCATAAAAGTTACTTAACTTGGTTCAGGATGCTATTTACAATTGACAATCTGAAGTTGCTTTTGGTATTGGTACGTTAATCTCATTCTTACATATATCTCTGATACTTGACAAAAGTGTCTATAAATTTATCTTCATGGCTATGTACAGGAATGTGGCGCAGAAAAATGCAGACTGACAGATCGGAGGTCTGTACACTCGTTATAATACCTCGCACGTTCATGCATCACTGCGCGAGTGTGATCCGCGAGGAAAAAAGTTTCTACGTTAGCAGCAATCTCATTGGCTGCGTTACATATTAATACGCGGATCGGCAGAAGCAGAACTTGGTCTGTCTCTATGGCAGCGCCATCTCGTAGTGCGGAGATGGACGAGAGCTGCGCCTGCGCTGTTGTGCTTAGCGGGGCGCGCTCTTGTGGGAAAGTTGTGTATGCGCTGACTACGTACTATGTACACAACAGATGGCAATTACACATAATTGTTTTTCGTGTGGAGGGCGTACTATGTGATCTCAACAAATATATAAAATAAATAA
The DNA here is from genome assembly GCF_023864275.1 of Schistocerca cancellata. NCBI lineage: Eukaryota > Metazoa > Arthropoda > Insecta > Orthoptera > Acrididae > Schistocerca > Schistocerca cancellata. Next base: position 472,909,730 of record NC_064629.1, on the reverse strand, counting down.
ATAAATAAATTAGTATGATACATGATCTGAAAACGAAAAAAAGTGGTCAGCATGACAGACTGTCAATCCTAAGGGCCCGGGTTCAGTTCCCGGCTGGGTCGGAGATTTCCTCGGCTCAGGGACTGGGTGTTGTGTTTTCCTAATCATCATCATTTCATCCCCATCGATGTGCAAGTCGCTGAAGTGGCGTCAAATCGAAAGACTTGCAGCCGGCGAACGGTCTACCTGACGGGAAACCCTAGTCACACATTTACATTCAACACTATAGATCGAGACCAAGGCTTGGCTGCAGTTGGTAGGTTCAAGTGGATGTAGATTGAAGTAGTAATGCAGGGACTAAAATTTTTGTACTGAATTTGATAGCATGGTGAATTGCATCAAACTGGTTTTTGTATTTATTTTCGTTTGATTATTTATTTCTGTACTAGCTCAGTACCCAGCATTCCTGGGCAAGTATTTACTAGTCAATCTCCACCTTGTCCCTCTCTCTGTCAATCTCCTCATCCGCCCATCATTCTATCTTCACTTTCCCCCTATCTCTGTCCATCTCACGCTCCTTGTCTCTCTGTCCATCTCCTCCTTTTCCCTATCGCTGTCCATTTTCTCGTCGCCCTCTCTCTGTCCATCTCCTCCTGCCCACACTCTGTCCATCTTCTCCTGTTTCCTTTCTGTGTCCACCTCCTCCTGTTCCTTACCTCTGCCCATTTCCTGCTTCCCTCTCTCTGTCCTTTTCTTCCTCCTCCCTCTCTCTGTCCATCTCTTCCGTTTACCTTTCTGTGTACATCTCCGCCTCTTCCCTTTTGTCCATTTCCCTCTCTGCCTCTCTCTGTCCATCTCCTCTTGCCCCCATATCTGTGTCCATGTCCTCCTTCCCCCTCTCTATCTGCCTGACTCTTCTTACCCCCTTCTTTCTTCACGTTATCTCATCTACTCCACTAGGAGTATGCTGGTTCTTACCTGTACAATTATTATTTCCAGATAGTAAGTAGTATGAATACCAAATTTGGCCTAAATCGGTGCAGGGAATTAGAAGGACCCTTCTACCCACACCTGTGCCACCATGGGCACTTGTCACATATATTTCACAGATATTTAACATATTTCACACGTATTTATATACACTGTTCACCTGTACCTCTAGCGAGTTTTCCCCTGCAGTTTCGTTTTCACGCAGCTCAATGCTTGTGACGTCATATCTCCTGACCTATGTGTCGTACAATGACATCGCTTTGTAGGCACATTCAGCCGCATATTGAAGTACAATGAGAAATATATTGTGAGTAGAGTTTATAGCAAAGAATTAATAAATTTAAACGTCAAGCATGATGGAGCAGTTTTCCGTCTATCTCAGTGTGTGGCAAATCATATCTCCTGAACTAAGAGTTTTACAGTGGTAAAATTCTGCAGGTACATTCATTCACTGGTATATGTGAATACTATCCGCAAAATGTGTCGCGAATAGAGATAATAGTGAAAAAGTGCGACAGTTTGCGAACGGCAAAAATGTAGTGAGCGCTATACTTCTCTCTTTCACCATTTTGTGTGGGTTGTCAGCGAGAAAATGTTTCGTAAAAGTTTGAAATTATGCTTGAAATTTATTGTAAGTCACTAATTGCTCTCATTCTCTAATACTGGATGAATAGACTATGATTATTCGCTTGTTATGGGCTACACGTTTCTTTCTCCACCATCCCCGCCCCTTTTGATAGGTAGGTGGTTCCCATCGCCACAGAGATTCTTTCCAGGCAGTAAGCGATAAGCGTACCCAGTTTAATTGGTGTCGATCCTGTGGTTTAGGATATGTGGAACATACATACATAAATACGTACATACATTTTTATAATATTTATCGATTTATTAAAAACATTGCCTTGCTATCTGAAATTGGTTGCATTCTACAGCGTGCATTCAGAAAATTAGCGTCTTAGATGCAAATTCATTATTCAATCAGTTTACAGTTAGTGGTACTTAGGAAAGAAAGAAAGGAGAAAATTAAAATACAAAGGAATGAAAAAAAAATCTGAAACCAAACTCTAAGAATCGAACTAGGTAATATAAAATGAGCTACGTAGGTCAGTTCATACCCAAGCAGGGAAGTGATCATACTGTTAGTACTAAATACCGCATGCTCTCCTTCTACAACTTCCTGCGACCACACCTTAAATCATTATCTTCGGACCACAACAGCAACAGCAACTACGCTTCTGACTACAGCTAACAACGCATGTGAAGAAACCAGGACTGCAAAGGAAATGATAATGTGCATAGTCCTTTTCGCCCTTAGCTGTTGATATTTCCCTTAGTTCAACAACCAGCAACGACATCGCTACTACATGTAGCATATACGATCTACTAATGCAGCCTCGCCCACAAAATGTTTGTGAAAGATTGAGTAATAGACTATAAACTTAATATGTATGCTGTAACATTAAATTTTCGATTATATATATGTTATGAAAATTTTATGGCTTTTTTATAAACTTTATCTTCGTATTGCTGAAAATAGAAAAGGAATTTTACTCACATTCTCCTTTATATCCACAATGACAAGACTTTAAAATAATATCTATGGAATTTCATTAAAAATCAGGTGTAATAACTCCGAAGCATTACAATAAAAACTCAGGAGTGTGTGGCTGTCGGACCATTCACAAAAAAATGTTAATGATCTTACCTACTAAAAGCATTTCATAATAATTCAGAGCTGGAAAAGGATATTGGTTAAAATCCTAAATTCTTACGACATATGTGTCATCGCCTACTGAGGCAATGATTAGTGTCGCTGTTACACTGAACGTTGAACAGTGTTTCAAACATGTTTTGAGGAGTTTAATCGAAAGAGCGGATTTCTTTGAGTGGTGGTTTGGGTATTCTTCATTTGTGAGATAAAGTTAAATAATGAAGCACGAATTAGAATCTCTATACTCGGAGAGCCAGACTATTGTCATGGCACTACTTTCTGTCGGCTTGTGGAAACCAAATTATAGGCTGAAATACAAGCTGAAGATGCTTTTTTGGTAAAGTTTTTTAGTTCTGTGCAAGAATTACGGAAGGGCATTTCATTGAGATTACAATTATTCTTACAGTAAACATGACATTAGAAAATATTGTCATTGCAATGTGGACACAATATCATTAATCGCCCCAGCAATTAACATCTTTATTTTCTTCTGGTTTCCCAAATGATTCCATGTGAAAATTGAGATACTGCTAAACAACAATTCAGGACCACCGTCGGAATTCCCTAATCATTTCAATCAAATAAAATTAACTTCTACTACACGCAAATTAAATTATGATGCCATCTAATGCAACGTTCATGTTGGCCGTTGAGAGGCATTAAGGTATCCAATACAAGTCATGTCACACATGAACCTGAAAATGGCATTCATCTTGTTATATTTTGCATTCATAGAAGTCACACCTGCCTTACCGTGAAGACATCTGCTGTAATAAGCGCCGTTCTATTCGTCGTGGCGCTTGCAGCCGACACAAACAAGTGTAATCGACATTATCTTATTATCGGCCTGAGGTAATAAGTACCTGTTGTTACGAAACCGACGGCCAACACTTCATTCACCTGTCGTAACTTCTACGTTCTCTTCGTTAACATCTTTTAACTTTGAAGGAAAGTCAATGGTTATTCAAATTTGTAATGCGTCCATTTCAGTTTACTCTATTCCCTCGTGTTTAACCCAAGTAGTGTACATCTCTGAATCTGTCACACGAACTCTGCACCAGGGTCACAGTGATCCTGAATTGTTTGCTGGAGAAATTACCTGAATGTAGAATATTTTATAATGAAATTGGATTCTCATATAGTAAATGAATTTTATTTCACCTCTGACATGTACTTTTTCAATCAGTATAAGTTTTAATACATCCAAAACTTGAGGCTAAAAATCTGCCATGGAAGACTTTCAGTGATGAAACTTGGAAAGTGATCTGGATCTAATGACTTTGTTTGCAGTTTAATTAGGTGTAGATGCTATACACATAATAAAATGCACATATTACCCAAATATTTAGAGATGTTCTCAGTTATTCGGAAATGGATTCAGTCATTATTTCAACACTCCATGAATATGGACTACAATGTTAAAGGCAACTGGCAGGTCTTTTCTATTAGGGACAGTTGTATTATAACATAGATCATTCCTACCTTGCTCAACTGTATTTCCTTCCTCACTGTCTGAAATTCGGCAGACTAATCAGTTTCACCATTGTCCATAACTGCTGCAGGAACACCAGCTTCAGAATCGTTTTCATCACAGTAATCACTGACGTCACATTCACGATTGAGTTCTTCTAACAATGCTTCCCGTGTAACATCTTCCATTAGTAACATGTCATTCCTACGTGCTATTTTCACATAAATGTGCTTTACACTCGGCGACAGAATAGTTACACGGTGTGCCCTCAAGAGTCACAGTGACCGTTCAAAAACATTTCCGTTAATTTAATTAAACAACAGCGTCTCACAACTTCGAACATCCATCCTCTACTAGGTCTCACTCAATACTTAATTTACACTAGTGTCAGTGCTCTACGCGTGTGTAGCGGCGCATGCACAGTAACCAACAAAAATCTCCATGGCGAGAGTGACCCTGGTGTTCACTTCTAGAGTTAAGTAATTGATTTCTAGACGTCCAGTTTTTCTCTAAAATCAGGATGTCACATTCTGTCCCCTTCACTTCATTCACCTTCGTACACCATAGCGACGCAATTTGATATTTCAAACACTCTTGCGAAACACAAAACATCGATGACCTGATTCTTAGCGGTCATTTACACCAGATGATGACTGATACATACAAATTATAATAGATTATATAATAGATTTATATATATATATATATATATATATATATATATATATATATATATATATAGATTTATAGATATATAATAGATTTTAGTAACTAGGCGTCAATAACGAACGACATTGCATAACCAGAAGCACTTAGGTTCACAAAGAAGATGACCAAGGGAACACCTGGAGTGGAATCTGGATCAGAGCGGTCGGGGTCTCAAAGAGTGCTGGATTTGTTCGAGCCGCTACGATCGTCACAGGAAAGTGTGGAAGCATACACGTACAAATGTACGTCTCAGACACACAGCTGCACGGTTACAGCAAGGAAATGGCCGACACGTGTTCTTGTCTGGTAATCGGAGGTCACTCATCGCCATCGAGGGCGAATTGTGGATTGTATAGCAGCGGGACATGTTCCTCCAGCTTTCCGTTCAGCCCTACAGACAACATTTCGGGGACGATTCTGCCCTCCAAGACGACAACTACACAAGTGCTAGGCTCTTACCTGGTGAAAACCTTTCTCCAGTAGGAGGAACTATCTGAATGCATTTGTCTGCAGTTTCTGCTGACATGAATCCTATTTCGCTTGGGGCCGGTCGGAGTGGCCGAGCGGTTCTAGGCGCTACAGTCTGGAACCGCGCGACCTGTACGGTCACATGTTCGAATCCTGCCTCGGGCATGGATGTGTGTGATGTCCTTAGGTTAGATAGGTTTAAGTAGTTCTAAGTTCTAGGGGACTGGTGACCTCAGCAGTTAAGTCCCATAGTGCTCAGAGCCATTTGAACCATCCTATTTAGCATGTTTGAGACCAGTTGAAAGTAGTAGTACTTCGTTACAGGAACCCTCCTCACACACTGAATTACCTCTGGACGGCCATTGTCAGAGAAAAGACCAAGATACAGTAGAGTGACAACGTCTGCACGATCTTCCGGCCAGCGTGTCAACGAGAATCCAAGCATTTTGCAAAGACATGGGTGGAGTAACATAGTACTTAATGTCACCCATCATCACATTCCTGTCAAACAGAGTGCTTGTATTGATTTTACTGATTTATTTTTATTTCGGGGTGAATTAATTTTTTAGTTTTCCAAATCTTATTCGCTAACGAAAGATAGAGTGGTCGCGATGAAAGCAGAGGTACCTGGTCAAAATTTTTGAGTTGGAAGTAATTTTCATTGCTATATCAGGCTTTGCACCAACGTCCAAGGTTAAATCTACTCTTCTCCTTAATACACTCCATAGTGACTCTTGTCCAGCTTACACACAAAAAATAAATGTTTTATTTCACCATACATATTTCAGATGTTTGTTAAAGTCTCTAATCCTGCGCAAAATGTCTATGAAGGAAGGTATTTAACAGTATTAAATACGATCCGTCTCTCTCTTTGGAACACTAATACCAGCTGCTCATCTGGTGCTTCTACATCAATATCTACACAATTAATCTATAATCCGCACTGTAGTACCTGGCAGAGGGTCCTTCGAACCACCTTCATACTATTTAGGTAATAACAATGCCTGTGTTATTAAGAAGTACGATGCAGTGTTCCGTCGGACATGCATTCCCGTGCGAAAGAACATTGCATCTTACTTCTTAATAAAACATGCGGTGCTATTTCGCATTTATTCGCCAGTACCAGGCCCTCGACTCTCAATAAATGTGTCCTTCCTGAATGGCAATACACGTAACATACGTGACATATGGACGAAGACATATAGGAGTTAGGCTCTGGTCGTGATTCGTGCTCGAATGGCCGAAACGGTTAAGGCCACGATTCACGAAAAGCAGGAAATCTGGGATCGAGTCCCAGTCCGGCATATTCTCATTGTCCTCATTCCAATATACAGCAAAAGGTGGTTCATATTCGCAACCCCGAATACATTTATTGTGTTCATACTATTTCTCTACCGTTCCACTCTCGAACAGGGCGTCGCAAAAATGAACACTTAAATCTTTCCGTATGAGCTCTGATTTCTCTTCTATTACAGTGGTCATTTATCCGTATGTAGGAAGGCGACAATAAATTACATACTTTCGCATTCACAGGAGAAAGTTGGTGATCGAAATCTCGTGAAAATATCTCGTCGCAACGAAAAACGCCTGTGTTTTGATGACTGCCACCCTAACTCACTTATATCCGTGACACACTCTCCCCTTCTTCACGATAATACAAAAGTAGCTGCCCATTTTTGGACTTTTTCAATATTTTCAGTCAGTCCTGTCTGGTAAGGATTCTGTACCATACAGCAATACTCTAGCAGAGAACGGATAACTGTAGTGCAGGCAGTTGTCTTCTTAGTAGACCTGTTGTATCTTCTAAGTGTTCTGCCAATAAAACGCAATCTTTGGTTTGCCTTCCTCGCAACGTTATAAACGTGATCGCTCCAGTTTCAGTTGTTCGCAATAGTAATTTCTAGATATTTCGCTGAATCTACAGCCTTTAGATTCGTGTCGTTTATCGTGTAAACAAAATTTAACGGATTTCTTTTCATACTCATATGGAGAACCTCACACATTACCTTATTCAGAGACAATTGCCAGTTTCTGGACTTAAAGATACCGTGTCTAAGTAATTTTCCAGTTGTTTTTCATCATCTGATGACTTTACTGGACTTTACAGCATCATCTGTAAACAATCTAAGAGGGCTGCTCAGAATGTCTCCTAAATCGTTTGTATAGATTAGGAATAGCAGAGGGACTATAGCAATTATTTGGTGAACGCCAGACATCAATTCTGTTTTTTCGATGATTTTTCGTCGGTTATTATTTACTGTTACCTTTCTGGCAGGAAATCACCAATTCAGTCGCACAACTGAATCGATACTTAACAGGCACGCAGTTTGATTGGTTTGTAGCATTGTCCCAAAGGCTTACTACCTGAGAAAATGACTTCCATACGTGTAGTTAAAGCTACACTTGTGGTAAAATAGGATGGAATACACTGACGGAGAAAACCGTAGCACCAAGAAGGAGTTGTGGGACTAAAAGAACGTTCGCAAGCGTGTTTCTACATCTAAAAGATGACGTCTGCTCAAATTTCGCGCCAGTCGCATAAGAGTGGCGCTAGTAGCGCCACTATGAGAATGCAAATCGGGTTTGCTTTAAATATACGCTATAACGGTCGTGAGCGTCAATTACGTTTGAGATTGGACGTAGTAAGGTGATGTTAGTCAGGAATGCCTTTAAGGCGATAAAGACGGCATTAATGACAACTCATTGAGTTTTAACGAGGTCGTGTAATGGGGCTACGAGAATCTGGTTGTTCCTTCTGTGATAATGCAGAAAGAATTGGCAAGAACGTAGCCACTGTAGATCATTGCAGGCAGTAGTGGTCACAAGAATGTAAGGTCGTTAGAAGGCTCCGGACGGCCACTCTGCGCTACCGCAGAAGGAAAACCATCGTGTTCGGCATATAGGTATAGCGCATTGTACTCTGTCTACAACAGCAATTTGAGCTGTGGTTGGTACCACAGTGACTCATCGAACTGTCGAACTGTTACAAATCAGTTAGTTGAAGGAAAGCTCCGAGCCAGACGCCCTGCAGCGTGTATTCCACAGAACTCAAATCACCACCATTTGCGGCTACAGTTGTGTCAAGCGAGAGCTCATTGGAGGGCAGGGTTCCGTCTCGCTGCCATTGGTGGTCGTGTGTTGGTTAGGAGGCCAGGTGGGCTCCTTCAACCAACCTGTTTGCGACCTAAGCACACTGGACACACACCTGAAGTCATGGCCTGCTGTGCAATTTCGTATGACATCAGGAGCCCTCTCGTGGTTATTCCACTCACCCTGACTACAAAATTATACGTCAGTCTGGTGGTTTGACCTGTTGTGCTTTCATTCACGAATAGCATTCCAGGGGCTGCAGTCCAGCACGATAACACTCGCCCACATACCACTTCTGTAACCGAATATGCTCTACAGAGTGTCGACATATTGACTTGGCGTTCTCGATCACCAGATCTGCCCCAGCCGAGCACTTACGTGACATCATCGAGTTACAACTCCAGCGACAATCATAAACAGCATTAACCGTCCCTGTATTGCCCTATCAAGTGCAACAGGCATGGAACAGCATCCCACAAACTGACACTCGGCACCTGGACAACACAATACATGCACGCATAAGTATGTTACCTAGACAAACGTATTCTCGAAATTTCATTACTCTACAGTAACTGTTTTTTACTGTTGCGATTTTCTTTCCGTCGGTATAAATCTCAGAGATAAAACTATAAAGGTACGAGATTCACCGTCACAACACTAATAAGCTCATAGTCATTGAGTCGAAGCAGAACACAAGCACAGACTACTGAAAATCTGTTTGGTGGAAAATAGGGTGCCTGAAGTCAAGTGGAAGATCAAGGTGCAGGTTGCAAATCACAATTGAAATCTTCATGACCAACAGAAGATCTTATACTAAGAACAAAGTTCTACGAGGTACTGTTGTCGTGGCGACACAGTCTAGTGATTTGTCCGGTTATATCGTGTTATGCTTATCTGAAAACGTAATAGTGGTGTGTACGCAAGAAGACATGTGTTTTAACTGGCTAAAAAGCCAATGATTTCACGGAAAAGTAGAAGAAACTGATGTTTCCCTTGGAAAAAAAAATGTGGTAGGTGTATTGGAACGTATCAGCGTGCACTCTGTTCCCCAATATTTAAATTGTTGTTTGCGACACTTGAGTCACAGTACGGAACTTAGTTGTAACGTTTTGAAAATTTTCAACTCAATGAATACTTCGCCAAGAACAGTCGCATGATGTTCCGAGCCTGTGTAATGCTTGACCTCTGACAGCTGACTGAAATGGAAGTACCTCGAGCGATAATCAGATGGAAAATTGGAAGATAACGTACATGTGACCCTTCTCTTCGAAACTGTTGCAAAATCTGGGGAAACATTGCTCTTGTAATAGATATCTTCACCGTAGATATTCACAAGTGGTTTTTATCACAGCGTTCTAATCTCCTGCTTTCAGAGAAAATGTGAGATTTTCCCACATGGAACTCAGCAAAGACTGTTAGAAAGGAGTCCGATTATCAATGACTCACTGGGTAACGTGGTACCCAGCACAAACGTAAGTTTTGTATCAGAGGCAGCAGGGTTTCTCGAGCAATACTGTTTATGAACTGTTGAGTCACTGATTTGATCGAAGTGATTTGTAAATAAGCAAACGACACTACGAGAAATTAGAAGCACCAAGCAATTATTACTCACAGAGGTGTTAGGCTAATTTAGTTCAAGAAGTTATATGACATGCTGCTGCGGAGGAAGAAAGTAGTTTCAGTAGGCTGTTTACAGTTTGTTGTCCTGTCTATATCGGCGTCATTACAGAGGAACACCAGCTCCGTTGCAAAAAAATTTGGAAAACAGTCGGTAAAAGCTTTGTTGACGGGACTACTTCGTAAGTAGAGCTATGTGAATCATGGAAAAACCAGTTATGTGGATCATGGAAAAACTGTTAATGGTGGGTTGGGCGAAAGTGTGAACCAGTCTATGCTCCTGGATTGGAGACCAGTGTTTTAACTATCCCACTCTGTGCTACAATAACGTAGCTCACCTTCAGAACTACCCGAGGTTCCACTAAGCGTCTCTCCAAGTCGGGGGTTCAATGGAGTAAAATTCGCACAGCTTAAAAAAAAGGGTCGTGTGGCTACGGCCTCCCGTCGGGTATACCGTTCGCATGGTGCAAGTCTTTTCAGTAAGGAGCAAGTTCGCAAAAAAGGATTCGAGTTGATGGACAAATCAAACCCTTACGAATAGTATCCTTTATTTCGGCCAACAGTCAACAGCAGAATGATACCGTAGCAAATGTATGACACAGTACTGTATTATAAATTCGTATTGGTTCATAAAATAGGAATTTACGATACAGCACTATGTCAGTGCATTTCCCACTTTACTAATAGGCCAGTAGCTGACTTTTTGCTGAGTCACATCATGTGTTTTCTTGAACTGATTGGAACTTCTATATGTTGCGTTATAGGTGAAAAACATTGGAAAACAGATACAGTGCAATGATCAATGGAGGAAAGCAAGCTCCTCGGTTTCGTGGGACTATAAACCGACCATTCATTTAGATGCTACCTCCTTATGAATCAGTCGTAGGCAAACTCGCACACTCATGATTTCTGTGCTTCCCAAAAGACGCAGCGATGTATTGTAAGAAAAGAAGTTTTCGAAGGCGGTGGGAAATCGTTGCCATTAATTTAAAGTGTTTTCTCCTTCATTTTCTCTTAAGTAGAGCTAGCTTGCGCACACGCGTGACCACCTCGCAGACCTACGAATAGCTTTCGCATGAGATGCTGGTATAGGTGTGCCTATTAAAGTACATTATTAAGTCATTCCGTAGTTGTGACTATTACAGATACATTATTAAGTCACGCCGTAGGGTAATAACATCTGACTCTGATCCTGTTGGGAACTTCGGGAAGCCATCGCACGAGTTATTTCACGCTATACCCAACACCGTCCAAGTCCTGTGAGTTCCATAAACCTTTTGAGCGATCACGGATCAGGGAGTTTCGGAGACGCTTTTGATATACTCCGTATGATTTATACAGACCTGTTACAATCGTGGAGGCGTCTCTGTTAATTATTTTGACAAATGCTGTCAAGCCTAACTGATAACGACTCTGAATACTACAGTTTAGGATAGGTAGCACTAGTTGCTTGAGGTCTGTTTCCCGCCAGATACTTTTATTGTTCCCAGAATTCTTCCAACAAAGTTACCGATTTCACGTGTTCGTTCCAGTTCATATCGGCTAGTGTTATTATTACTATTAGGTATTTTAACGATGTGACAGGCTTGAAATGTTACCATCAATGATATAAATGGGATATTGCCGGCTCCTTTCTATAGTTTGTGTACTTTATCTTGCGTATAATCAACACTGAAAGAGAGCTGTCATTTAGCACCCATTGTGCAAATACTGTTTAGCTGTATTTACCATCATTAAAAAACTATAATTTCGTATAGACAACACAATCATCAACGGATAATTTAACAGTGCTGCTAACGATATATGATAAATTATTAGAGATACTGAGAACATTAACGGCACTATTACACTTTTTTGGGTGTACATGATATGATTCTCGTTTCTGTTGCACCAGTACTTCATTCCATTACACAATAATTTTTTGAGCCATCCACGTATCTGAGAATACTCCCAGTGAACTGCGATATCAATCGACACTGTGACACGGTTACGAACTGTTTTGGAAACCTAGATGACGAGATCTTCCTATTTGCCATTATCTATTATTTTCAATACATTGTGTATGAAAAAAGCGGACTGATTTGCCACGTCGCACCGACGTTTTCTAACGGTTGAACGCTACATTACTAAGGTCACTAACAACCCAACCCAACAACAGGCAATCAGCCCATGATAGCTCTGCAAGTGTTTTCAATAGCTGGATACAGAACGAAATCGTGTAAGTATTTACAGTATGATTGCAATACAGTACATGAAATGTTTTAATGTGTTTTTATTTGTCTCAGCCATACTGGTGCGACAGTTGGAAAGTTAATAAAGCAGACCTAAAATTGCGAAGGAATTAAATATTATAAGTCACTTTAAAATTCACTTACTCCAAAACTGGTCTGCGGTGTGGCTGAGGCTATTCTCAGTAGTTCACACACATTATGGTTCAAGTTTCTAAATAAAATGTTGCTCTAGTGATCATATTACATTGGGTAATGAAGTGAAGAGTCCCGCTACAGACTTCTTTGGATAATGACACGGATTGCCAGAAGGATCTAGGCATTCAGAGGGACTGCCTGTGTAACCGCCACTCAAGTAAATATAGCGTGTTCAGTCTGAACTGACTGGGAAATGTCGACTTGGACAAATTTATTCTACATCTAAAACCAAGCGAAATAGATAAGTATTTTCGTTATACAACTTGATCAAAATAAAACTGGCCCCTGAAACTACACAGTAGGACTGATAAAGTATTGTCTCTTGTTAATGAACATCGCGGAAGGTGCTGGAAACGGCCCCCGTTGGCTTCGATGTAGCGCTGTGCTCGATTTATCAAACTGTGAGGCCCGCGTGGAAGCTCTGCATAGAAATGACGATTTCCACCATTTTCTTTGATTTTTGGTGTTTATGGACAAGAGACAATTCCACGTCAGTCTTATAAATATTTTCCGGCTGAATTTTATTTTAATCAACAATTATTATCAGGCCATACATTCGCAATGTATTACACACTTCAGAGAATATTGATACACACGCTGATTTCACATGTATTATTTTTGCATTTCTTGATTGTCTTCACTCGTGGGTCTAAACAGGGGGACTCCTTTGGTTGTTCTGTTATTTTCGCGGATCGCGTCTTCAAAGTCCGACTGCCTCAAGTCTTCACTGTCTTCGACGCAGAATTATATGCGATCTTGCGGACACTGGAGCAGATGAGACATTCTTCCAGTGCTAAATTTATTGTCTGTTTCGTTTTTCTGAGTGTCTTTCACTCTCTAAAACGTTTGTATCTAGCACTTAAAGTAGTCCACAATACCCTGGATTGCCTTCTCCAACTACGACTGGAGAAGGTGGTGTCTCTTGCTGGGTACCAGGGCACATGGGTATTGCGGGGAACGAAAGGGTGGATCTGGCAGCCAAGGTGGTGTGTCGTAATTCTCATTTATTTCAGTGTGTCATCCACCTGCATGCTACAGCCTCGCTGCTGAGATCCAGAGTCTCGCTTGCATTGGGGGGCGGATGAGTGGCTGGAAGTGACAGACAATAAGCTCCTTTAGTAATGCCCACAACGCGGCCGTTGCGTCCCTCCTTCCAGGCACGTCGACAGGAGGAGGTCCTTCTTACTGATCTTCGCGTAGGCCACAGACCTACCATGCATGGCTTCTTGCTCCAGCGAGACGACCCTACAATGTGTGGTTGTTGTTGCGTACAGATCACTATGCACCACATTTTATTGGACTGTGTTTTATTTTACGGCCAGCGGGCCACAGCTGATTTGCCGACGGATCTGCCCTCTATTTTAAGTAACGTTCTAACGAATATGGATCGAGTTTTAAAATTTTGTGAACGGTCCAGCATTTTCCCCAAGATTTTGGGGAGATGGTTTTAGTGTATTAAAACGGTGCCTGGCTCACCCACGTTTTTTGAAAGTGGTCAGCCAGTGACATTTCCCTGTGCCATTATTTGAGCTCCTATGTCATTTTACTTGTCTGTATAAAAATCTTAATCAACGGGAATGAGATGGAAATGACAAAAGAACAACAAACCCAACTGCTGCCAATAATATGAAAATATAAGGTACTTTGTGACTGATTTGCGTTTTGGTTTCCTGCATTCTATGCCTTACTCGGTATAAATTTTCTAATGTTGGCTGATAATCGATATAAAAAAATCGTTGACAGTACGTGGCGCATTTGTGTCTGGCCATTACATCTGAGTCGAATGTTACGACCAGCTTCCATAAATATTTTTAGGAAAGACTGTAACAATGGAGTAGTGTAACTCTTCTTTCTTCCGCATAGTTTATTACGTTTATTTCTGTGTCGTCTGCATAATAATAAAAGGTGCTTGTGGACTAAAGTGTTTTGTTTACGTTATTGTGGATAATTATGGTTCAAATGGCTCTGAGCACTATGGGACTTAACTTCTTAGGTCATCAGTCCCCTAGAACTTAGAACTACGTAAACCTATCTAACCTAAGGACATCACACACATCCATGCCCGAGGCAGGATTCGAACCTGCGACCGTAGCGGTCGCGTGGTTACAGACTGTGGATAATTATGGAAATGAAAGGAATAAGAGTTGGTGAAACACCATGCCGGTGCATAGCCTCCTCCTGCGCAATAGAGCTAGATGTACCGAGGACCATAAAATTCTCTCCGATGCTCGAATCATCATAAGTAGTATGATATATTCAGTATATCAAACATAGCGGGAAGGTGCGATTTAAGTCAGGATATTAGCGCGTACTCTGGTTATTAGCATATTACTTCCTCAGTCTGTCCTGTTGGGAAAGTATCCTCCACTATCATTATATCTGGCATTAGACCGTATTACCGTGTGTTAGCGAAATCAGCTATGGAGGCTATTGCGAATGCTCAAACGTTTTGAAAATCACTGCACCACTAAGACCTCTTCGCGGAAAACATGATAATTGTCCTACTTGTGGTTGTAAGGAAAAAAATGTAAATGTAAGAAATTAGCCACACCAATACAATTCAATGGTAAACATAAATGGTGGCCTCGAAAGAAGTATCCCCGAAGATTTTAGAAGTCCACGGGCGTGTGAATTGTGGGCAAGTTAATTATAACCAGCCAATTCTTCCACTAACAGACTGCTGACCATTAAACGTAGCTATGAAAGAAAATATACGTTTTCAATTGTTCACATCGGGAGAGCTTCTACTCCAGTGCAGAGTCGGTTTAATCATTATTGAGTGATAATCTCTCTCGTCTCATGCTAGAAAATGATGTAAGTGTAAGCATCATGCAAGAAAGTCGAGGTGCTGATGATCTTTACATGAGACGGTAGAAAGACAGCTATACTATTTCTGGTGCAGTTCATTATCTGCGCTATGGTACTGAAATTTACCACACGTTACCTCTAAAACATTCTAAAGTCACTCACAAATAAAATTAAATACATTTTTTCACCTCTGCCGTGAATATTCGGAACATCACTGACGTAAAAATCTACAAATTTCTGAGAATCAGTTGAGCCAGCTCTCCAGTTTGATCTCTCAGTCGCTCAGTAGCGTATGTTGGAAACATTAACTGCTACGAGTTGATTTGAGGAAGGAGACCATAATGTTACTTCCTTCAGAAACTGGACGGTCATGAATGACGTTCATTATTTCTACAATGCTACGGACGCAGGCGCGTTTCAAAATGGTGGGTGACTAAAGCATTTACGTCTGAACTTGTTGGAGTACCTGCATTATGTACTACCATCAATAAAGCAGCGCAAAGGAAAGCCTTGAAGAGCTTCTCCCGCTGGCGATGTAAATCAGTTGTAGTTCAATACTGCATTAAAATTATTTTAGCCTCGTCAGTTCTACAACCTCGAGGGGTTGTGTAACATTCAGATTGGGATCAGTTGAAGAAGGCGACGTTACACTCAACTATATTCCTCCTAGGCCAGCTAACTAGATGTAGATGTGAGTACGATCGATTTGTCGGTACTCTGAAAGGTAGTGTCGGAAAGTTGATAGAGCTTGGCGTTTAGCGAGAGTATCTACCCAGCAGCTTTCATGGATGTGAGGGTTTAAATGTCCCATTTCAAGACAATCACAGCGACGTAACAGCTTACGATCTTTTGTGGGCTCGTAGTGAAAACAGAAGAGGAAAAATACTGTAAAGAGGATAGCAACAAGTTAGGAAACTGACGTGTCGGACTGTGGAAAACTGCTTCAGAAGAGAATCAGCTGAAATTGTGGATTGAATTATGTCTTAAAGGAGCTCCACTCAGAGATGAGCAGAATAAAGTGAAGTAAAGTTGTTTCTTTGATGGATAATTCCCTGAGTTCGTTATCCCATTGGCTCTATGATCAGTGAATAACTTTCATGACGTAGTTTCTACTGTTGAGATTTGTACACCTCAAATCATCGTTATGTTTCATTAATTGATGACCAGATTGCTTCTGTTGCTGGACTCTTGTGTCAAATCAAATTGAATGCTACTGCGTAGTGCTGAGCAATGGCTGCTACTAGCATATGTACTCAGGTGTTACACATTGGTATCGTATGAGGTTACTACATAATTGTCTAAACCATGGAAGCTGTAGAAGCAAATGTTACGCTCTTACATTGGTTCACTACCGTCGGTAGGCTAGATTCGAGAGCGAAACAGTTTCGACAGTAGGTTTCCTAGAACCTGCATATCTTTTCTTCCGTGCGGAACACATCAATTCCAGGCTGACCTTCTTGTTCGTACAATGTGGCCCCGTGTGCACGTTCCTCAGCAACTGGATTGCCAGTGCCTTTCTAGCGTCAGCACATTTTTATAAAATGCAGTTAGCATTTCATGTTTTTTATGATCCCTCTGTGATACTACCATACTTGGAAATACTTGTTTACTTTTAGGATTACGTCTTCCAGGAATCTCATAGCCTGGCTTTCTCGAAGAAAATAATTGATGCTTACCTACAGTTTAAGTATTTAACGCGAAGCTCTTAGCCCCTTCATTCATAGTAACACACTTGAAAACTGGTTTTCTACATTTTCTTAGACTACCACTTCACTTGATGGATAACGGGCGTTAATGAGGTATTTATATTGTTAGGCTGCTCGCAAATATTTTTGTTACCTGGAGAAGCTAATTAACTTAATTGCAGTTCGCTGCTGACGCGTTTCAGCGAATGCTGAAGTTCTCTTGTCTTCCTTTTTTCTCTTGTCTTTCTTCTTCCTCAGCAAAGGATAAGAGACCGGTTTAGGACAGTATCATGCACAGGGCACGAATGCTTGTCCAGTTCAAATGTCTGTACATACACGATGTCCATAATTAAAGTCCCAGTTTAAAATGTTGTAGAAAGAGAACAACTGCTCAGAATTACGTCAAATTTGAACCGCATATTATTGACAAAGGGGAAACGTCATGAAAAAAAAAGGACGAAAATTTTATCAGTAGATGGCGCTCTAAGATGGTCGGCTGTCAATGCCACATTAAATGAAATACGACGGCTATGGTTTGAGTTGCACGTTATACCATCCGTAATGTTCAATGCGCGTAATTGCACAAGTTCGTCAGCCAACAGTAGTGGCACTGTTAGTTAGGAAGCTCACCCACCACGGCAAGGTCGTAAAACATCGGTTGGGAAAATCGGTTTTTATATTTTCCAGAGGCCAAAAACCGCATAAAAATCAAAATAACATCGGTTTTTAACTATCATGGTGCCACAAACCGCAAAACAAACAAAATTTCATCGCTTTCTAATTGTGAGACTGGCCCAACATCTGTACATTGTGTGTCACTACTTTCTGAAATCGAGAAACAGTAAGTTCCCCAACAGATCAAAATCTCGGGGGCCACATTCAGGATGCGTTGCGCAGTGGGTGCCTTCAGTTCAGCTACGTTCATAATTGGAGGACCGAATACAACATCTTTCAGATAACTCCACAGCCAGAAGTCACAGGGATGAAGATTAGTTGACCTGGACGGCCAGGCTGATAATTATACCATCCCCGAAATGCCTCTGCAGCAGCCCATTCATTGGCTGTGAAATGCACGGAGGAACTCCCTCTGGCATAAATCTGGTCGTACCCACACATTCATGCTCCTGAAAGGTTGGAATGGTGTTGGTACGCAAAAGACTGTCATAGTGTTTACCAGTGACGATACAAGTAACAGGACCCGCAAGACTCATCTCCTCAAAAAAAAAAAAAAAAAAAAAAATATGGCCCAGCGATAAACGACTCCGTCAACCTGCACTGCTCAGTCACCTTTGCAGAACGAAGTGATACCGGATGATGTGCGTGAGGATTTTCCGTTTTCCATATTCTGCAATTCTATGCACTGACATGTCGTGGAAGTTGGAAATGAACTTGTTCTGTCCACAGACTCTTCCATGTTCATGCGAACAAGAAATTCCAAAGCGAAAGTTTGTCTTGGCGGCACGTCAGCGGGAAGCAACTCCTGAACATGGGTGATTCTATGTGGATAGCAGTGCAGGATGTTTCGTAGTATATTGTGCATCGTGTACGCAGGAATGGCCAACGTTTGAGCAGTTGCCCGTGCACTGCTTGTTTTCAGACCACTGCTCGACCAATCCTGCAATGCTATGACCATATCTTCGACAGACGTCGGATCAACTGCTTTCCTCCCTCTAACACACTACACTAGCGAAGAACCTTTATTTTCGAATTTTGTAACTATTTTCTCCAGACTCTTATTGGACATCAGACCAGTGCCCGTTTTTCATACCCTAAATGGTTCAAATGGCTCTGAGCATTATGCGACTTAACTTCTGAAGTCATCAGTCGCCTACAACTTAGAACTAATTAAACCAAACTAACTTAAGGACATCACACACATCCATGCCCGAGGCAGGATTCGAACCTGCAACCGGAGCAGTCACTCGGCTCCAGACTGTAGCGCCTAGAACCGCACGGCCACTCCGACCAGCTTCATACCCTATATTGTTCGGAACTTTGCCCGGATCTCGTGGTCGTGCGGTAGCGTTCTCGCTTCCCACGCCCGGGTTCCCGGGTTCCCGGGTTCGATTCCCGGCGGGGTCAGGGATTTTTTCTGCCTCGTGATGGCTGGGTGTTGTGTGCTGTCCTTAGGTTAGTTAGGTTTAAGTAGTTCTAAGTTCTAGGGGACTGATGACCATAGATGTTAAGTCCCATAGTGCTCAGAGCCATTTTTGAACCGGAACTTCAGCAGGACTGCTGGCGCACAGTAACAGTTCTTGTAAACGAGCTTTACCATCAGCGCACGATTCTTCGTGAAGACAGTAATGTTGGGGGCCTCGAAGGCTAACTGTCCAACAGCCGTGTGCCACACGTCTGTTGGTGTATGTATTCTGACGCTTACAGGGCCATCTATTGGTCAATTTTTTTTTTTTTTGTCCATGACATTCCCTTCTACGTTAATAATTTACTGTCCAAATTTGACGACATTCTGGGCAGTGGTTTTCTTTCTACAGACTTCTGAAACTGGAACTTTAATTATGGACAACCTGTACACGATCCAGTCACGGTCATGTCGGAGGTCAATGTGCAATAACCATTCACGCACAGCACTTTACAGCACTAGGAGCGGAGGATATATAAAGCGTTTCGTGGGGGACACACAAGACAGGGCGGTCATTGTCGCAATGCGGAAACGGCGTAATTTATCTGACGTCCAAAAGGGCATGATCATTGTCTTTAAGGCCAAGGGTAGAAGCATTTCCGTAACGGCTAATTCTGTAAACCGTTTGCGCACCGCCCTCCTTAAATACCGTTTAAATACCGTACATGGCAAAAGGACGCCATCGAAAACTAGCACCGAAGCAACTGTGGTGCACCACATGTCATAGTTGACAGGTGTGAACGACGGTTACGAAAAGGCGTGCATCTGTTGAGCGACTGACATCCCAGATGCACCAAGGTGCTACCAACAGTGTCCCCGCAACGACCGTTAAGTGAACGTTGGTGCGCCTGGGACTTCGAAATACCCGCGTGGTTCTGCACCCTTGCTGAGTGCAGTTCTTCAACGACGAAGGCTGGGATTCATACGCCAGTACCCAACTGAACGTCCACTGAGTGGGCGACAGGTGGCCTTTTCAGATGAATCACGTTTTATTCTCCATCGGACAGATGGCTGTTGCCGTGTGCGACGTGAGACGCCTGAATGCAACAGGGTCCAGCCTTAAGGAGAGAGCCCTATGCTCTGGGGGATGCTTTCGTTGCATTTCCTGGGTGATCCCGTCATTCAGGAATGCAAATTGGATCAACACAAGTATGCATCTATCCTTGTGGAACATAAGATCCCTACATGCAGTTTGTTTTTCCTCGGCACGATGACGTCTACCAGCAGTACAACGCAACGTGTCACTCAAAAATGGTTCGAATGGCTCTGAGCGCTATGCGACTTAACTTCTCAGGTCATCAGTCACCTAGAACTTAGAACTAATTAAACCTAACTAACCTAAGGACATCACACACATCCATCCCCGAGGCAGGATTCGAACCTGCGACCGTAGCGGTCCCTCGGCTCCAGACTGTAGCACCTAGAACCGCACGCCCACTCCGGCCGGCCAACGTGTCACTCAGCTCACAGTAAACGTGGGCGGTTCGGAGAGCACCGAAATGATCAGAATGAGTTTACTGTTCTCCTCCGGCCAACAATTTCCCCCGACATAAGCCCAGTCGAGAATCTTCCTCAACCCAGAATTCTAGTACAGCCGGATCCGGCATTGGAATCGGCATGGTTACTCACCCATGTCCGTAACTTCCAGAACCTCACTGACTACCTTCCTGCAAGTCTCGCAGCGGTTCGCGCTGCACAGGCTGTTATTCAGGCTTTTGACATGTGGTCACATCGATGTGATTGGACATTGTAGAATAAGCGCCTCCAGTGTACAGGTATACAAGGTTTTTATTTTTACACGGACTGAGTGTCGCAGCTTGCTTTCCATCGAGTAACCTCAATGTCTTGACAGTACGTCTTTTCTCATCCATTTTAACCGAATACTTTTTTACTAAATTACAACTTACAAATTTTATTTTTGTGAAAATGGTACACTTAGAATCAATACAGATTAATTGTCCGTTCATTTATTCAAGGAAAAGAAATAGTACAAGGGTTTACGCGAGAGTGGACCACTTATTTTCGAAGTAAGTAATAATGGATATCACCAATATGGTAGTCCGGGGGTGGAAAAGAGCAGCAAATAACCGGGAAGTGTGGAGGAAGATTGTTGAAGAAGCCAAGACTCACCAAGGGCTGTAGTGCTACTGAAGAAGAAGAAGAAGTATTATGATAAGCTGTGACTCTTACGACACTGCTTTCATCCTCTCGTAAACACACGTTTTGATTCAGTACTTCCGAACACACGAGATGTGAACACTCCGCCAGTCTTAGTATGACTTCCAGAGAACATGTGCGCTGCAATCCACATACTACGGCGAAAACACGGAGAGAGAAATAGCTAACACAAAGGAACTGACACACAATTTCATTATGTTGTTGTCATTGACGTACGAAAATATCACATTAAAAGCAGCATCGCGGTAATCGGTATATGACAACTGGTTCCAGTATACTGCAAGTTTGACAGTAGAACAGTCGCTGGCTTTGTAAGACTAAGAAAAGTGAGCTCGAGTCCATAAAAGTCAGTGGGACAAGGACCTCGCAGGACACCGTTAATAAAGACAGGCTATGAGTTATCCTCAAAATTTAATAAAACGCCATTGTTCTCCTTCCATATTCCAAGAAAAACGATATTCTAGACCTTTAAAGTTATTCTCTTTTGTATGTGACTTCAAATGACATCAACCACCTTTCCACTGATAGACATTAAGTAAAATTTCATTATCATGATCATTTATCGAAATAAAGTTCTGACGTAGTTGAAAAATTGTGATGTGAGGAAGGGCACCCAATCACCTTTGAAACTAACATTATCACAGCCTGTATAACAACGCCGAAACCGCGGAGAAACGGAAATAGGCAAGAAGTAAGAAGAACAAGATCGTGGAAAATAGAATTATATTGGCTGTTGACGGGTGTGTTAATAGCGCACTCAAATTTCTTGTAAGAAGGCCGTTTCACTAAATGTTGTAGCCACGCCTTGTTGTTCCTTGTTGTGACTGCATTACTTATTTCAATTCTGTCACATTAGGAAACATTACATAAGTTTTACGAAAATATGTAGGCATTTTTAACAAATGCAATTGAAGTAAATACATCGAGTTAACCTGTGTGAGTGATGTTACTTCAGTTATCAAATCAGGCCACACATGTACACTTGAGTTGCTACCTTGTTTCAGTAGGTATTTGTGCTCTGGTTTCAGGAATGTATGTAACAGAAAAAAAGCACTCCTACGTGGTCCGCAGCTCGTGGTCGTGCGGTAGCGTTCTCGCTTCTCACGTCCGGGTTCCTGAGTTCGAATCCCGGCGGGGTCAGGGATTTTCTGTGCCTCGTGATGACTGGGTGTTCTGTGATGTCCTTAGGTTAGTTAGGTTTAAGTAGTTCTAAGTTCTAGGGGACTGATGACCATAGATGTTAAGTCCCATAGTGCTCAGAGCCATTTGAACCATTTGAACTCCTACGTGCTGAAGCCACCAACGACCTTCAACACAACATTGAAAAATAATACTAATCGCTTCAGTAATTCGTTTTATACATCTCTGCTTCTTCTTGTTCAGCGTATAGGTGATTTCTGCGCTCGTGTGTAGTGTGTAGCTGATATAGTGACCGAGATCCACACATTCGTAGCAGCAATATAATCATGCAAGTCTGTAATGCAAACGTCGTTAGACATTCCGTATTTATATGTTCATATTACGTTCCAATATAGTTCTAAAATTCTCATCTCGACTTACATCATGCCTCTATTAATAAATATTATAAAAATAGTATGTTTGATTGAAATATATCTCTAAGCTCTATTCAGAATGCCTATTATAAGTAATTTGTCTCCTTTGCACGATCTTGTCATATTAATCACCAAACATGATGCACAATTTTTCGCATGGAGAATAGTCAATCAGTTAACTATACATTTGACAAGTTTAATTTTGCACTTTCTGTTGACAAAAATTTCATCTAGTCTTATGAAATCTTCCCATCTCGGCCGTGGTGTGAGGTACAAAGTCCATTTTGCTGTTATAGAGTTAAAACCGTACTCTGAACTTGTTGACACTGAAGGTT